>NC_067401.1:470321448-470618948 GCF_016432865.1 Antechinus flavipes | reverse complement strand
AATTCACATTCAAAAATGGCTTCAGTGCCAGATTTTTCCTGAGGCAATTGGGGTTAAGTGACTTGCCCAGGGTCACACAGTTAGGAAGTGTTAAGTGTCTGAGGCTGGATTTGAACTCAGGTCCTCCTGACTTCAGGGCTGCACCCCCTAGCTGCCCTCCTACAAATAAATCAAAAGAACAAATGTCCAAGCAAAGAAACAAATCAGACACCCATATTCATACGCTGGACTTGGGAAGAGAGGACCAAAAACGTCTCCCACTGTCTCTCACCTGCAAAGGAGCCAGATCTATGGCCGATAAAACCGGAAGAGAGACAAATGAGAGAGAGAGAAGGTAAAGCTCTTGTCTGCGTGCTTCTTTTGGAGGAACTCCCAGTTCTGGCTATACCACCAGTTGGAAAGGATGTACTGATCTGGACATCAGCAGGAGAGCCACTTGCTTCCCCAGCTGTGCCTTCCAAGCTGATGCCGTCTGTCCAAGGTGCTTCTGTGCATGTCATCGGGACGCTCCCGGGCTCCCCAGGCTCCTCATGGGGCTCTGGGCTGGTACCCGTCCTGATTAAACCAGGATTATGAATCAATGTATTATCCCGCAGTCCCTAGCATTTTATCATAGATCTATAGGACATCGGGGTCGGAAGGGACTTAGAATATTAGAAAACTATGTATGTCCTGGTTGTCTCCCTTATTGAAAGAAGGGATCGTTTCATTCTTTGTATTGTATTTCTGGTCCTTAGTATCAGGCACCTTCAGGCCCAATAAATGCCTTCTGGTTTATTGATTCATTAATAGAACAGAGGATGCCAGACTGGGAGAGACTCTGGGACAGGAAATATTAGCAAGTAGCCTCCAGTTAGGGCTAGAAGGGAGTCTGAAGACGATGTGGTCCAGTGCTAATGAGGAAGCTGGCGGTCGGAGAGGGGAACGGGGTCTGATGGTTGCACGGGGTCACACACGGGGCCTACAGCTCGGGGCCTGATGGAGCCAGCTGCTTTTCTGATTCTCCAGTTCCCCCATTTAGCTTCCTGACTTTCCCAACCCTGATAACAGCTTTTTTCCCCAGGAAAATTTTTCATTAAGTAAATGAATTCCATGTGTATATTACAAAGACATTCTGGTTCTTAGTCCTTCTATTTATAGCAAGAGATGAACCAAACTCAGCTCTGCTTCAGTCCTTCTCAACTGACACTTCTGCACTACGGGGGCCAGCCCAGTTGTGATCTTGGCTGGGAGCCATGGGGTATGGGAGCCCGAGCTTCTGGAGATGGGCTGCATGGGAGTCAGGGGCTAAGGGGTGCTGTGGGGGCGACGGCAAAGGCACCCCAATTCCCAAAGAAATGGCAGGAAACGTGGGGCTGAGCCTGGAGTGGGGAACGCCCTGGCCTGCAGTCAGGGGGCTGGACAGAGACCGACTCCGGCTTTGTATCACTGAGGAGTGGTGTAACCTGGCACACTGGAGGCAGTAGAACTCAGACCCAGAGAGGCTCAAGCCTTAGATTATTGAGTTCATTTTGCATATCACATTTTAGAAAGAGAATTACCAGGAGTGGATAGAGAAATAGATCAGATATCAAGAAGATCTGAGTTCAAATCCTACCTAGGATATTTACCAGCTGTCTGACCCTGGACAAATCACTGAATTTCTCCTGGCTCCAGGTTTTTCTATCTTTAAAATGGTGTTAATAACAGCAGCTATTTCACCGAATTTCTATAATGATCAACTTGGAAGACTTAAAGCACTATATATCTGATAACTTATTATGACTGGTATCGCTATCATTAGTGGTGGATTTGGCTCTTTATCACCCTATGATAAGGATCATTTGTGAGAACATCCCAGAAAAGAGAAGGCATAATGGAAGTCCAAGTAATTGAGACAGCGCCATGTTGAAAAGGGGTCAATCTCATTCTGTTTGACCTCGGACGGCAACATCAAAAGTCATGGCTAGAGACTGACCAAAAGGTAGATTTAGGGTTGATGAGAACTGGTTCCTAATAGTTAGTTAGCCTTTAGGTTGGCAACAAGATAGCCCACTGAATGGAGTGGATCTGAATTGAATTCAGGAAGAGCTGAATTCAAGTCTAATCTCAGGTACTTATTACCTGTGTGACAATGCGATCTGCCTCAGTTTACTTAACTGCAAGATAGCCCCTACGTAGGGTCCTTATAAGAATTCAATGAGATAATATTTGTACATAGTAGGTGCTTAATAAATACATATCCCCTTTCCTTATCCAAGAGTGGAGAGATGGTTCCCACTCATTGAGGTTTTCAAGCAAAGGATCCAGGCAGATACAGGGTTACCTGTGAACTTCCTTCCAACTCCAAGACTCCACAGTTCTATATCTTAACTCTCCCCTAGGCAACAAAATCCTTAATGACACTTACTTTGTCTTTCCATATCCTCCAGTTTTCTGTACAGGGTTGTACCCATTTTACAGAATCATAGAATTCCAGGAGTTGGAAACAACCCAATACCATACTTGAAAGGAATTCCCATTACAATCTCTCTATCAAGAGCCCTGACTTATGGACCTCCAAGCACCTTGTGAGGCAAGATATTTTACTTTGATTGCTAAGAAGTTTTTCCTCACAAAATTTGTTACTCTATTGCTCCCAGTTCTGTCCTCTGGGGCCAAATAAAACAAATCAAATCCTTCCTCCGCATGAGAGTATTACAAATATTTGACAATAACTACCATGTCCCCCCTAGCTTTCTCTTCAAGCTAGACACCCCCAGTTCCTTTCATTGATCCTTATAAATTTAATGTGCTCCATGAGCCTTGTTGCCATAGCCTGGACTCTCTTCAGTTTACTAATGACCTTCTTAAAATGTGGTGACATGAGCTGAACTTAATATTCCAAATGGGATCAGACCAGGACTCTCCCATCTTATTCCAAGAAGCTGTGCTTCTGGGTACAGCCAAAAATGGTGTCAGCTTTTGTTGGCTGCATTATCTCATAGATTCAACTTGAACTGGAAAGTTCATGAAAATTTCAGATCTTGGTTGTTGTTTTTATCAGAGGAAATGTGCTAATTATGATTTCTTGAACCCAAATGGAAAACTTTACATTTTATCTCTGCTAAATTTTTTTCAAGTAATACCTTTTATGTTTTATTTTTCCAATTACAATAACAATTTTTAACATTCATTTAAAAAACTGAGTTCCAAATTCTCTTCTTCCCTCCCTCCTTGAGAAGGAAAACAATTTAATATAAGTTATACATATGCAATCATGTAAAACAAATTTCCATATTAGTTATGTGGCTAAAATAAACACAGACAGAAAACCAAAACAAAACAAGAAAAATCAAGTTTTAAAAAGATATGCTTTCTTTGCAAGTAGCATAAGTCCAAGTGAATTAAACTAACTAGATAATTTACAATTGATCATCTTAAAATATTGCTCTCACTGTGTACAGTGTTCTCCTGATTTTGCTCATTTCACTTTGCATAAGTTTACATAAGACTTGCCAGGCTTTTATGAAACCATCCTGCTCATGATTTCTTATAGCACATTAATATTTCATCAAAAGCTTGTATCACAACTTATTCAATCATTCCCTAATTGATGGGAATCCCTTTCAATTTCTAATTCTTTGCTACCAAACACACACACACACACACACACACACACACACACACACACACACACGAGTTTCTATAAATATTTTTCTACCTAGAGTTCCTTTTCATTTTTTTTATCTCTTTCAGATATGGAACCAGTAATGATGTTGCTGATCAGATAGGATGTACAGTTTTCAAAGCCCTTCAGGTGTAGCTACAAATTACTCTCCAGAGTGGTTAGATCAATTCACAACTCCATCAACAATGCATTAGTGTCCCAAATTTTTCACATGCTCTCATTTTCTTCTGAAAACTACCTGCTCATATTGTTGGCTATTTATCAATTGGAGAATTATTTGACTTGATTTCTATCATATTTGAGAAATAAGACCTTAATTAAAAAAAAAAAAAGTTTGCTATAAATGGTTTTCCCCAGATTTCTGCTTTCTTTGTAATCTTGGCTGAATTGTTTTTGTTTATGCAAAACTTTTAATTTAATCAAAATTATCCATTTTACATCTCATGATCATATCTTGTTCTAGTCATAAATTTTTTTATCCATCAAATTTCCCGTTCCCCTAATTTGTTTATATCATTCTTTATGTCTAAATCAGGAATCCACTTTGACCTTTTCTTGGTTTATGGTATGGGATGTTCTTCTACACCTAGCTTCTATTAAACTGCTCTCCAGTTTTTTCAGCAATTTTTGTCAAATGGCGAGTTTTTCTTCCAGAAACTTTGGGTTTGTCAGACACTAGATTACTATAGTCATATGTTACTTTATATTGTGTAGCTTATTCCACTGATCAATCACTCTATTTCTTAACCAGTACCAGATTATTTTTTCTGCTGAATTAGGTTTTTGGCCCACCAAGATATTTTTAAACCCTAAATTTCATTCCATGTGTCAACTATTTTCTCTCTCATCATATCTTATTTCAAATTTGATAAATACATGATATCTGTTTTCACTTGTAACTGGTTTAAAAAAATGTTGCACAGCACAGGACCAAGCAATTCCTTAGAACACTCCATTGGGTTCTTCCCAGTTGGACCATTAAGTCACTATTTTTTTTTTGCTTTTACTAGATCTCAGTAAAGATTATTTGTTTCTATTTCAATATGATGATGAGGGACAGCTAGGTGGAGTAGAGAGAGAGAGAGTACCAGCCCTGAAATCAGGAGGACCTGAGTTCAAATACGGCCTCATATACTTACCACGTCCTGGCTAGGCAAGTCACTTAACCCCAATTGCCTCAGCAAAAACATATATATAAATATAAATATATATATATATATACACACATATATACATATACGTATGTATGTATATATGAATATAATGATGACATAGTTTCTACGAAATGTGGGATTAGTTAGTCTTAGCCCTATATAGTACAATTCCTACCTTAGGGAGGTAGCATTACAGTGTGACCAACACTGGACTTGGTTGGAAGTCTATAAAATGGGCTGAAGAAGAAAACAGAAAACAACTCCAGAAAACCCAAAACAGGGTTACAAAGAATCAGACATGACTAGAAATGATTGAACAACAAAAATTTCATCTTGCCCTCTTTATATTTGCATAAAGTACATGCCTAAAATACACTCTCTCCTCAAGGATCTCCATCTGCTGAAATCCTTCAAGGTGCATATTGCCGTCTGTCTGTTGTTTGTCCATTCTTGGAGAGGACCGTGGTATCAGGGAAATGAGTTGCATTGAAGTAGGGTGGATTGTGCAAGGTCTCTTGCCTCACTTTCCCAGAGCATCTGGGCCCAGGGGCCAGATAAAATTTAGGATAATCTGGGATGCAGTGGGGAGATCCTTTGCCTTTGTAAGCTAAGGTCTTTCCCAAGTCTCAGTTTGATAAGGCAACACCCATTCAGTGGTTAAGGATAGGCAAGAGAAATGAGGCAAAAAATGGCCCCAAAATAAATACATAAAAAATAAATGAACAAATAGATGAATGAATGAATGAATGAATAAGTGAGTAAATAAATAAATAAAGATCAGTCTGAGCGAGGAAGATCCTCAGGGTTTCTGGCCAAAACAGAAACAGCTGCTATTTCCATTCACTTTGAGCAATCAGAGTTCAAACAGTGAGCAGTGGGGCTTAGTCCGGGACATATAGATCATCCATGAAGGAGATTTAAGTACAAAAAGAGGTGAGGGTTCAAGTATCAAAAGGAGAACAGCAGATTGATAGCTGGTGATCAACAGCTGGTCTAGAATACTAGTCCACAGAGGCAGGTAAGAGGTTCAAGTTTAGGGGAGGTGCTTAGATGGTCAAAAGCCATCAGATGGGAGAGATTTGAAGTAGAAAAGTTTTTGCCTCAAATTTAACCTCCTTAATTTACAGATGAGAAAACTGAGCCCCATAGCAATGAAGTCATTTTCCAGAAGCCAATTTGTCTACAAGTATTTATTAAGCCAGGCTCTCTACAAGGCAACAAGGGAAACGACACCATTTGCTTGCTTTTTTTTTTTTTTACTTTTGAGGAGGGAGTTATTGAGGAGAGGGGATCCACAAATCGATAAATTGACAAACAAACATCAGATTAACATTTGCTGTGTACTAATGTGGAAGACAGAGAAAGCCAGCCATGAAATGGTCCTTGACCCCCTTTCCCGGAATACAGATTCTAGCAAGAGAAATAACAATACTTGTAAGCATATACCATGTTTACACAAAGTAAACTCAAGTTATTCTGTTTTTACAGTCCTGTAGGAGACAACACCATTCCTTCTGCTCCTCCAAAGAATAAATCAGGTTCACTCAGACCAGTCAGGGATTTTTACTGGCTTCCCACCCACTTCCATACTTCATACTAGCAGAGGGTGGTCTGACAGCATCTCCCCGTGCCCCAGATGACAGACTTGCCCTCCGTAATCCCATTAAACCCAAAATTGCAGAGTGGGCCAGTGTGCCCCCACAAGCCAGAGCCCACTGCAACCCAAGCTTGGGAAGACCCTAAAGTGACAGTTTGGGAGAGAGAGCCAAGGGGCCCAGTATTAACTGCTGAATTTTTGAGAAGTACTAACTGTGACAGGAGCTGTGAACCAGATCTGGTCAGCGAATGGCTGGCTTTGTGGCTGGGGGGGCCACACCACAGCTGGTCCTTCTTGTCTCTTTCTAGGCCCCTTCTGCTTTTGAGGACAGTTTGTGGTCGGGATCACTTCCCCCGTGGATGTGGTTATTTGACAAGGACTAGATTTGACAAAATTGTGAGGGAAGGAAATAAGAGCCGGGGAGCCCTTCTGGAGATCCTACAGAGAATCCCAGCATCCTAGAGTCTTCCAGATCATCTGGGGAAACTGATAGGAGAATAAGGACCTTACAACTTCACCAATTCTGCTTGGAGCCATCACTTCATCAAGAAGCATTTAGTAAAAGCTCCGGCCTAGAACTGTGCTACGCTCTGGGGATTCGGAGACAGAAAGGCAGTCGTTGCCATAAAGCAGCCCATTTCTAGTGGGCGAGATAACGTATCAACAGCTGTGTACGGGCGTACACATGTATACACACACACACACACATATGGAAAACTGGAGGCAAGCTCAGCAGGAAGGACCTGGAACATGAAAGAGAAAGCTTCTAGATCTTGCCAACCTCCCAGGAAAGAGCTGTCTTGGAGTTTTTCTTTTTTTTTATTTTTTATTTCTACACATAAGCACTTTAAAATATTTATGACTTATGGAATAAAATAAACATTTCCATAACATACAATAATAAAAAGGCGATTTCCTTATCTCAACCTATGGCAGGCCATTTACCATACTTTAGTTCTCTAGGGTCAAGAGGAACAAGCCTAAGCCCTAACTCTGCGTTTTGTGGTTCAGTCATTATTCACTTATGTCTTACTCTTCGTGAACCCATTTGAGGTTTTCTTGGCAAAGACTCCGGACTGCCTCTCCAGCTCATTTTATAGATGAGGAACCGAGGCAAACGGGGTGAAGTGACTTGCCTAGGACCAGGTTTGAATTCCTGTTTCTTGGATTCCAGGCCCGGTGCTCTATCTGCTGTACCCCGTAGCTGCCCCCTACTTCTAATTGTAATTTTAATTTATCTCCATGCAGATGGTTGTCAGAACTATATGCCAATCCCCTAACATCTTTCCTGATCTAAATCACCAACTACCTATTAGACGTCTTATGGATGTCCCAGAAGTATTTTAAAGCCAACATGGCCAAAACAGAATTCATTCTCGTTGCTCCACATCAGGACTCTGTCAGAGCCGGCTCAAACAGGTTATTGAGAAATTTTCAATGTATTTCAATCTTAGAAATCATTATACATTCCAGAAGAACTGCACATGTTTAACATATATTGGATTACTTGCCATCTAGGGGAAGGGGTAGGGGAAAGGGAGGGAAAAAAATTGGAACACACGATTTTGTAACAGTGAATGTGGAAAATTATTCATGTATATATTTTGAAAATAAAAAGCTTTCATTTTAAAAATTAAAAATAATTTTAAAATCAATTAATTATTTATATATAAATATTAATTTAAAATAATTTTAAAATAAATTAAAAATGATTTTAAAAAGAAAAGTTCACAACAACAACAAAAGAAATCACTATTAAGGCTGATTTATTGCTATTGTCTAGTAAGCGTTGGAGAATATAATGATGCCAGTTAGGCTTGCCGGGTGTGTCCTGATGGCCTGAGCCTTGCCTGCACCCCCCATCCCCAAGGAGTTTCCCTCTCCTTTCTGAGGGCACCAGCACGCTCCGGTCACTGGGGCTTGCAAGCCCGGGGTCCTCCTGGGCGCTTCACTGGGGGACTCTGCATTTGGCCGATGGACCGCCAAGGCTCGCCTCCTGCCTTGTCTCCCCGTCCCTGCTTCCGGGCAGCCGGGGGGCAGAGGGCCGGGAAGGGGAACAGCCTTTCCCTCCCAGCTTCTGTGAGGGTCAAGGAGGTAGAAGACTTGTCAAGCTCTCAGGCCCCGGCTCCCGCGGACCTACTCTAACCCGCCAGGGACAATGAGCAAAAGCGGGGCTGTCCCCAGCGCGGGGCTGCCTCCCGCAGTGAGCAAGAAGGCGAAGGGCGCCAGCGTCTGGAAGCAGCAAGAGCAGAAGTCCCGGCTAAGACAGACCCAGCCTGGGGATCCCGGAGCTACGCCCGGGGCTACCCCAGCGCTCAGCCGGCGCCCCCTGAGGATCGGAGTTCCTGACGCTCAGTGTGGAGATCTGGACTCTGACCCCGGGATCTTTCCCAGAGAACATGGGGACAGACCAAACATCGCTGACCGCTCTGCCCCAAAAGGCAGAGCCTGGCCCAGGCCCAAAGCCCAATTCAGGCCCTAAAGCCAGAGGGGTCACTGAAGGAGAACACCGTGAGGGTAGCCCCGGCGGGCGAACTCGGCTCGCTCTCCCCCAGGTCCCACTGTTACCAGGCTGCCCTTTGCACCCCCTTGTCTCCTCTGACCTGTACCCCGCTGGTCCCGGCGCTCCCCCTCACCCCTGGGCCGCGGCAGTAGCCGCTCCCGGGTCTGCCGGCCTTCCAGCTCTCCCCATTCAGCCGCTAACATGGTTGCTGCCACCCCCAAGGCAAAATCCTTCGGCTTTTAAAGCCCTTTATGCCCTTAGAAGAGAGACCGTATTTTCTGCCGCTCTGCCATCTCCAAGAGCAAGGCCCTTTTCCTGGGCTGGGGGTGGGGGTCAGCTGGACAAACAATCAAGCGGTAACCAGGAGGGGGAGGGTCCCGAGCGGAAGCTTAAAAGCAGACCGCGCCGGTCTCCGGCCTGGCCCACGTGCGCAGGATTGCCCAGTCCCAACGTCCCGCCTTATTAACGAGGGAATCCCCACGGCGTCCGCCAACGCCACCGCGAGACTGGACCTAGATTGGGAACCTCTAGCCGGCCTTGGGACACTTGGAGGGGACATGACCCGTCTCTCTGCCCGTCCTTGTCCCCCACAACCTCAAGTCTGCTCAGGTTGGGCCCCTCCCGCGCCACTGGCCTTGGACTTCCGGGTCGTGATTCCGGTCAAGGCCAGCCCAGGACCCTCGGGGTCTCCCAGCTGAGCGCCTCCCGCGCCGCTGGCCTTGGACTTCCGGGTCGTGGTTCCGGTCAAGGCCAGTCTCGGACCCGGAGGGGTGGGGGGGGCTCCCAGCTGAGCGCCTCCCGCGCCGCTGGCCTTGGACTTCCGGGTCGTGGTTCCGGTCTAGGCCAGTCCCGGACCCGGAGGGGTGGGGGGGCTCCCAGCTGAGCGCCTCCCTGCCCCGAGCTGACTCCTGCCCACGTCTCCCTTTCATGTCGGCCACGTTCCTGCCCTTGAGTCATCTGTCAGAGAGGACATCCAAACGTGGGGTTAGGTGACTTCAAAGGGCCTTCCAGTCCAGGCTAGAGGGGGCCAACCGGGTGAGAAATGAGGGAAAAAACGCCGCCGGGAAGAGGAAATAGGCTGCTTCTGTTAATTGTCTTTTTCATAGAATTCTACATAGAGAATCACACATTTTTTCCATGTAGAAGCGTCTAGAATGCTTCTCCCTGGTAGAACGTAAATTCCTGGAGAAAAATACTTTCTTTAGATAGTCATATTATACTCACCAATGAATAAAATGAAAATAACGAAGGGCTTGGGGGGTTTCTCTCTTTGTCTTTAATATATTAAAGCAAATACAAAAATTTTTAAAAATAGGAAAAAAAAAGTAAATAAAAAATCTTGTCAAGTGCACAACAAAACATAAGGGAGGGTTCAAAATATTAACATTAAATTTCCACTCAAGAAAGCATCTCTAACACCAGAAGGTGTCGTTCAGAACTGTCCGTCTTTTTCTTTGCTTCCTTGGAGGGTTTTTTCCGTTCTCTGCCGAACACTTTTCCTTTATTATTTCCCCCCCTTTCCTCCCCACCACCTCTCCCAGGCAGGATAGAGTTAAACACATGCACATGCACACAGTTTATATATATTATGTGTATGTTTGTGTTGTGTGTAAACACAAACACACCTACCTACACACACATATACGTAAGCGTATAGACACGCATCAAACAATCTTAATATGGCTGACCTGTCACATAGATTTCTCTTACGATTGACTTTGACTTTGTCTGAGACCAGTGATTACCACCCTTAATTGTTTATTTCTAATGCACTCTTAAATAAATAATTCATTAAATAAATCATTGTTACGTTGGGGTATATCTCTTGCTTCCTTTCCAGCTAACTTTTTTACTTCTACCCATATTAACTTGCTTTGCTTTATTTAACTTCATGCCCCAGATTTCCTCCCTCTTCTCCCCAACCTTTTCCCTTCTTTATCCCAATCCTATTAATCTATACACCCTTTTGTGTCCTACCTTATTTTACTCCCTCCCCCTCTGAGTTCTTTATAGATTTTGGAGGGTATTTTAACCCTTCTGTGTGTGTGTGTGTTTCGTTTGTTATGTGTGTGTTGTTTGTTATATGTGTGTGTTTGTTATGTGTATGTGTATTGTTTGTTATGTGTGTGTGTTGTTTGTTGTGTGTGTGTTGTTTGTTATGTGTGTGTGTTTGTTATATGTGTGTGTTGTTTGTTATATGTGTGTGTGTTGTTTGTTATGTGTGTGTGTGTTGTTTGTTATATGTATGTATGTGTGTTGTTATGTGTGTGTGTTGTTTGTTATATGTGTGTGTTTGTTATGTGTGTGTGTTGTTTGTTATATGTGTGTGTTATGTGTATGTGTATTGTTTGTTATATGTGTGTGTGTTGTTTGTTATGTGTGTGTGTTGTTTGTTATATGTGTGTGTGTTGTTTGTTATGTGTGTGTGTGTTGTTGTTATATGTGTGTATGTGTGTTGTTTGTTATTTAACCCATTCCCAATTTGAGTCGGATTTCACAAGGACCAGCTCTCCTCCTCTCTCTAATTCCTCTGTGTCAGTTCTCGCTCTCCCACCTCATTCATTTAGCATAATTACTGTTTCTCCCTTTTCCTACACAGTTTTGCTATTAAGAGTCACATCATACTCAGCTCTGCCCCAATCTTTCTTTTGGACAATTACTAATGACAGTCTTAGACATATGGTTTACATTTCAACATATACAATATCAACAATTTGTCCTTATTTGAATTCCTTGAAATAGTGTTTGTTAGTGGCCTTTATGTTAAATTTTCTATTGAGTTTAGGTTTGCAACAAATCCTGAAAATCTGAGAGTTCATGGAATATTCATTTTTTCATTCAACAATATATTTAATTTTGTTGGATGTAATATCTTCGGTTGCAACGCTAGTTTGTTTGTTTGTTTTGGATTCCAGGACCTGGGAACTTTTATTGTAGCCTCTGATAGATCTTATGAATTTCTAATCATAGTTCCAGAATATTTGAATTTTGTTGTTGCTTGTAAAATTTTCTCTTTAATCTGTGGGTTTTTAAAATTTAGCAATGACTTTCACATGTGTTTTCTTTGTAGAATCTCTTTCAGGTGGAAATCAATGTTTTTTTTTTTTTTTATTTTTACTTTCTTCCCTTGTTCTATCACTTCAACACAATTTTCTTTAATAATTTCTTTTATTATTGCATCAAGGATCTTGTTTGGTCATAGCTTCCAGGTAGTCCAATTATTCCTGTTATTTCTTCTTGATCTGTTGTCCAGATCTGTTGCTTTTCTTTATTATTTTTTATTTACAAAACATATGCATGTATAATTTTTCAACATCGATCCTTGCAAAACCTTCTGTTCCAAATTTTCCCCTCCTTCCCCCACCTCCTCCCCTAGATGGCAGGTAGTCCAATACATACTAAATATGTTAGAATATATGTTAGCAGATCTCCTGTTTTTCTTATGAGATGTCTCACATTCTCTTCTATTTTTCATTATATTTTGTTATATTCTTTCTTGGTATCTTTTATCTTCACTGGCTTTCTCTTCATAATCTACTATTGTTTTTCTTGGATTGCTTTTTAAAAAATATATATATATATATTTTCCATGGTCTCATTTGATTTGTAAAATCTTTGAGTTTTTTCATGAATTGTTAGGGGTCAGGTAACCCTTTAACATTACTCTTTATGGTAAGAGAGACTTTTTTTTCTTCAGTATCCTCTTAAGATGGAATCCAGTTTTCCCTATTCTCACGGTAACTGTCTACAAATTGGGTCTTTCTCTTTTGCCTGCTCAATGTCTTTTTTAAATAAGAGCATGCTAGTGTAACATCTCTAGTCCTGGGGTGGTGCTGGATGGTGCTTCTGGCTTCATTTCAGCTCTCCCCTGTGTCCTAGAGACACCAAGAAGTCCATCCTCCTGTAAGTGTCCACAGCCGGTGTCTTCCCTGCCCCAGTGCTTCTGCATTCACTGCTGGCTTCCCTCTCACCCAGGGAGGAGTCTCAGGAGCACACCTGAGTCTGGCTTTTCTTCTCAGCAGAGGCTCCCTCAATCTTCTCAGACTCAGACCCCCAAGTCCCCACACTATCAGGAGGTGAAAGTTCCTGTGGTTGGGGGGAAGGCTCCTCCAGATCCTTTTCAGATCTTTTTCTGTTGTTTCAGGAGGACCCCTGTTCTGCCTCAATGTTTTTCATAGGTCTACATTCACCTTGAGATTCAGCTTTATTTAATTTGTGGGGGAGATCTGGAAGCTTGAAATGTTCTAACCTAATCTTCCCAGAATCCTTCTCCAAAGAGAGGATTTTGTAACCTTTAAAGTTGATTCTCTGAGTGTTCTTTTCAGATTTCTCACCTCCACACCTTTGCCCTTCCTGTTCCCAGAGGCTGCTTGATAAGGGGTCTTGCCTCTTCTTCATATGTGGCATTCCATCCCACATTACAAAGACCAATTTAAATGAGGGGAAAAAATGATGCTATAGACAGATCATGACATTTGGGATCAGAAGTTCGACATTCAAATCGTGCCTTTTTGGCTCACTACATTCACGATCTTGACCAAAATCCTTCACCTTGTTGGGGCTTAGTTTTCTCATTTATACAATGGAAAAATTGGAATAAATGATATTCCTACATCTATTATCAAATCAATCATGAAATGTCCCCTGCTCCAGGAAGTCTTTGCTCTCCACCCTTATCCTTAAGGCCTGATGACACCCAAGAGTGCTTTGTTCAAATTCTCAGTTGTGGCTGCTATGGAACATTAAGCATTGTAGTTATCTTTTAATAAATCGGGAGCCTGTGCTTGTATTTATTCTGTATCAGTTTTGACATTTAACCTGTAATGTTGTCTCTCTGTTAGATTGTAAGCTCCTCGAGGGCATATTTGTGTTTTTGTACTCAGTAATTTTAAAAAGTGTATCTGTTCTTTGTCCAAAGGGCTATCAAACTGTGCATGCCCTTTGACCCAGCAGTGTCTCTAGTGGGTCTATATCCCAAAGGGATCTTAAAGGAGGGAAAAGGACCCACATATGCCAAAATGTTTGTGGCAGCCCTGTTTGTAGTGGCCAGAGACTGGAAACTGAGTGGCTGCCCATCAGGTGGAGAATGGCTGAATAAATTGTGGTATATGAATGTTATGGAATATTATTGTTCTGTAAGAAATGACCAACAGGAAGATTTCAGAAAGTCCTGGAGAGACTGACAGGAACTGATGCTGAGTGAAAGGAGCAGGGCCAGGAGATCATTATATACTTCAACAACAATATTATGAGGATCAATTCTGATGGACGTGGCCATCTCCAGCAATGAGGTGATTCAAGGCAGTTCCACTAGACTAGTGATGGAGAGAGCCATCTGGTATCCTGCCGTCTGGGACAAGCAGAAAAAAGCCAAGCCCACTTTCCCATGTCAGCCTTCTGCTTCTTGTCACATACGCTGCAGTGCCCATGCACATAGGAAGCACTTAACAAATGCTTGTTGATTGACTGATTGATCCCTTTTGCACACAGGTTGGACTAGATGTCTTCTGAAGTACCTTCAAAATCTCAAATTCTATAAAACAATCACACTCTATTATCGGCTGTTTCATTTTTCCTAAAAGAATGAGGAGAGGTTGCAAGAATGTATGAATGAAAAAAGGCATTTTTGAAGTATTTTCACTACTGGAGTTCATTGGGTAAAAATTTTTTTTTAGCAATTAAAGCCAACAGGAAGTGGAATGGTCTGCCTCTGACTGTGAAGAGCTCCCCCTCCTTGAAGGACTTCAAGTAGAGGCTGGATGACCATTTATTGAGTGGTTTTTTGTGTTCAGTCACATCTGACTCTTCATGATCCCATTTGGGTTTTCTCAGTAGAGGTACTAGAGCAGTTTACCATTTACTTCTCCAGATCATTTTACAGAGGAGTAAACTGAGGCAAATTAGTCAAAATGACCTACTCAGGGTCACACAGCTAGGAAGTGTCCGAGGCCAGAGTTGGACTTGAGTGGATGAGTTTTCCTGACTTCATTATGCCATAGTGAGGATTCTATTACTGTATGGGTTGGAATGTGTGGCCACTGAGCTGCCTTTTAACTCTCAAGTTCTGTAACCGTGTAACTCTAGGAAATCAGGAAAAATGGATCCAATGTCAACTCTTCTGAATTACAGAAACCTGAAAAAGTCACTTCCCTCTTTGAGCTTCAGTTTTCGCTTCATAAAATGGGGAGGGGGAGCATGAGGATGCTGATATTCTTTACCAGCAACTTGTTGTGAGGAAGCAAGGAATAGTCTTGGAGCTCTCTAAAAAGGAGAGGGAGAGGGATAGGGGAGGAGGAGGGATATTCTGAACAGGAGAAAGGAACTCCAGCCTGGATCTCAGACATGTAGGAGGACCCTCTTCACAGACGGCAAAAGTCTGTTTTTCCTCAAAAGTGCCAGGTCTGGAGGAGAAAGTATATTTCAAATAAATAAAAGAAAGAATCTTTTTTTTTAACCAGCTTGAAAGCATTTACTTCTCCTGAGCTCGTCAGCTTATTTAGACTAAAACCTCGGGGCCAGTCATGAGTCTACCGTAGCCCTTTGTACGTTGACAGGGGATGTGTTATCACAAGCCCTAGAGAAGCTTCCCAATCCTCCAGACTCTCTAACTCTATTGATGATGATAACCTGATGCGGTACAGCAGAGCTGGAAGCCAAGTCATCCTCCCCAAACGGAGCATTAGGCCCTGAAATATCCCCATATGTGGAGAACAGTTTAGACTGTAGGCCGGTAGGTAAATATCTAATTTTTATAAGGTAAATTTAGTAGCTAGCACTTACAGAGAGGGCATTTTGAGGTTTTTAAAACACCATTTATTCATTCTCTTTGATCCTCACAACAGCCTTGGGAGATACATGCTACTCCCATTTTACAGACAAGTAAACTGAGGCTGAGAGGTTCATCCAGGGTCACATGGTGACTGTCTGAGGTGGGACTGAGCCCCAGAGCTTTCTAACTCCAGCTGTAAGGTCTATCCATTATGCTGTCTCACCCGGCATCAAGAAGTCATAAAAGGCTCCTGCCTGCTTCCTTCTTGTGTCCGGGTGAAGGGATGTCGTGTACACCCTCTGGCTCAGCAGAAGTGCTGGTCATGGATTGTGGAGCTTCTTTCTTTGCTCTTTCTTTTTAGGATAGCATTTGAGCATAAAGGAGGAAAGGATGTAGTCATAAAAGTAATAGAAAATGGCTATCGATATTTTTAAATGAATGGGACAGTGTCTTTCTTTGGACGATACTTTTAGCAAGTGTACGAATGAAAACAAGTGTTTCTGAAGTACTTTCTATGTACAGAGCCTTGTGTGAACACTGAGGTCTCACATTTGTAAAATAAGACCATCTTTACTCTCAGGAATTCAGCTTCCACTAGGGGGGAGAATTTGAGCTCTAACCCAAGATGAAGAAGCCCCAGGTCCTTAGGATGCGTTGCCAAAGCAAATGGCAATGGTGCATCTTCTAAACATATGGCATCTGTCGTTAATACGGGACAAATAACAATATATTATAAAAATATGGGGAAAAAGAAATACTGTACATGATACTTCTGAGGCAGAGCCAAGATGGCAGCATAAAGGCAGGAACTTGCTGACTTCTCCCCCAAACTATTCCAGATTACTTTAAATAATATAAACAAGAGAACACAAAAAGATGGAGGACACTTTCCAGCCAAAGACAGCTCCCGGAATGGGAGTTCAGCGAGCAGGGTCTAGGAACCTCTGAATCGGGCTTCCAGACCTCTCGGCCCAGAGACATCAAAGACCTGAAAGGTGAATGAGAAAGCTGACAGTAGCACGAGAGGCCTTGGGAAACCAGCCAGCCCAGGGTGGATATGGGCAGCCATGCCGGGGCAGCTTTCCAGCCCTGAGGGAGGACTTCATCCCCTAGATCTCCCAGCTACATGGGAGTGGGGGGCCCTCCCAGGGCAGATGGGAATGCTTGTGCTCGGGTTCCCAGATGGAGCTCTGAAAACAGCTGCACAAAACATCGGAAGCTTGGGACCGGGGCCCCTCCACCCTGGAAACAGAACTCTGTGTTAACAAAGAGTTAAAAGCTGAGTAACAGGCTAAGAAAATGAGCAGACAATAGAAAAAGATTCTGACCACGGGAAGTTACTATGGTGATGAGGAAGATCAAAAGCACATTCAGAAGATGATAACAAAGTCAAAGCTCCTACCTCCAAAGCCTCCAAGAAAAATAAGAATTGGTCTCAGGCTATAAAAGAGCTCAAAAAGGATTTTGAAAACCAAGTAAGAGAGATGGAGGAAAAATTAGAAAGAGAAGGGTGGTGCAAAAGGAAATACAAACAAGTAATGAGAAGAATGCCTTGAAAAAGCAAAACTGGCCAAATGGGAAAGGAGATACAAAAGCTCACTCTAGAAAATAATTCCTTGAAAATTAGAATAGAATAGAAGCTAATGGCTTCATGAGGAATCAAAATATAAAACAAACAGAAAAAAATTTTAAAAATAGAAAAAATGTGAAATATCTCTTTGGGAAAAAAACAGTCAGAAAATAGATCCAAAAGAGGTAATTTTAAAATGATTGGCCTACTTGAAATCATGATTAAGAAAAAGAGCCTGGACATTATCTTTCAAGAAATATCATGGAAAACTGTACTGATATTCTAGAACCAGAGAGTAAGTCAGGAAGCAAAAGAATCTACTCATCTCCTAAAAGGAATATTATAGACAAATTCCCAGATTAAGGAGAAAATATTGTAAGCATCCAGAAAGAAAGAATTCAAATTCAGTGGAGCCACAGTCAGCATAATACAAGATTTAGCAGCTTCTTCATCAAAGGATTGGAGGGCCTGAAATATATTCTGGAGAACAATGGAGCTAGGATTACAGCCGAGAATCACCTATCCAGAAAAACTGAAATTCTTCATAAGAAAATGTGGAAATTCAATTAGAGGACTTTCAAGCATTCATGATGAAAAGACCAGAGCTGAATAGAAAGTTTGATTCAAGATTCAGGAGAAATCTAAAAAGGTAATCAGGAAAGTGGTACCATAATGGACTGGATAAGGTTTGTGTCTTTGCTTTCCTACATGAGAGGATGATACTTATAACTCAGGACTTTATTATGGAAGTTACGAGTATATATAGGAAGAGTTCACAAGTATGACAAATATGAAGTGATATCTTTTTAAAATTAAATTAAGGGGTATGAGAGAAATGGGAGAAAGGGAAAGGGAGACAGGGAATGGTGTAAATTTCTTGTCATAAAAAGAGGCAAGAAAAAACTTTTACAGTGGAAGAGAGGAGAGAGTAAAATGAGTGAACCTTTCATCAGAATTGGCTTTAAAAGGAAATAAAATAGGGATATAGAAATCTTTCTTATCCTGCAGGAAAGTAGAAAGGGAAGGGGATACAGAAAGGGGGGAGGATAAGAGAGGGCATATTAAGGGAGACAGTGGTCAGTAGCAAAACAATTTTGAGGAGGGACAGGATAAAAAGAGAGAAGTGAAAAATAGCAATTGAAAAATTTTGAAGCAAATTTCTCTGTTAAGACTAGAAAAGTAGATTGAAGACAGACTACAATGCAATTTTATTGCCAAGATGAAAAAATTCCATTTTACTTTAGAGGCAATGGGAAGCCACAGAAGATTCTTGAGGATGACATGGCAAGATTTAGGTTTGGGGAAGATTGTTTTGGTAACTGTTATGGAGATGGTTGAGATTGGTGAGTCCAATGATAAGAGCTGATGATCTAAACTGAAGTGTTGTGGTATACATGGAAAAAAGGGCAGAGAGAAATGAGATATACACAACACTATACACACAAACATATAAATACATATACACATGTGTGTGTTCATGTATATACAGATATTTGTATTCCTCATTCTGTGCCCTAAATTTATTAACTCTGTAATGGATGAAATGTTTCATCCATCCTCTAAATGGCCATTGTATTGATCACAATTTTAGTAGCTGTCAATGTTTTTACTTCTATTAGAATTTTTCATGGTTCTGCCCATTTCATTCTTCACTGCTTCATAAAAATTTTCAAAATTGCCCAGTTTTATATTTCCATTATAATATAAATCATCCTTTGGACTTTTTCACTTGACATCAGATCACAAGTCTTTCTGATCTCTCCAAGATCTAGTTCATTATAGTGGAATGGATATAAGGTACAGAATGAGTTTTTGTTTACAATCATTGAGGGGATTATCTATCTCATCTGTTCATAAATTTTTCTGTACTTTTCCAGTGATGGTAGGAGAGGAGAGGATTTTTTGTTTAGTTTTTAATAGTGATGAAGGGGTCTACAGCTGTGAATGCTGTATTCGCTTTTATATTCGATCATTTTATTATTCGTTTTCCTCAAAGGGAAGGTACTAGCTGTGGAGAGAGACCAGGAAAAGCTTCAGAAAGTGGGACCTGAGCGGATGGAAGCCAGAAGGCAGGAGGGAAAGCATCCCAGGGATGGTGACCAATTAATGAACATGCAGAGATTTGAGGTGGAATATTTAATGTGTGCAAATAACAGTGAAATGACTGGGTTTGGATTGTGAGGTATGTGGGGGCTTCATAGTTCCCAATTAGAATGAGAATTGAAAAAAAAAACAAGTCCATTTGGCAACTAAGGGGATAAAGTATGAGGTAAGTGGTTAAGAGG
Organism: Antechinus flavipes; assembly: GCF_016432865.1. Classification (NCBI taxonomy): domain Eukaryota; kingdom Metazoa; phylum Chordata; class Mammalia; order Dasyuromorphia; family Dasyuridae; genus Antechinus; species Antechinus flavipes. The sequence continues at coordinate 470,599,421 of NC_067401.1, read as the reverse complement.
TGATTAGATCGTTTTGAAAAATGATTAAATATCAGAGGATTTTACTTTGAGCCTGGGTTGAAATCAGTTGGGAGCAAGATTCCAAGGACCTGACAAGGAAGTGGAGGCTCTAAGCCCAGATGGCCCTTTCTAGGTTGCAGGCCTGACACCTTGATGGTCGATCCAAGTGAGTCCTTAAGAGCTGAGCCTGAAGCTGGCTCTCCCACCCCCAGACAAGTTCTCCAGCGTCATCCTGGTTCCCCATCTGCAGTCCTCCATTCTTCTTTTCCCAGAACTAGACAGCTCCAGCTCCAGGAAAACGCCCCCAGGAAAAGTCCCCTCTGGCAAAGTTCAGGCCAAGGATCCTTCTGGGGCTACTGAGAGCGGGACTAGCAGAAGGTCCTCCCAGAGTCTCCAAGATTTTAGGATTGACAAAAATAAAGGCCTTCACTTCTCTGAAGGAGGTAAGTCTCCAACAGCTCCCACCCAGACCCCAACAAGGTGAATGGCAGCCAAGTCAAGCAGGATCCTACACCAGGGACCCAGGGGTTTTCTCCTCCAACATTGTTAAGGTCAAGAGGACAGATCCAGCTGTCCAAAGCCATCCAGGGCCTGGATCTGGGGATGCCTGAATGAGGAGCAGGGGGTCCCTGTGGCTCTGAGACAGCTCAGATGGGCTGTCAGCAAAGACCAAGGATATTATAGATCCATCGGTCATACCAAGTTGACAGAAGGTCAGGGGGCAGGGTGGGGGATGGAGGAAAGGCCTTCCCAGATTCAAGTAATTCAGGGACTGGAAAAATTCTGGGGGCTTCCCCGAGTTAAAGGTTCAAAGGATATTAGCAAAGCCTCATGGTGGAGAACTTAGGACTCAGCATTTGCTAAGCTGTGCTGAGCTCTGGCTCCTGGGAGCCAGAAGGAAGAGACTGAAAATGTGTTCCACCTCCCATACATCCACACGTAACCAAACATCCCCTCCCTCATTTCCTATATATACAGTTCACCCAATCCCAGAATCTCAATGTTGGGGGAAAAAACTGATTCAAAGCAATTCCCATAGACTTGTGATGGAAAAAAATCTGCATCTAGAGAGAACTATGGAGACTAATGTGGATCAAATCCCCTTTTTTCTTCTCTTGCTTTTTTGTTTTCCCTTTGGACCCAATTTTTCTTGCACAGCATGATAAATATGGAAACATATTTAGAAGAATTGCACATGTTTAATTAACCTATATCAGATTGCTTGCTGGGAAGTGGGGAGAGAAAAATTTGGAATACAAGGTTTTGGAAAAAAAAACAAAACCCTCTTTGCATTTGGAAGAACAGCTTTTTAAAAAAGAAAAAAAAGGAAAACTTGGAACTCTGAGCCAACTGGGTAGTGCAGTGGTTAGAGCACAAGGACCAGGTCAGGAAGACCCAAATTCAATCCATTTTTACCCCCTTTTTATCTATGTGTCTAAACCTGTTTGCCGCAGTTTTCTCAGCTGTAATATGGAGATGGAAATAGCACCTACCTCTGGGGTTATTGTGAGGAACAAATGAATTGTGTTTGTAGTACCTGGAAGAAGCCATTCATAAATGCTTGTTCTTTTCATGGATCCCTAGAGTGGCCTGTTCAGGCCTAGGGACCGACCTTCAGAATTATCCATTACATAAAATTACAAAGGAAACCCACTATATGTTGGAAAATTTTAAAAAGTTATAGATCCCAACTCAAAAACTTGTGTTCTACAGAGTGCCAGGGTGTTGTTCTTAGGGATCTGGATCATGGGGAACTCATTACCTAAATCTGCACTTAAAATCTCTAATACTCGGGGCAGCTCGGTGGTCCAGTGGGTAGAGCACCAGCCCTGAAGTCAGGAGGACCCAAGTTCAAATCTGGTCTCAAGACACTTACCTTAGACACTCCTGGCTGTGTTACCTGGGTCACTTAACCCCAATTGCCTCAAAAAAATAAGATTAATACACTTTTTTGATGTTACCTGCCTCTTCACTCCAACCTGGGGAGGTCAGAGTTGCTATTTCCTTTAATAAAGGCTGGTTGATGTGCCCAGGGTCCCACAATTAGCAAGTATCCAGTGCTGGTTTTGAACTCAGTTTCTCCTGATTCTAAAGACTCTGCCCCCAGCTTCCTAAAAGTGCAGGGGATGGGCAGGCGACGCTTGTCTTTGCATGAGTGAGATTATCTGAAACAAGTGTTGCTGACAGGAATCCAAGCACTTATTAAACACCATTTCTGGGCACTTTTGGTTTCACAAATAAACCTGCCCTCACCAGAGAACCCTCTTCCCGGGCTTGCCCAGTGGTACTTTCCAAGGACCCCAAGCCTAGGGGAAGGAGACTCTGGGCTTCCCAGACTTCCCTACTCCTCCAACCCATCCTGTTTATGCCCTAGAGGCAGATGGGTCCATCCATGACCACTGGCCGGGATCCCTCAGCTCCCTGCCAAGGAGGCCTAGCTGCCCCTCCCCATCTCCCAATTCCTGATCCTTTGAAGACTTGATTCAAGCTCCACTTCTTACAGGGAGTCCGCTCTAACCATTAATAATTCTCCAACCCCGAGACAGCACCTGGCACTTTGTTCACTACTTGCTAATGTAATTATAGTTACTTTTGTTTGGGGCCTTTCCTCCTAATAGGAAGGTAGGAGCTGAAGGGAGGGTCCTTGTATCACTTCCAAAACTTAGCACGGTGTGTGCAATACACTAGGTGCTTAATAACTGTTGAATAGGAGGGAAGAAGAGAAGGAGGGTGGAAGGGAGGGAGGAAGAAAGGAAGGAGGAAGGGAGGGAGGAAGAAAGGAAGGAGGAAGGGAGGAAGGGATGGAGGGAGGAAGGAAAAATAGAAAGAGGTGGAAGGAAAGAAGAAAAGGAAGGAAGGAAGAAGGGAGGGAGGAAGGTGGGGAGAAAAGGAGGAAGGGTGGGAAGGAAGAAAGGAGAGGAAAGAGGAAGAGATGGCAGTAGAGGATGGAGGGAGAGGAGGGAGGGAGAGGAGGGAGGGAGAAAGGGAAGAGGGATAGAGGGAAGGGAAGGAGGGAGGGAGGAAGAGAGAAAAAAGGAAGAGAGGGAGGGAGGAAGAGAAAAAAGAGAGGGAAGGAACACGGAAGAAAGGGAAGGTGATAGGAAGGAAGGAAGGAAGCAAGGAAGGAAGCAAGGAAGAAGGGAGGGAGGGAGGGAGGGAGGGAGAAAAGGGTCAGAGAAAAGAGAGGGAGGGAAGATACGGAAGGAGGGATGGAGGGAAAAGAGAAGGGAGGAAGGAAGGAAGGAGGGAGGGAGAGAGGGATGGAGGGAGGGAAGGGGGAAGGAGGGAGAGGAGGGAGGAAAGGAGAGAAAGGAAGGAGGGAGGGAGGAAGGAAGGGAAGAAAGGAGGAAGAAAAGGAGGGTGGAAGGAAGGAAAGGAGGAAGGCAGGGAGGGAAGAAGGTAGGAAAGAAGGGAAGGAAGGTTTGCTCTTAAGTAGCCGTAGGTCCATGGGATATTTACCTCCTTCCTGTGGCCCACAGTTTCTTCACCAGAGTTGGAGATGATCCCAAGGTCAACTCTCAGATCAGAGTTGATGGCTTAATGTTCTCTGTTCTAACATCTCTCCTTAGAACTCTTAACATTCTATGCATCTAACTGAAAAAAATTTGAATAGAAATTCCTGGGATGTCACTGCTTTTCCCCCACCTGGACTTAAGGCAGTTGATTTGGCGCCTTCCCTCTGTTCCTTATTCCGTTTATTCTGTCTACAGCGTGCTTTGTTCCTATCTTTATAATAGTCTTCCCCATTAGATCATAAGCTGCCTTTTGCTTTTTATATGTGCTAAACAGTGTCTGGCACATAGTAAATGCTTAATAAATATTTGTTGATTGAATCCAGAGTTGACTCAATGACAGGAATCAGCCACAGAAGTTGAAATGGCAGAAAGTGGGGGGAGGGGGAGGGGGAGAGAGAGAGAGAGAGAGAGAGAGAGAGAGAGAAGAGAGAGAGAGAGAAGAGAGAGAGAGAGAAGAGAGAGAAGAAGAGAGAAGAGAAGAGAAGAGGAGAGGAGAGAGAGAGAGAGAAGAGGAGAGGAGAGAGAGAGAAGAGAAGAGGAGAGGAAAGGAGAGAGAGAGAGAGAGAGAGAGAGAGAGAGAGAGAGAGGAGAGAGAGAGAGAAGAGAAGAGAGAGAGAGAGAGAGAAGAGAGGAGAGGAGAGGAGAGGAGAGAGAAGAGAAGAGGAGAGGAGAGAGAGAGAGAAGAGGAGAGGAGAGAGAGAGAGAGAAGAGAAGAGAAGAGAAGAGAGGAGAGAGAGGAGAGGAGAGGAGAGGAGAGGAGAGGGAGAAAGAGAGACAGACAAGAGAGAGACAGAGAAAGAGAGAATGTGGGGGGGGTGTTTGGGGGAGGACCCAGAATGCAGTAGAAATCCACCTCCCCCCCAACCCCTCCCCCAGGGCCCCCCTGCCCCTTTGCACCAACCTAAGCCAGTCTAATCATTTCTCCATTAGACTGGCAGAGGATGGGCAGAGAAATGACCAGATATACTTCTCAGGTGTCCTGTCAATGTCGTTCTTCCACAAACCGGAGGACGCCGGGGTTTTGGTAAATGCTGTTTATTAGGGTTTGCTGCCTGATGTTAATGAAGCCGGACTGCTTGCAAGATGTTCTGAGGTGTGATGTTCTTCTGGTCTGTAGACAATGAGACAGAAATGATAACCATTAGAACAGAGCCACCACAAGGGCTTCCACCCACCTACTCCTCCATCACTGACAGTCAACAAGGACTGGCTAGGAGGAGCAGGCCCAAGCATACACACACAAGCGCACCAAAAAGTTCAGTCAAGCCAGATTAGACAAATTCTCCTGTAAAAGAAAGGTTTTGAGCTATTTGTTTTAAATAGACCAGCCGGGGGAAACAATGCCTAAAAAGAGTAATGATGAGCATTTTGTCAAAGGAGCTGAGTTCAAATACTATTACTATGCAACTTTTAGCAAATCACTTCTTTCTGGACCTCAGTTTCCTCAATTGTAAATTTCAGGGTTTGGACTGGGGATTATTTCATTTATTTTGTTCCTCCTATACTTAAGCATGCTTGACACATAGTAGGCACTTTATAGCTTGATTAATCTCTAAGGTCCCTGCCAGCTTACTATCCTATGAATGGAGTCCTTTATCTCATAGTGTTTTCATAACCAAAGGCCAACCTAAAAGGGAAAAGGGTATTTCTAGTAAATGAGGTCCAGAGTTTTCCTATCTTCCCAACAGCTCAGGTTCTGTTACCCCTTAAAGGCTACAGAGTATGCCTATGTTTGAAATTTAAAACCCTTGCCCTCAGCCCCTTTTCTAAAATCTTAACAATCCCTAGGTTATCTTCTGGGGGACTCTTCCCTGCTGAGAAAGCATCAAATCCATATGGCTCCGTTCTTTCTCTCTGGGTCCTAACAGAACCTTGTTCATGGTTCCCAGGGGCTACAATATTACGGAGCTAGAAAATTCAGAATATCCTATAAATTGTGACTTTACAATAGTTCATTTCCCCTCTCATTAGATTTCAATTTCTTCATTTGCAAAAGAGGAGAGCTGAAAATTCCCAACCATCCTTGCTAGCTTAATCTTTATTCAAAATACTCTTCTCTAAGATCCCTTTAGAGCTCCTTTTCTTTCTTCCCTTTCCTTTCTGTTTTCCTTTTCCTTTCCTTCCCTTTCCTCTTTTCTCTTGTCCTTTCCCTTTCCTTCTCTTTCCTTCTCCCTTCCCTTCTCTTTTTCTTTCCTCCTCTCCTTTCCCCTTTCCTTTCTGTTTTCCTTTTCCTTCCCTTCTCTTTCTCTTCTTTCCCCTTTCCTTCCCCTCCCTTTCTTTTTCTTCCTTTCCTTTCCTTCCCTTTCCTCTCCTTCCCTTCTCCCTTTCTCTTTCCCCTTTCCTTCCCCTCCCTTTCTCTTTCCCTCTCCCTTTCCTTCTCTTTCCCCCTTCCTTTTCCTTTCCTTCCCTTCTCCCTTTTTTCTTCTCTTTCCTTCTCCCTTCCCTTCTCTTGTTCTTCCCCCTTTCCCTTTTCCTTCCCTTCTCTTTCTCTTCTTTCCCCTTTCCTTCCCCTCCCTTTCTCTTTTTCTTTCCTCCTCTCCTTCCTTTCCTCTCCTTTCCCCTATCCTCTTCTTCCTTTTCCCCTCCTTCCCTTTCCCATTCCCTTCCCTTCCTTTCCCTCTCCCTTTCCTTCTCTTTCCCCTTTCCTTCTCTTTCCTTCTCCCTTCCCTTTCCTTTCTTTCTTCCCTTTCCTTCTCTTCCCTTCCCTTCCTTTTCCTTTCCTTCCCTTCTCCCTTCCCTTTTTCTTGTCCTTTCCCCTTTTCTTTCCTTCCCTTCTCTTTCTCTTCTTTCCCCTTTCCTTTTTTCTCTTGTCCTTTCCCCTTTTCTTTCCTTCCCTTCTCCCTTTCTCTTTCCTTTCCTTCCCATCTTTCTCTTGTTCTTCCCCCTTTCCTTTCCTTCCTTTTCCTTTCCTTTTTCCCTCTTCTTTTTCCTTTCCTTTCCTTTCCTTCCCTTTCCTTCTCTTCCCTTCCCTTCTCCCTTCCCTTTCTCGTCTTTCCCCCCTTTCCCTTCCCTTTCCTTTCTTTTCTCTTTAATATATAACTTATTTTGTTGCTCCTCTTCCATGTTATCAGGGACCCTGTTAATCTCTTCTGCTCTGATCTATGAGGCTCCTCTCTAGCTTATTGGGGGGAAGGGACACCCACAATGACCAGGATAAGGGTCTGGCCAACAGAAAGGAGATGCTCTGGGATGGGTGAGGGAGTCTGTTATGTTGATGGCAGCCATTCTGCCGCAGGTGAACTATATATGTGAAACCCTCTGATTTCCTCTCTGTATCCCCAGAATTTGGCCTACCCCACCCCTCAAAACCCGGTTTCCCAGAGTAGCTCACACATAACCTATTGTCAGCTCTAGACCGAGACTAATGTAATCGAGGTTCAACCTGTCCGGGAATAAGGGCAGGACAGTTGAACAACCCGATCCCATTTGTCCAACTCCCGGGGATGATTATTAGAGTGGAAACTGACTGTTGACCCAACTGGGGGGAGGCCGGGATTCTGACCCAAAAGAATTTGGGATTTGGCACAGTGAGGGATGAGGAGGGACATATTAAGGGTCTTTCTCACATCCTCAGAGGGTATAATGGTGGCAGATTAGGGGAGAAATTCAGATTTTCTGGCTTGATACTAAAAACTCCCCGGTTTTTCTTTGTCCCCCCCAGTAAAGGTCCCAGCAGCAGCTGTTCCTCCTCCTCCGTTGTCCCCCAATCCTAACGGTGACATTTGAGTCCTGAAATTAAGATACAAACCGCCTCCCTCCCCGGGGAGCCCTCGGATCGGGGCGGGGGGATGATTTTTCCCGCCAATGGCCATTTGGGTATTTTTAACATTATCGGTGGACCATGGAAAATGATCAATTTTAAAACTGGGGCAGTGAGGGGGTGTCGAAAGTAGCTTTCAGCTCATCCTCGCCCGCCGTTGCGGTGGCCAACGACTTCGCCTTCCTTAGATGGCCGCCGGCCCAACGTTCCTCAGCCCGATGGCTTCGGGTCCTGAGCTCGAAGGCTCAAGATTATGGGGTTAAGAGAAAAAGATTAACTTTCAGGGTCATTTTTAAAGGTTCAACCGGAGGAGGGGCTGGGAGAGGGGATGGGGGCAACAGAAAAAACCGTGGTTACTGAACCCAAGTGAAGCGCTCCCCACCCCCCACCCCCAAGTGTCTGGCTGGGGCTGGCTCACGCCGGGACGTCCACGGACCACCAAAATCTCTAGCGTCCTTTTAATATTATTTGGCCGTGTCCCCCCAGAGTGGCCAAGGGCTGGTTGGGGCATCTGGGGCCGCCCCCCTCCCCCGGGGCTCACCTAAAGAAGACCAGGGCCATGATGGCCGCCGCGTTCCAGGTCTTAACAGCAAGAGTAAAACCAAGCCGGATCTACGGGCTCAAAGCAGCAGGGACACGATAAAGAGTAGAGAAACCAGTCATCTAAGCAGTGGACGTGGTAGCTGTGTAGACAAGGGAGGCAACGGATTGCGTCCCCGTACACAAAATCCATCATGCAGATAACGCACCCCATTGGGCGACGGCAGCAGCGGCGGCGACGGCGGCGGCGACAGTTTCCCCTGGCAGCTCCTGGAGTTCTTGTAGCGGTTGAGCTGTTTGTCTCCTGGCCCATAACGTTGCGAGGGGGCTTAGTTCTCCATTCTTGGCCGGACCCACCCAAGAGCCTGCGGCCCTTGCAGCCATTTCGCGGACGCCGGGAAGCTTGGACCTTGCCATCCTTTTTCCTCTTGCCAAGGCCCCCCAGCATACTAAATTCAGGGGTCAATCATTACTTTTTGTGCTCAAACTGGCTCTAATTTTGGGTTCTAATGGTCTTTGTCAGAAACTTTGGTACGTTCTGTGCATTGTCCGCACGTTCTAAATGCGGCGTTCTCTTCTATCTCGGCTGCTCGGCGATCCCGGGGAGGTGGCAATCATGAAGCGGTCTGCTCGGCTACAGGGGAGGTGGTATTCCTTAGTCTGACTTATCTCAGTGACTAATTAGAGAGACACACTCTCCCATGCAGCACACTGGAGAAAAATGAGATCAACACGGAAAATAAAATGAGAAAAAAAAGCTAGCAAATAACAGAGGCGGCAATCTCTATTTTGAAGCAATCGGCTCAATTGTAGGTGAGTTGATATTCCTTAGTCTAATTAATCTTAATTATCTTTAATTATGTATATATTTCCATATTTAGCATGCTGCAGATGAGAAAAGCCAAATCAAAAAGGAAAAAAATAAGAAAGAAAACAAAAAGCAAACAACCACAAAATAGCTCTCTGTTTTGAAGAGATCTGCTCAATTATAGGTGAGTTGATGCTCTTTAATTAATTTTAATTATTTTTAATTAATTATACATATTTCCACATTTAGCATGCTGCATAAGAAAAATCAGCTCACAAAAGAAAACAAAATGAGAAGAAAAAAAAAAGCAAGCAAATAACCAGAGGTGGCGATCTCTATTTTGAAGCAATTGGCTCAATCATAGGTGAGTTGATATTCCTTAGTCTAATTAATCTTAATTATCTTTAATTATTTGTACATATTTCCACATTTAACATGTTGCAGATAAGAAAAATCAGATCAAAAAGGAAAATGAGAAAGAAAACAAAAAGCAAGCAAATAATCACAGAGGTGGCAATCTCTATTTTGAAGCATTCTGCTAAATTGTAAGTGAATTAATATTCTTTAATCTTTCTAATTTTAATTATTTTCAAATTTATTTACACATATTTTCACATTCAGCATGCTGCATAAGAAAAACCAGATCAAAAAGGAAAAAAAATGAGAAAGAAAACAAACAACAAGCAATTACAGAGGTGACCATCTCTATTTTGAAGAGATCCGCTCAATTATAGGTCAATTGATGTCCCTTAGTCTTAACTAATTTTAATTATTTTAAATTATTTATACATATTTCCACATTTAGCATGCTGCATAAGAAAAATCTGCTCAAAAAGGAAAACAGAATGAGAAAGAAAACAAAAAACAAGCAAACAGCTACAGCAGTGGCAATCTCTACTTTGAAGCAGTCTGCTCAATTATAGATGAGTTGATGTTCCTTAATCTAACTAATTTTAATTATTTCTTAACTATTTGTACATATTTTCACATTTAGCATACTGCATAAGAAAAATCAGATCAAAAAGGAAAACAAAAAGCAATCAAATAATCACAGAGGTAGTCATCTCTATTTTGAAGAGATCAGTTCAATTATAGGTAAGTTGATACTCCTTAGTCTAAGTAATCTTAATTATTTTTAAAATTATATATACATATTTCCACATTTAGCATGCTGTATAAGAAAAATCTGATCATCAAAGAAAATAAAATGAGAAAAAACAAAAACAAAATGCAAATAACCACAGAGATGGCAATTTCTATTTTGAAGCACTCTGCTAAATTATAAATAATTAATCTTCCTAATTTTAATTATTTTCAAATTTATCTGCACATATTTCCACATTTATCATGTTACATAAGAAAAATGAGACCAAAAAGGAAAAAGCAAGCAATCTCTATTTTGAAGCACTCTGCTAAATAAGGGAGTTCATATTCCTTAATCTTTCTAATTTTAATTATTTATACATATTTTATTTATTTATACATATTTTCACATTTAAGAAAAATCAAATTAAAAAGAAAAACAAAAAGGAAAAAAAGCAAGCAAACCACCACAGAGGTGGCAATCTCTATTTTGAAATGTTCTACTCAATTATAAGTGCATAAATATTCCTTAATCTTGCTAATTTTAATTATTTTTAATTATTTCTACATTTAGTATGCTACATAAAAAAATCAAATAAAAAATAAGAAAAACAAAGCAAACAATCATAGAGAAGTGGTCTGCTCAATTATAGGTGAGTTGTTATACTTTAATCTAACTTTAATTATTTTAAATTATTTTTAAAATTATTTAGATATATTTATTTATACATTTATTTATGCATATTTTCACATTTAAGAAAAATCAAATCAAAGGAAAACAAAATGAGAAAGAAACAAAAAGCAAACAACTACAAAGTGGCAATCTCTATACTTTGAAGTGCTCTGCTAAATTATAGGTGAGTTTATATTCCTTAGTCTTCCTAATGTTAATTATTTTCAAAATTATTTATATATATATATATGTATATGTATACATACATATATATTATTTTTTTCACATTTAGCATGCTGCATAAGAAAAATCAAATCAAAAAGAAAAAAAGAAAAAAAAAAGCAAGAGAGCCACAGAGACAGCAATCTCTATTTTGAAGTGATCTGCTCAATTATAGGTGAGTTTATATTCCTTAATCTTCCTAATTTTAATTATTTTTGAAATTATATGTATTTTCACATTTAGCATGATGCATAAAAAAATCAAATCAAAAAGAAAAAAATGAGAAAGGAAAAAAAAAAAAAAGCAAGCAAACAACCACAGAGAAGCAATCTCTGCTTTGAAGTGCTCTGTTAAATTACAGATGAGTTTATATTCCTTTGTCTTCCTGGACTAGCCATTTTACCCTTTTTGCCTCAGTTTCCTTATTTGTAAAATGAGCCTTATGCCAAAAAAAAGATGAGGAAGAGTCAGACAGAATAACAATACCTGAATAGAACCAAAGTCACCCCATGAACAAAATTGCATCCTCTTCATTTCAGAGTCATTCGATTTTGGAATACAGCTCAATTTCAGGGTCCATTAAATCCCAAATCTACTTTTAAAATTAAACTCAATCCAATTCAACAATCATTTGTTGATCACTAAGAGCAAGACACTATGCAATCTCTTGCACAGTCATACTGGAAAGTCCTTGGGATGGATTGAGCCATCTGCATCCAGAGAATGGACTGTGGAGATTGGGTGTGGATTACAGCATGGCATTTTCAATCTTTTTGTTGTTGTTGTTTGTTTGCTTGTTTTTTTCTCATTTTTCCCCTTTTGATCTGATTACTGAGCTGCGTGACAAAATACATTTAAGAGAATTGTATATGTTTCACCTATATTGTATTGCTTGCTGTCTAAGGGACTAGGGAGGGGGAAGGTGGGGAAGGAGAAAAATTTGGAACACAGGTTTTACAAGGGTGAATGTTGAAAACTATCCTTGTATATATTTTTAAAAATAGAAAATTACTATAAAAATTTTTAAAGTAATATACTCAAGAATTTCAGAAATATTAAAATATGTATATCAGTTTATTAAATTAAAAAAAAAAAAGCCCACAACTACACCCAAAAAAACTCCTTTGAACTCAGCTACTGCTGGGCTTACACGCATACAATATGCCAGTCATGGACTAGAGCTATGTGCCCTTTTCTCTAGCTCCAGCATGTTTTTAAAGAACTCTTGGATTCCTACCAAGTCAGGACCTTTCTACAGAACATTTGTTTTCCTTTGTCTTATGCGTCATTTGACATTTTAACTTTTCTTATGGGCACTCATTTACTTTATTGTTATTTGACCTTCACAACAAGTCTGTGAGGTCAGCAGAACAGGTGCTTTCGTCCCTGCTTTATAAGATAAGGAGGAAATGGAGGGTAAATTTTAGGGATTGTGACTCCCTGCCAAGGGCCCAAGCTTGCATATCCCTAAAATGGCTGGAGAGATGGGACTCCGTGACCCCTTCTGTTCCTTCTCCCAGCCAAAGTGTCAGTGACTTAAATTCACAGAATCACAGAATAATGGCCATCTCCTCTAGCCCTCTCCTCTCACCAAGAAGGAGAATGAGAGAGATCCCTCCAAAATCACAGCCAAAATCACAGGCTGTGAAATCTATGACCCATGTCATCATGGCACTCCTTCCGCCTTATGAAGGGGGAGGAAGAACCAGGATTTTAAATGCTTGTAAAAGAGAAAGATTCAGCATTTTGCCTTGAATCTAGTAGCCTCCGTCCCCCCTACTACGATATTACTGCTGCTTCCCCCTCACCCACTCCCACTCCCACAGAGCTGCCAACATATTTCCAGGCTGGACGATGACAATCTCCTTTCATCTTCCTCATGGTCAGCCCCAGTCCCAGCCCTTGCTGGTCCTGCGTTGCCAGGCCTCCTGGGGGAGAGGGCCATCTTGTCTTCTGCCCGAGCCCAATGAGGCTTCAGTGACAGAGACAGATGTTAAGGGGGTGAAATAAATACATCAGTTTCTCCTGGTGACCTAAGCCAGATGTGGAGAGAGAAGATGTTTCAGCATGAAGCCCTCTAGATCCCAAAGCCGGCCACTCCTTCCCGAAGATTATTCATTTTGAGGAACTCGTACTCCCTAGTCTTTAGACTGGGGGCTGGCTCTGACTCTCCATTCCCCATTTCCTAGCTGTGGAATGGGAGGATCACAGAACCTTGGATTCTAAAGTAAATTCAATCACCCCTCAGAGCAGAAAGTCTTAACTTACTTGGGTCCTGAACATTCTGGGATGATCTGGCCAAGTCAAGAGAACATTTTTCCAAATAATTTTTAAATGCATAAAATAAAGTACAGAGGATTACAAACAAATCAGTTATATTTTTATTTTATTTCTGTATTTTTAACATTGACTTTTTGAAAAGTTTCCAAAATTCTTTCGTTTCAATCCTTCTCCAATGGCAAAGGCAAGAAATATTGCTAACAAATTACCTTAAAAAAAAAAAAAGGAAAAATAAAATGGAACAAGTATGCTTTAATTGACCTTCAGACTCCATCACTTCTTTCTCCAAAAGTAGAGAGCATTTTTCATCATGAGTTCTTCAGGAATTGTCATGTATCGATAACTTAAGTCATTCACAGTCAGTTCTCTTACAATGTTGCTATTACTGTGTACAATACTCTTCTGGTTCTGCTCACTTCACTTTGCATCAGTTTCTGTGTCTTCCCGGGCTTTTCCGAAGCCATCCTGCTTGGTTTGGTTTGTTTGTTTGTTTGTTTGTTTGTTTTTTGCTGAGACAGTTGGGGTTAAGTGACTTGCCCAAGGCCAGGAAGTGTTAAGTGCTTGTCATTTCTTATAGAACAATAGCCCCCCATCATAATCACATAATCTGCTTACTCAGCCATTCCCCAATTGATGGCACTCTTCAGTTTCCAATTCTTTACTACCACTAAAAGAGCCACTATCAGTATTTTTGTACATTTAGGCCCTTTCCCTTTTCTCTCTCTGGGATACAGACCGAGTAATGGTACTGCTGGGCAGCTACATGCAGTGAATAGACCTGGAGTCAGGGACTTGAGTTCGAATTCAGCATCAGATACTTAGTAGCTGTGTGACTCTGATAAGTCACTTCACTGTCTGACTCGGTTTCTTCATTTGTAAGCTGAACTGAAAAAGGAAATGGCAAAGAACTCCAGTATCTTTGCCAAGAACACCCTAAATAAGATCATTGCGAAAGGACACAACTGAAACAGCATCCTGCTCCATAAAACAATTGTATTCCATCATAACTACATAACCAATTTATTCAGCCATTCCCCACCTGACAGGCAGTCCCTGAGAAGAGAGCTGCTAAAAATACTTTGTACATATTGGTCCTTTTCCTTTTAAAAAAAATATCTTGGCCACCTAGGTGGTGCAGTATATGGAGCACCAGCCCTGAAGTCAGGAGGACCTGAATTCAAATCTGGCCTCAGACACTTAATACTTCCTGGCTGCGTGACCCATGACCCTGGGCAAGTCACAACCCTAATTGCCTAAGCCAAAAAAAAAATCTCTTTTGGAATTCATGTCTAGTAACGATATTATTAGGTCAAGAGATATGCATAATTTTATGGTTTTTTGGGCTATATATATAAATATATAATTCATATCATTTTCATTATTTGTCAATTGGGAAATTTTTAATAAATGTATAACTTTGACTCTACATTTGAGAAATCAGATCTTGCTTCAAATGCTTGTTCCAGTGACTATTGTTCATTGTATTTTGTGCACATTTAGTCTCTTCTATCTCTCCCTTGACCCCGTCCCTCCTTAAAAGTGTTTTGCCACTGCCCACTCCCTCCCCCAAAATCTGTTCTCTTCTATCACCCTCCCCTCCCTTCCCATATCTTATCTCTCTCCTACTTTCCTGCAGGATAAAATAGATTTCTATTCCCATTTTTAGTTTGTATGTTATTTCCCTTTTGAGTCAATTCTGATAAGAGTAAGGTTCACTCACTCCCCTTCCCCTTCCCCTTCTCTCCCCCTCCCCTCCCCTTTTTGCCCTCACTGGGAAAGCTTTTTCTTGCCTCTTTTTATGGCAGATAATTTCTGTTATTCTACCTTTCCCTTTCCCTTTCTCCCAGTATTCCTCTCTCGCCCCTTAATTTTATTTTTTTAGACATTATCCCCCCATATTCAAGTCACTCCTGTGTCCCCTGTCTATGTATATATACTCCTTCTAACTGCCATAATGATGAGAAAGTTCTAATGAGTCACTAGCAGCAACCTCCAATGTAGGAACGTGAACAGATAAATGTCCCCCATGATCCCACTTTCCTGATTCCCTCCCTGGGCTTTTCCTGAGTCCTGTGTTTGAAAATCTTTTTTTTTTTTTTTTTATTCTGCTCTGGTTTTTTATCATGGATGCTTGAAAGTGCTTTATTTCATCGAATTTCCACCTTTTCCCCTGAAGGATTATCCTCAGTTTTGTGGGGAGGGGATTCTTGGTTCTAAGCTAGCTCCCCCGCTCTCCAGAAGATCCTTTTTCAAGCCTCTGGTCGGTTAATGTAGAGACTGTTCAGATCTTGTATTTTCTGACCGGGGTGGAGGCGAAGCCAAGATGGAGGAGTAAAGGCCGGAACCCGCGACCTCTTCCCCAAACTGCTCCAAATGCCTTTAAACAACAACTCTGAACCACATTTTAAGGCGTCACGACACCCAACAGACGGAGCAGAACATTTTCCAGCTGAAGGAAAGCTCAGCCGAAAAGTCTGGGACAGAGGGAGTCCAGCCTGCGGTCCCAGTGCAGGCCACGCCAGTGCAGGCCCGCAGCCAGCGCCCGGGCAGCCGAGCAGCACCTCCGAATCAGGGCAGGACTGGCAGCTTCCAGATCTCTCAGCCAGAGACGCAGGACGGCCTGGAAGCCCAGCAGGAAAGGCCTCAGAACCAGGTGGGAGCCCAGCATGCAAGCCCAGTGCAAGCCACACCAGGGCAGGCCCTGGCCCGGCCTCACCTAAGTCCCTGCTGGGGCCCAGGCCCAGGCCCAGCCCCAGGCCCAGACCCAGCCCCAGGCCCAGACCCAGACCTAGCCCCAGGCCCAGGCCAGACCCAGCCCTAGCCCCAGGCCCAAACCCAGACCCAGGCCCAGGCCTAGACCCAGACCAGACCTAGGCCTAAACCCAGACCCAGGCCCAGACCCAGCCCTAGCCCCAGACCCAGCCCTAGCCCCAGGCCCAGCCCTAGCCCCAGGCCCAGACCCAGACTCAGGCCCAGGCCAGACCCAGTCCTAGACCCAGGCCCAGGCCTAGTCCCAGACCAGACCTAGGCCTAAACCCAGACCCAGGCCCAGGCCTAGCCCCAGGCCCAGCCCTAGCCCCAGACCCAGGCCCAGACCCAGGCCCAGACCCAGGCCCAGGCCCAGACCCAGGCCAGACCCAGAACCAGGCCCAGACCCAGGCCTAGACCCAGACCCAGGCCCAGACCCAAGCCTAGACCCAGACCCAGATCCAAACCCAAACCCAAACCCAGACCCTAGTTTGCCATGAAGTCAGCTAAGCAGCACCTCCCAATCAGGGGCACAACTGGTGGCTTCCAGACCTCTCAGCCCAGAGACACAAAGAAGGCCTGGAAGCTCAGCAGAAGAGGTCTCTGGAATCAGGTGAGAACCCAGCGCAAGCCGTATCAGGGCATCCCTGGCCCCAGACCTAGACCCAGCCCCAGCTTCAGCCCCAGCCCCAGCCCCACTTCAGTCCCTCCTGGGGCCTCAGCCCCAGCCCCAGCCCCAGCCCGGGCTCCAGACCTGGTCCCAGCGTCAGCCAGGCAGGACCTCTCAATCAGCAGCAGCACTGGAGGCTTGTGGAGACTCCAGGAAGACTTGGAGGTCAGTGAAGAGGGTCTGTAGCCCCAGGGTGGGATTCCGGCAGGCTGCCCCAGCACAGGCCGCACCAGCACAGCCCCAGACCTGGGCCTGGCCCCAGCGTTGGCAAACTTGCTTTAACACACTTGGTCTTGCAGCTGCAGTGGTGGGGGGAGGAGAGGGGCCAATCCTTCCACCTCCAGGGTAGAAAAGAGAGCTCGTGGTCAGATCTGTAGAAGGAGCCCTGAAAACAGCTGCACAAAATCCTGAAGTTGGGACAATGCTCCCTCTGCCCTGCAAACAGAGCCCTACTTTAAGAAAGAGTTAAAAGTCGAGGAACAGGCTAGGAAAATGAGCAGACAGCAGAAAAAGATTCTGACCATAGAAAGATGATGAGGAAGATCAGAATACGCACTCAGAAGAAAATAGCAACAAAATAGGTCAAAGCGCCTACGTCCGGAGAAAATCCCCACCACTTGCGGAGGGTATAGGAGCCCTGATGTTCCAGGGCAGAGAAGAATGCTCAGTTGTACTCAGAGGGGCCCTCGTCTCAGTTCTAAGGCAGAAAGCAGCATTTGGGACCTCAGGAGAGGGGAGAACCTGGTTGAGTCCCAGAGCTACAACGAGGGACAGCACTTGTAGCTACAGGGAAAAGGGCCCTTTGGGGGTAAGAATAAGAGCTCAAGCTCTTACATTTCCTTGGATCATAGCACCTTAAAGTACCCAAAACTCCCAGATCTCCAGAACTAGCTCTGAAAAGAGCAGCAAGAAAAGTCTGAAGTCTGGGGTGATGCTCCCTCCAACCTGGGAGCGATGCAGCGGGCTTTTACATCTGTAAATCCAGTCCACAAAGGATCCCCACAATCACCATCTGATCAGCTGTCGGGCCACATCACCACTGGTGGGCTGAGAGCTCCGGAAGCTGCCGTCGTCCCGTGGCTGTGGCTCCAAGGCCCGTGGCTGGTGCTGTGGCCTTGGGATACCCCGGCTTCCCTGCACTCCAGATCAGCCACCATCCTGGACACATCCCACGGTCTCTTGGGCCAGAAGAATGTCTCCGGAACCTTTTGCGGGCTCCATCGTTACCCGTCAGGTATTATTTTGGAGTTTGGAAGGGAACGTTGGGAAAAGTTCAGCTGAATTGCTACTTATGCTCTTCATTTTGGGGAATAGGAAATAAATTATATTGGAACACTATTAATGAAATATCTTTTGTTTTAAAGTTTATAGACTTCAGGTGAAGACTTCCTGCCCTTCAGCCCATATGGAAATCCCCCTGGTTCATAGAACCAAAATTGTCCACCTCCCCTCTGCCTGGTGCTAAAGCTCGCTCCCACTTGTCCCCCTTCCCCCTCAAACACCCCTCCGTGAATCCCTCTCAGACTGAGCCCCGTAGTGCTAGGGCTGTCACCACCACCAGCTCCCCTTCCCTCCTTCTGTCACCATGATCATCTCCCAGGACCATCAGCCAGGATGAGATGTTCCCTGACATTTGCAACGGGAGATTGCCAGACAGGCTCTGTCTGAAGGGGAAGGGGAAGCTAGTCAGTAGGACAGAGGGTATCCCTGATGTCCCTCATTGGTGGAAATGCCTCTGCCAAAGGTCTCGAGAGTAGAGGAACAGACGCTCCTACAATCATGGGAGCTGACATAGCCACAAACCATCATCTGCAAGAAACGAGTTTCACAAAAGAGTCCTAGAAAAAGTACATCAGCGACTCCATGAAATCAATCAATCAATCTGGCTTGAAGAACACAAGCTGGATAAAGTCAAACTCCGTTATGCTACAAGCTGCAGAACAAATCAAACATATCCTTGATCATTTTACAAAATATTAATTCTTTCATAGGTGAAAACATGAAGATGGCGCAGTGACTCTCTTGGATTTCCATGAGGATGGTACAATCCCATATATGGTTTTCTTTAAGGATGGCTTAGAAATAAAAAAACAAATTTTTAACAGAGTCAGCCAAGTCCTTTTTAATTGCCTAACTGCTGGGGTTTTTTTTTTTGTTTTGTTTTGTTTTTGTTTTTGTTTTTTTTTTTTTGCCATCTACATAGTATTTGGGATGTCATCTTGAGTCTTATTCATTTATTTTTTTACCTGGATTTATTTGGAGTAGAGACATTGTTTAAAAAAAAAAAAACATCATTTGATTATCTAAAATAAAAAACATTTAGCCACCCCCCAAAAAAAAAAAAAAAACACCTGCCCATCTCTTGGAAAAGAGGTAACGAGATGAAAATGAGACATTTTTTAATAAGACTAATTTGTGGATTTCTTTTCCTTGATTGTACTTAAAAAGAGCAGGAGACAGAGTTGTGGAGGGAAAGAGAATCAGTAACCGTGTTTCAGAAAGGAAAAAAGAAAAGATCTCAAATAAGCATTCAAAAATACACAGACAAGAATGAAGGAAATTCAGAAGGGGACACAGGCAAGTGAAGTATTATTTCTACTGTGATGTATGTATGTATGTAGCATATAGGTACCTATATTACATTGTACATGTATATATGTACATGTGTGTGTATATATATATAATATATATGTACACACACACACACAAACATATATATATATATATATATATATTACTCCTTGCCCTGGTTTAGCTCTCTGCTGAAGCAGTTTACCAGGGTGTGGCCGCTGTACATGCTAAAGCTTCTTGGAGCCACAGGCAAGAGATGGATCAGGTGGAAGCAGCCCCAGAAAGCGCTCAGCAGCCGTCACCCCAGAGGTACCAGTCTTTCCTGAACACCCCCTATACTCCAAATAGGTGTTGTGCTCTATGAATAAAGCAGAATTGAATTAGCCTGAAGAAAACAAACACAAAATACACAAAATTATCTAAGCTACCCCAAATGTTTGTGTGGACTATTTCGTATTGTTCTGATCAGCCACAATCGGACACGCCGTAAATCAGTTGCAACATAGTGATTTCAGTTTGCTCCCCTTCGGAAACAAAGGAGAACTATATGAGAGTTGTGAGATTTATTCTGGTGTGATATATTTGTGATTCCACTCTTGGAGTCTATAGGAGGAATCATCTTGTACCCTTCCTGTTTCCTCTTCTACCTGCCATCCAGCATCAATCCGTTGATCCATAATCAATATACATATACGCATACATGTGTGTGTTAAGAATTGTTATGTATTATATACACATGTGTAATGTATATAATATATAATTGTAGATATATTTAAGGCTATATCTAGTAGAGAATGACCGTTTCATGTGCAATTATGTCTCTATCCTTTCTGGAATATAGAAATATTCCTGTTTGTTGATGTTTATTAAGTTGATCAGAAAAGAAAAACTTTTTAAGTAACTCATTTTATGTAGCTCAGTGCTCGGTACATAGTAAGCGCCTAAGAAGAGCTTGTTGGCTAACTGACATTATTTAGAATAGTAGGTACTTTTGTAGCACTTTAAGGTGTGAAAATTACTTCACCTTTTCTTTTTAGATCTACAGAGTACTTTTATATATCTAAGCATCAATCCTCTGAGGCTAATCCAATCCCATTTCATGGATGAGGGAAGCAAATATTTAGTCAACCATTCAACTAGTATTTTTGGACCGCCTCCTTTGTGTCAATCACGGGGCTGGGTGCTGAGAATGCAGGGACATAAATGACTCCATGAAAAGGGTTCATCAGAAGACTAACCAGAAGAATAGTCTCTTCCAGGAGAATTGTGTAAATCATGACAATTCACAATGATCCATGTAGAGGGTTGTAGAGTATCTTCTCTGTGGTGGTGGAGAGAATAGCCACCTAATGTAATCACACAGCAGGATCAGAAGGAGGAGGAGAAAGGAAGGAAGGAAGGAGAAGAGAAAGGCAAGGAGGACAGTAAGGGGGGGAAAGAAAGGGGAGGAAGACAAGGAAAATCAGTAGGAAAAAATGAAGAGTGAGACAAGAAAAAAGGAGATGAAGAAATAATAGTGAGAGAGTAAAACCAGGAGGAAGGGAAAGAGGGAAAGGACCAAAAAAGAAAGAAAAGGACAAAGAAAATGAGTAAGAATAGGGAGGTGTAGGAGAAGGGAAGAAGAAAAAGAAAGCAAGTCAGAAGAGGAGAAAAAGAGGAAAAAGAACAAAGGAGAAAGAAAGAAAAGAAGAAAAAAAGGAGAAAGAAAAAATCTTTTATGGATCCTCAATCTCTGTCTTGTGCATTTAGTCTTTCCTGAGGCACAGGAGCTCTCACTTACTGATTACCAGTTCAAAAGCCCAGTCCATAGGCCAGGTACTTTTACATGCCTTTCCGAAGGCCTGTTGTTCACCATCTTGAGAAATGGCAGCTCCAGCGGGCCAAGGTTCTGTTTTCATTGGCCTTTTGAAGGCGCCCTTGGGGTGCTGGGTAGACAAGTAACCCCGACTTAGGGGGACCATGGCTGGATTCCAACCTCCAGCCCTTGTGCACGCAGGTCTCTTCTCAGACAGAAATTTTCTGTCCTTGGGGTCCTGGGGAAAATGGGAGGGAATGGGAAAGCACGAGGGAACCCAGCTTCAGGAGGAGCTCCCTCTGCAGCCGGGATGAGAGTTCGT
Organism: Antechinus flavipes; assembly: GCF_016432865.1. NCBI lineage: Eukaryota > Metazoa > Chordata > Mammalia > Dasyuromorphia > Dasyuridae > Antechinus > Antechinus flavipes. The sequence continues at coordinate 470,578,434 of NC_067401.1, read as the reverse complement.
GTGGAGGTGGACGGAAAGGGCCCTTTGTCCTTTGGGTCCGGGAGCAGCCGGATCTGGCAGCCTTAGGGAGCAGCGGCCCCTGGTCAGGCTCGGCAGTGACTTCAGTCACGTGGGACAGCCGCCATCCACCATCTTCCTCGAGGGCTTGGAGGCACTGCTGAAGGTCCCTTTGGGCTCAGAAACAAAGGAAGCAAAGACTCCCCAAGAGTGTTCAGGGCTATCTCTGGGCCTCGGTTTATTTGTAGCAAGGAGAGCCAGCTCAGACTCAGGCTCCGGAAGACCAGGGCTGTACAAGCCCGACAAGCAATGCTGAGGGACAGAATGGGCTGGTTCTTCTGCACAGAAGGAGCGTCTTCAATGGGAATTTCCCTTAAAAGGGGGCAGGGATCTGACTCCCCAGCAACATGAAACCTGCTCCACCATCTGAAGGGCCATGAAAATGTGAGCAGAGCCCCATTAAAATGGAACCACGAGGCTTCAGGTTTGCAAGGGATGGAGACCCCTCCCCGGGTCCTTTTCGGAATATGTTGGAAGATCAGTATAATGCAGTGGAAAGAGTGGAGTCAGAGGGCCTGAGTTCAAATTAGGCCTCTGCCCAGCCCCCCAACTTGGACAATCGGAGGCCAGCTGTCTGGTCCCATGGGCTGCTTCTGCTCTCTCCTCTGGGAAAGGAGACAGATCAACTGGCCTCTCCCATCCTCAAGGATCTCCCTGCCTCCTGAGCCATCCATTGCATTTTGGGGCAGATCGTTGCCTGGAAATGCTCTTTTATGGCACCTTAAATGTGTTTTCTTACCCTTTGATCTCCTGGACCCGGCTCTGCCCTCTAGGGCCTCCAGAACAAGACTAATCTCCCTTTGACTTGACAACCCTTCAAATAATTGAAATCTGCAGAAGCCAGAGTGTCCTGCTGGAGCCACAGCAAGGAGGTCCGTGTGGAGAGGAGAATGGTGATCAGAAAGGAGGAGCCGGGTTGCAATGAGGCTGAAGAGTGTGTGTGTGGGGGGGAGATGATTTTATTTAATCTTGGAGATCAGAGAGAGCTGATGGACGTCAGTGGGCAAAGGAATGGTGTCCCAGCTTTAGTCAGTAGGGGAGGGGACGGATGGGAGTGGAGAAGAGACTTGGGGCAGAGAAGGAATTACTTCTATAACCTAGGTGAAGGTGCTGAGGTTCTGGGATTTCGAGGAGGAAGTGAGAGAAAATACAGGAAATTTCCTGATCGAGCCTTGACAACAGGTGAATCTTCAAGGTGAAGGAGAGGGAGGAATTTGAGAAGGGCACTTCTTGGCATAATACCTGCATACAGTCAGCGCTTCATAAATCCTTACTGGCTGGCTGACTTTCAGACCGGGTTGACATCCAGTGATAATTCCCTGACATCCGGCTAAAGTTGCTCTCCACAAGAGGCAGTGAGCCCTAGTGGCTAGGAAGCTGGATTTGGTCTCAGAAAGACTAGGATTCAAGTCTTGCTTTCCCAGCTCTGGCTTGGTGACAGGACAAATGATCTCAAGCCTTTGGGATTCTGAGAGTTAGTGAAGGATTTGTTTGTCCGAGGGATTTTTCTTGTATCCAGCATTTCCTCCCACCATCCTGCCCCAGTCACAAGGTGTCTTCATGATGGCACAAGTGGAAAATCCCAAGGAGATGAAGCTCATCACCGGCTAGGAGAAGCCATGAAGGGAGAGCAGGGATTGGGCTGAAAGGACGAGGATGAGGACCGGGCCAAGGTCTCCAGGGATGACCAGCTGTCCGGCCGGATCCCTGGATGAACTCAAGGGAAGGCTGTGTGCCAGGAGATGCCCGCCCTGAGCCGCTCTGACACGGGCACAGGAGGAGGAATGAAGAGGGGCATCTGGAGAAGGAGAGCAGCAGGCCGGGCAGGAGCAATCCCGGGCCTGCTTCTCGTCCGGCTCCCATGGGGTTCCATCCCTCCTGCAGGGACAATCCCACCAAGGCTGCCCAGGAGGGGAGCCTCCAGTCGCTTCCATCAGGAGAGGAAGCCCAGCTCCAGCGGGTGTCCTATCTTCAGGACAGACATGCTTCCAGACCCCAGCGAGGGCCCGGGGGGGGGACCATCTAAATTACAGACTGACATTGAATTGTTGAATAGGCCATTTCTCTTTTCTCTTCTCTCCTCTTCTCTCCTTTCCTTCCTTCCTTCCTTCTTCCTTCCTTCCTTCCTTCCTTCTCTCCTTCCCTCCTTTCCTTCCTTCCTTCCTTCCCTCCTTCCTTCCTTCCTTCCTTCCTTCCTTCTTTTCTTCCTTCTTTCTTTCCTTCCTTCCTTCCTTCCTTCCTTCCTTTTCTTCCTTCCTTCTCTTCCTTCCTTCCTTCCTTTTCTTCCCTTCCTTCCTTTTCTTCCCTTCCTTCCTTCCCTCCTTCCTTTTCTTCCTTCCTTCCTTCCTTCTTTCCTTCCTTCCCTCCCTTTCTCCCTCCTTCCTAAGTTCCTCATACCCAAGGGGCTACAAAACTCTGCTCATCCTTTGATCCTGCAATACCGCTCCTAGGGCCATATCCCAAGAGATCATAACAAAGGGAAAAGGACCTCCATGTACAAAAACATTACAGCAGCTCTTTTTGGAAAGAGGGGATATCTATCAACTGGAAAATGGCTGGACAAGTTGTGGTTTATGACTGGGATGGGATATTATTGTGCTGTAAGACATGGTGAGCAGGCAGGTTTCAGAAAAGCCTGGAAAGGCTGACATGAACTGAGGAGACTGAGTGAAGTGAGCAGAACCAGGAGAACACTGTACACAGCAACAGCATCAGTGGGTGATGATTAAGGATTTAGCGCCAACGATCTAAGACAATTCCAAAAGTTTCATCATGGAAAATGTCGTCCACGCTCAGAAAAAGTACCATGGAGCCTGACTGCTGATGGAAGCAGACTCTCCTCATTGCTTCTGATTCTTCTTTCACAACATGATGAATGTGGAAATGTGTCCAACGTGACTGCGCATGTATAACCTGTTTCAGATTGCTTGTTGTCTTGGGGAGGGGAGAGTAGAGAGGAAAAAAAAATTGGGACTCAAAATCTTATAAAAGTGAATGTTGAAAACTGAAAATAATCTGAGTTTCCTGAGGTCATAGTTGAAAACTAAAAGAAAAAAAATCCTAGTTTTGTTCTTTGCGTCTCCAGAGCTCAGAAGGTGACTGGCAAGATGCGTGTGGACCACCCGCCTGCCTGCTGCCCTGCTCCACCTCGGCCCGTGAGTTTTTAAGGACTAGCTGACTTTGATGAAGTCAAGTAGCTCCTCTCCCCGTCTGAATTTCCTTATTTTTCAAATGAGAGCATTTGAAGGTGTCATCTCTAAAACCCTTCCAGCCCTATAGTTCGATGACTTCATGAGCACTGGAGCGTGAAGCAAGAGCTAGAAACTGGGCTGGGTTTAAGTTCTGGGGAGGTTTCTCTCCCAATAAAACCCCTGGATTGGTCCAAAAAATCACCCATGATTCCTTTATAAATCTGGCTTGTCTCCAAGCCGAGCACAGCCAACAATCTGGATTCGATTTCATTGAGTTCTCTCTAACCGGAGAGACAGTGTGACAGGGTGGGTAGAGAGCTGGCTCCAGGCTCAGAGAGACACGGGGTCAGGTGCTGCTTCTGACACATTACCCGGACAGGTCACTCACTCATCCCAAGCCCTCGCCAGCTCTAAAAGCAATGAGTTGAAGATCTTTTCTGGAGAGAAGTCCCTCGCTAAGCGTTCACGATGCTGATAAAACCGCATGATGGATCCAAAAATTCTTCCAATACTCATGTCTTATTCTCCTTTCAAAGAGATCTCATTTTTCAAAGTGAAATATATTCTGCAGTAGCTTCTTTTTGGAAAAATCAAATCTCTCCAATAGCTAACTTCCAAAATTTCATCCATGAAACTTTCCCTTTTTTAAGGGCTGTTATCAAATGGGAGCACCCATTTCCAGTTCTAGAATTCAAGTCTTTATCAAGGCCATTTACTGGGAAGATGACATTAAGTATCTATATTCCACAAATATGGCTCCTAATCTGGGCAATCGGAATAGCGACCCTCTCCTCACCTGCTTCCAGGGTTTTTAGAGTATCAAGTGAAATTAGGCCTTTCATGTCCAGACTTTGGTACGTAGAGTTTTGCCAACCTGTTCGTCTTAAATTGAGAGCTTGTCAAACACACACGTAGACGAGAACTTGGGCTTCATTATTTTGATGGATCACATCTGCAACTCATATTCAAGCAGTGTTGGAAATCAAAGTCGAGATCTGGTGGGCACCAGATGCACCGTCCGCAGGGACGGGACTGTTTTCGAAAATGTGGGCATTAAAGGAAGTGTCAGAAGTTTTTAGACTGTCAGGGCCGGAAGGGGCCTTGGAACAAGGAAAGTCAGAATTGGGAGGGTCTTAGAACAGGGATGGCCGAACTGGGAGGAGCCTCAGAAGCGTTCCATCTCCATTCCGATATTATTCCTTTTGCTGGGTTAAAATGTCTGTAACTAAGCAGTGAAAGATGGAGCTTGCTCCTGGGGGAAGGAGGCTGGCCGTGAGTCCTGCCTCCAAATTTCCCCCGAGGATAAATCCAAAACTCTGCCCTGTCCTGGTTCTGTGAAAATGATAGCGATGAAGGCTGGAGGGAAAGCAGAGCCTTTTTTGATGAATTTCTGGAGGCTGTTGTATTCATGTGCCTCAGTTTCCTCAGCTGCAAAATGGGGGTTAGGGTTCATTTTTCTGCATCTTTTAGGAGCACAAGGATGATGAGGAGCGACAAAGGGCACCGTGACAAAGCAAACGGAAGACCAGGCTTGGAGTCAGGACCGTCCCTGGCACATGGTGACTATGTGACCCTGGGCAAGTCAGCTTCACTGAATCTATAAAGGCTCCAGACAGCTCTCTGGGATCTTCGGGTGCACATAACATGCAAAGAAAAATAGATAGTCCCTGTCCTCAAGCAGTTTACAGTCTAACAGGGAGAGAGCCTGCAAATAACTGTGTGAACAGGCTCTAGGAAAGGTGAATGGGAGGTGACCTCTGAGGGAAAGCCCCAAGGTTGGGGAGAAGGTCCTCCAGTGGAAAGAGGGAGCAGCTCTGAGTCTTTCACAAAGCCAAGAGAATGGAGAGAGGATAAGCATTTATGTAGCACCTACTGTATGCCAGGCATTTAGGCGAGGGCTTTACAAGTATTGGGAGAGAAGGGGACAAGCCCTGCAGAGGGAGAACTTTCCATCCCCAGCTCGCACTTCCTCCTTGGGCGCTTGTCTGCCATTAAGAGCCCATTTCTCTCCTCATGTGTCCACACTCCATTTGTGGAGAAATTAGATGAGGAGAAATGTAGCTTCCTCCTCCGTTAAGGCCTGACAGCCTCCTATTACTTGTCTCCAGGAGGTGAGCCTCGGGCAAAGGAGAAGCCCCCCCATCCCGGTTTCATTACTGATCCCACAACAAGGGAGGGAAAGCAAGGGATGCTGGGGGTTTGGGGAGTGGAGACGTGGAAGGTGGTGGGACCGGCAGAAGGCCGGAGAGCCAGGGAGAACCTCTGAGGCTTCATCCTGCTTGGAAGCACCTTAGTTGTTGGCCATGGGGTCACCTGGTCTCTCTAAGGCTCTTTTTCCATATCTCTAAAATGGGGGTGGACCACCTGCCCTCCTTACCATGCCGGGCGAGGGCGATAGTCCTGCCAGGTTACCTGACCATGCAGAGGAAATGCTCCAGGAGGGCTTGCCATGAAAGTAACAGAGGCCAGAATACCCAGCAGCCTCTTGGACCACCCCCCCCGTGGGGGCGATGGCCTGGCTCTCTGTGTGCCCAGGGGCATAAAGGTGGCCCTGCGTCCCCGCAGGCAGGGAGTCTTACAGAATGGCACCAAACCTGGCGGTCCAAGCGCCATTTCCCATCAGCCCAGAATTCATCTGGTGTCTCCTTTCAAAAACTATAAAATCCCCAAAATAGTCTAGCCTGGAAACCATCCCACGGTTTCTTGGCAAAATCCATACACAGGTTTCAAGGGCTGCATTTAACCTCCAATCTGCTCCATTCCTTGAATTTCCATTTCTAATGTACCATAAGGTTTACAAAGCCCCTTTTCCATAGCAACCACACAAGGTAGCTAAGGTAAGAATTATTCCATTTTACAGATGAGGAAACCAAGGTCACCTCGTAATGAACGCTTTCAACCGCGACATTAAATGAAGCTTCAGAGCCCCCAGATCTAAAGGTGGAAGAGAACGTCATTTGGACAGAAGAGACCCAGATTTGTGGACTTTTCTAAGCATTGATGATTCCAGGAAAAACTCAAGGACCTGCCATCTAATAGGGAGACAAAGGTAAGTAATTAGGTACATTCATCATCCAGGAGGGGGGAGGGCCAGCTTGGGGGCGAGCAGGAGATGGCCCCAGTGTTGGGCTTTGTCCAAGGTCACCCAGCTAATCATCCCCACACGAGGATGGGTCCTGAGGTTATTTTGTGGCCTAGTTTGCGCCCCTCAATGTTTGCTTATTGATTCGCTCATTTATTTATTTGTTAGCTTGTTTGTGCATTCTCTGTATTTACAAACTGGCAAACACCTCACAGGGGGTCAGGGAGAGTTAGGCAACTGGAGCAGCCCAACAAGGAGAAAAATAAGCTTAGGATGCATCTGGTGTGAAGGTCAGTCATGGGCTCCCAGGGGCAGGGCTGGCAAGGCCCCCGGAGGTCCCTGCTCTAACCTCTCCTTGCTGGACAGGGAGGCTCAAGGAGCTGTGACCTGCCCAAGATGGCAGAGCCAGTGAGGAGCACAGCTGGGAATGGCTCCCGCATCATTCACCGTGGTCCGCCCGTTTGCAAATCATTTGTTATGAAAGGACATTTATAGGGTTATACATCTAGGGACCTTGGAGCCCGAGTTCAAATTCAGCCTTAGATTTTTGCTAGCCGTGTGACCCCGGGCAAGTCACATAACTTCTGTCTCAGTTTTCCCATCTGTAAAATGGGGATAATAATAGCGTCTGTGTGTGAGGGATGTTGTGAGGATCAAATGAGATAATAATTATAACTCATTTAGCACATGGTCTGGCCCAGAGTAGGCGCCATATAAAGGTTATTGTCATCATCATTGTGTTGTTATTGTTGTTATTATTGTCTGCAAAATGGGATCATAATACCTGAGTATGAGGGTTGTTGTGAGGCTCAAATGAGATAGAGCTCACTTAGCACATGGCCTGGCACAGAGTAGGTCCCTATAAAGGTTAGTTACTGATGTCATCATTATATCATATTATCTGTGAGATGGAGATAATAAAAGCACTTTATGTATGAGAGCTGTTGTGAGGGCCTGGCACATAGTAGGTGCCCTATAAAGGTTAGTTACTGATGTCATCATTATATCATATTATCTGTGAGATGGAGATAATAAAAGCACTTTATGTGTGAGAGCTGTCGTGAGGGCCTGGCACATAGTAGGTGCCCTATAAAGGTTAGTTACTGATGTCATCATTATATCATATTATCTGTGAGATGGAGATAATAAAAGCACTTTATGTGTGAGAGTTGTCGCGAGGGCCTGGCACAGAGTAGGTCCCTATAAAGGTTAGTTACTGTCGTCATCATTATATCATATTATCTGTGAGATGGAGATAATAAAAGCACTTTATGTATGAGAGCTGTCGCGAGGGCCTGGCACATAGTAGGTGCCATATAAAGGTTAGTTACTGATGTCATCATTATATCATATTATCTGTGAGATGGAGATAATAAAAGCACTTTATGTGTGAGAGCTGTCGCGAGGGCCTGGCACATAGTAGGTGCCCTATAAAGGTTAGTTACTGATGTCATCATTATATCATATTATCTGTGAGATGGAGATAATAAAAGCACTTTATGTGTGAGAGCTGTCGTGAGGGCCTGGCACATAGTAGGTGCCTTATAAAGGTTAGTTACTGTCATCATTATAGCATATTATCTGTGAGATGGAGATAATAAAAGCACTTTATGTGTGAGAGCTGTCGTGAGGGCCTGGCACATAGTAGGTGCCTTATAAAGGTTAGTTACTGTCATCATTATAGCATATTATCTGTGAGATGGAGATAATAAAAGCACTTTATGTGTGAGAGCTGTCGTGAGGGCCTGGCACATAGTAGGTGCCTTATAAAGGTTAGTTACTGTCATCATTATAGCATATTATCTGTGAGATGGAGATAATAAAAGCACTTTATGTGTGAGAGCTGTCGTGAGGGCCTGGCACACAGTAGGTGCCATACGAATGCTGCCTGCTGTTATCACTGTTGCTGACGCTGCTGTCTTGCCCGGCTCTCACTGTGTAGCCCAGAGAGGGGACACGACTGAGTCAGAGTCACACAACCTGGATCTCTTCGGCTCCAAACTCAGTGTCTGTCTTCTGGACCGCCGCTCTCCCAGCGTAGCCCACCTCAGAGGGGCGTCACTGCCAGGCCCGGGACGCCGGCCTCGCTTCCTTCGCTTCCGTCCCTTGCCCAGGCCCGAGGGACCCAACCTCACAGCTGCACACTGTGCCCCTTGGGGGGAGGAGTGGTGAGTGCTCCCTCCTCACTCTCTCAGCAGACTTCCCCCCCATGCTTCCCTCTCTCTCTGCTCCCGCTCCTGAACTGATGACAAATAAACTTCCAGCCCATCAAGGAAATGACGTCAGTGTCCTGGCCATTTCCTGCGTCACGCCTGCGGGCCGGGATGGACGCCGCTTCTCCTCGGCGCTGCTGAATGGGCCCGGGCCCTCAGTGCCGCTCTCTGTGACGGCCGGCTCGCGGCTCTGTGGCCCGTGTGGGGATGAGCTCGGGAGGCCTCGGAGTGTCGGAAGTCGGGCTTGGGGGCACCCGACAACATGGTGGCAGGGAACGGGCCAGTCTGGGACCTGGGAATGGCGCCGAGCCTTTGGACTTAGCAAGGCAGCGAGGACCAGGAGAATGTCAGGGCAACGGAAAGAGCTGGTGCCGGTGCTGGTTCTGGTACTGGTTCTGGTGCTGGTGCTGGTACTGGTGGTAGTAGTGGTGCTGTTGCTGCTGCTGCTGGTGCTGCTGCTGGTGTTGGTGATAGTGGTATTAGTGGTAAAAGTAATAGGAGGAAGAGGAGGAGGAAGAAGAGGAGGAGTAAATAGCATTTATTAAGCGCCTACTATATGCCAGGTAAATGCTAAACACTTTACAAATATTTCCTTTGATTCTCACAACAACCTGCTGTTATTATCCCCATTTCGCCAAATAGAGGCTAGGTGACGTGTCTAGGACATTGGAGGCTGGATCTCAGTCCCTGTTTTCCTGACCCAGGCCCACCGGGTGGTCTCTCGCCTCCGAGTAAAAGACTTAACTGGGAGCCTGCTGTGGGTTCCAGAGGAGCCATTTCCCGTTTCTGTCCCTCAGCTTGTTCATCTTTAAAAGGAAGGGCTTGCTCTGCCTTCCGGCCCTGACAGTCTCTGGCTCTGACTCTGCCCTTTCTGGCTCGACGTTCTGTGCTCCGTGAGCGCCGATGCTCCTTGACCAAAAGTCCGATGCCGCTTTGAGACCCAGGGCCGAACACAGAGGGACGCCTGAAGAGGGTTTGTCAGCTGAGCCCGGAGGCTCGGGGCCGTTAGGTAGAACAGACGCTTTTCTCTGGGGCTCACTTGCCGGGCTCCCAGTCTGGGCTTCTGTGGGTCACTGTTGTTTCCAAGCAGCAGCAATGGCTCCTCCGAACTTTATCAATCTTGGAATATTGAAAGCACGAGATCCTAAACCGTCCTCCCCCCTCCCCCCCCAATCATGAGGGAAGAAGCAGGACTCAGGTTCTTCTAATTAAGAGACTTTCCCAGCCTCACCAAGCAGGTCAGGGGCAGAACTGGAGGAGAGCTCAGGCCTCCGGCCCTGGCCTCTCCTCCTGTCCTTCCTGCTGATCCGGACCGCCTCGCCTCGCCTCCTCGCCGCCAGAAATCTGTCTCTGCGCAGGCGGACGGGACCCGGATCCGTGCCGGTGTGCCAGGCGGGCGGCTGCTCCAGCCGGAAGAACAACGCCGCCCACTGCGGCTGACTGGGACCTCCCGGGCTGCTTGGGGGGAATGAGCTTCCGGTTACTGAAGGGACTCAATAACTGCCTTTCAAAAGTGCTGGGGGTGTGAAGGGGGATTCCTGCCTGAAGTCCAGCATCAGGGGTACAGGTACTTACCCTCTGTGTCATTTACTCCTTCCAATAACATTTCTAATGCTCCTAATGTAGAAATGGGACATCCGGGTGCATCGAGTGCTCAGGGGAGCACTCATGATGAATCCAAATCTGACCTCAGTCACTGATGAGCTGTGTGGCTCTGGGCAAGTCACTGAATTCTGTTTCCCTTCGTTTCCTCATCTGGGAGAGGAACTGGAGAAAGAAATGGTGAATGGAGTCAGTATTTCTGCCCAGAAAACCTCAAAGGAGGACACGGAGAGTTAGATGTGACTGAAACAACTAGATAGATAGATATTATATATATATATATATATATATATAGAGAGAGAGAGAGAGAGAGAGAGAGAGACAGAGAGAGAGAGAGGAGAGAGACAGAGACAGACAGAATACACACACACACACACACACACACACACACACACACACACAAGCAATGTCAAGAAATCTGGGGCGGGCCCACTGCTAGACATTATGAAGTTTTGGACAAGAAGCTAAAGAGCTCGGAGGCACAGGTGGCATTTCTATCACTGCTGCTGATCCAAAGGAAGGAGTTGGGAAGAGAGAATCAGATTGAGGAAGTGAAGAGCTGGTTCAAACGATAATGTGTGAGAACAGATTTGGAATTTCTGTGCCATGGCTCACAATATCAGAGGGACAGATTCCTGGCCAAGGATGGAGCATACCTAATAATGGCTAAGAATATGTATTTTCTGAAAATCTGGCAATTCTAACAAAAAAAAAAATTTCAGTTTCAAAGAATGGAGGAGGGAGAAAAGCAGGGCTGTGCAGAAACCGGCCCCAGTCCCTCCCCAGAACCGATTGTTAATTTTCAGTCAAGCAAATCTCCAGATTAAAGTGTGATGTGGTTTGGTTTTGATTGTCTAGACAAGAAAGTGAAGGAGAATATGTTACTATGCAGGTTAAACAAAAAATTAAGTGATTTTATATATATATAAAATCACTTAATTTTAATTAAGTGATACACATAATTAATGTATATATACATACACATTTATATTCATGTCTATGTGTGTATTTGTTTCTGTATGTATATATAAACTTTTGTGAGCATACTACTTAAAACCACATCCACTAAGCTAGATGTGATGGGGGAAACTGGGAGACTCAAAAAAATCCACTTAAAAATTCCCACCAAAATCCCCAAAGAGGATGCTTGAAGATAAAACAGAATTTTTAGATCCGGATCCTACGGTTAAGGAAAGTGCCCAGGACAGCCACCGGCTGCCCCTCCCACCACCCCAGTTTTTTTATATATCATCTGCCCCCATTCACTTTAAGCCTCTTGATAGTAAGAGCTGCCTTTGGCCTTTCTTGTATCCCCAGGACTTACATAAGGAACACTTAATGCATGTTTTCACTGACTGATTGATCAACATGGTTAGTTGTATGTTTAACCAAAAATCACTTTGGAAGTAGTATGGAGAGTGGGCTGGAGAACAGAGAGGTCAAATTAAGAGACCAATATAGAGAGAGTCTTAATGAGAGGTCATAAGGTTCTGGACAAAGGAGGTCGCTGTATGAGGAGAGAGGAGGAGTTAGATGTTCGTAATGTTCTAATGGAGGTAGAAATGATGATTTGCAACTTGGTATGTGAGAGGAGAGCGAATTACGTAATAATGCTCCACAGTGATGATGTCGGAAGAATGTTGGTGCCTGTAGGTAAAATTAGAAGGTGTAAAAAATTAGGAGAAATAGAGGTAGGTTAGAAAATGAGTTCTAATGAGAACATATGGAGTTAGAAATTACTGCCAGACATTAATTTTGAGATATCCAATATTGAGTTAGTGACATGGGACTCTAATTCAGAGAGAATAGAAAGAAAGGAAGAAAGGAAGAAAGAGAGAGAGAGAGAGAAAGAAAGAAAGAAAGAAAGAAAGAAAGAAAGAAAGAAAGAAAGAAAGAAAGAAAGAAAGAAAGAAAGAAAGAGAAAAAGGATAGGAAGGAAGGAAGGAAGGAAGGAAGGAAGGAAGGAAGGAAGGAAGGAAGGAAGGAAGGAAGGAAGGAAGGAAGGAAGGAAGGAAGGAAGGAAGGAAGGAAGGAAGGAAGGAAGGAAGGAAGGAAGGAAGGAAGGAAGGAAGGAAGGAAGGAAGGAAGGAAGGAAGGAAGGAAAAAAGAAAAGAAAGATGGATGGATGGATAGATAGATGGATAGGTAGATGGGTGGGTGGAAGGAGGGAGGGAAAGATAGATGATAAATAGATAATAGATGGATGGGTAGAGAGATGGAGTGAAGAAAGAAGGGAGGGAAAGAAAGATAGATAGATCTATTTGTGATTCATCTCCATAGAGTTGATAACTAAACTCATGGAAGATGATGGAGTCACGGGGAGAGAGTGTGTGAGAAGAAAAGGACAGAGCTTCGAGGTATACTCACAGCTAGGGAGCATGATTCAAATAATAGGTGATTAAAGGAGGAGGAGCAGAAGCCAATATTTAAGTTGTCACAAGCTGCACAGTGACCCGGAGAAGACCGTCAGAAGTGGCCAAAGAAATCACTGATAATTGAGTGTCATTTCAGAGTGCGAGGGGTTAAGGACTGAGAAGAGAAGAGGAAGTGGGAGCAGATCGTGGAGGCAGCTTCCTCTAAGCGGGAGAAGATGGAGAACAATCATTTGAGGTCATGGTAGGGTCAAGGGAAGGATGGGGGAGATGAGCTCGTCTAACACAGGACAGAAGCAAGTGGAGGAGAGACTGAAGATTGGTGGGAGGTGACACTGGAGAATGGAGGGGACTCGGGGGGTGTGGCAAGGGGGCGGCCTTGGCAGCGAGAGGCTACCTTGTGATCCCAGCCTGAAGGAAAGTGAGCAGAGAATGGGCAGTGAGAGCCACGGGAAGGAGAAAAATCGGGGGAAAGTGTCTATATTTTCTCTGTAGGGTGAGCGAAAGGTCCTCAGCTGAGAGGGTGAGAAGAAGGGGCTTAAGGGAAGGTGAGAGAGCTTGGAATCATTTCTGAGGGAAGACAAAGAATTGCTGAGGGAGGAGGAGCTGCGCGGTGCCTTCCCATCCCTTCTCCATGTAACCGTCGGCACGGTTGGTCACGTCCTCCACCTTCATCCAAAAGCACATGAGGAGCAGCAGAGGGGACATTTGGTGGGAGCCCTGCAGAGACGGGATTTGGCAGCTATTGAGCAGTGATAGAACAATGATAGAGGGAGGACTCATGGTCGTCTCCTGTCACGCTTGTGGTCTTTGCTGGATGCTTCCACGGATCTTGCCAGCCCTCCTCCATTTTTCCTTTGGGAATTTATTTTGTAAATCCAGCAGTAAGACTTGGCATTTCTTGCTTTTAAATGTCATTAGACTCGGCCTGCCAGGGGGGTCTGCTTCCCCGGAGCACCGAGAGGGGGCCAGATAACTATTTGTAATGTCAGGGATGTTGCAGAGAGTACAATCTGTCTTATTCAGAGACAGGTTGGACTAGATCTGCTCTGAGGTCCACTCCAATCTGAAAATGTGGTGAATGCTTCTATCTCTGTTTTGGTCTCTTTCCAGAGCTATTGGGAGGATAGAGTAAGAGAGCTTTGTAAACTGCAAAGAGCTGTCAGTGTGAAGGAGTTGTTTTTGTTATGATTATGATGATTATTATTAGAAGAAGAAAGGAAAGAGAAAGAAAGAAAAAAGAGAAAGGAGAGAGGGAAGGAAGGAAGGAAAGAAGGAAGGAAGGAAGGAAGGAAGGAAGGAAGGAAGGAAGGAAGGAAGGAAGGAAGGAAGGAAGGAAGGAAGAAGGAAGGAAGGAAGGAGGGAGGAAGAAAAAAAGGAGGGAAAGGAAGGAAGAAAAAAGAAGAAAAAAGAGAAAGGAAAGAGAAAAGAGGAAGGAAGGAAAGAAGGAAGAAAAGAGAAGAAAAGGGAGAAAGGAAGGAAAGAAATAAAAAGAAGAAGAAAGAGGAAGAAGGAAAGAAAGAAAAGAAGAAAGAAAAAGAGAGGAAAAGAAAGGAAGGAAGGAGGGAGAAAGAAAGAAAGAAAAAAGAAAAAAAGAGAAGCAAGGGAGGAAGGAAGAAAAGAAACAAAAGATAGAAGAAGGAAGGGAGGAAGGTAGTGAAGGAAGGAAGGAAGAAGGGATAAAAACTTTTGTTTGTGGATAATATTGATACAACTTGGCTAGTCCTAGCACAGGCAGATTTCATCACGTGTCATTTTTCATTCAGGATTTTTCCAAGGGCACATGTTATTGCCATCCTCTGAAAAATCGGGCTATTTTAAACCCTTTTCCCCACCTCCCTTCCCCAATGACTACATCCTCATTAGCCGGCGGCAGGTGCATAGACTTGGAAGCACAGTGTTTGCACCCAGAATTTCTCACAGGGGTAAAATTGTATTCATCCAGAGGGGGAGAGAAAGAGGCTATTTGGGATCCTTTAAAAAAAATAACCGGGGCCTACATTTATATGAGAAGTTGTCTAGACATTTATTTGGGAGAAATATTTAACTTGGATTGGCCATCCAGTCCTAAAGATGAATACAGAATTGAAACGCTTCGCCTGAGACCTTTCTGAATGGAGATGTCTAACTGCGGGCCACGGAGACTGACAGGGAACGGTTGTTCCCCTGGCGGAAAGGTCCCGGCAGTCTGGCCCGGGGCAGGGCCGCCTCCCCTCGCAGCCCATGACGGCCCCCGAACCACGGTCAGCGGTGCAGGTGGGCAAACACACGGACACCCCGATCCGGGGGCTACTGAGGGAGAAGCCTGGGGCAGATAGTAATGCTGGTAATTGTGGCGGGGGGGGGGGGGGGGGCTTTGGATAACTAGGCCCGGAAAGGTTTCAACGGCTCCCTCTCACCCCCCACCCCGATCCCGACTTTCCACTAGAAAGGGCTCAGGGAGTCCCATGCTAATAAGCACATCTCCTTAATAAACTTAAAAGCTTTCCCCCCGCCCCGGGATCCTGCCCATTCCCTCCAGAGGGGGAGAAAATAACTGACTGGTACCCAGGAAAAGTCAGGGGGATGAAAAGGATGATGGAGCCATGTGGGACAGAAGGAACGAGTATTACACACACACACACACACACACACACCCATTCATGACAGGTCTACACACGTATATGCACACGTATGTACAGCAATAAAATAAGCACCTACTATGTGCTGAGTGCTGCAGGTACAAAAAGAAGCTCCTGCCCTCAAGCTGCTTACAACCTATGTAATGTCCGTGTGCATGTACTACATGTGTGCACACACATGGGCCCATGTGTATGTGGCTTTCTGTATGTCCCCACTTACTCCCTGCAAGTTGAGATGATTTCATTTTTGGCCATGGTGCTTGAAACACAGTTGGTGCTGCATAAATGCTTATTTAATGACTGACCTGGAGTCAGAAGAACGGAACTCAAATCTTGACCCTGCTGCTTGCCGCCTGGCGGACCCTGGACTAATCATTAAACTTCTCCGAGCTTCCATTTCCCCAATTCAGGCACCAACGGGCTAAGTGGATGGAGCACTGGACCTTACTCCAAAGGCTTAAGTTCAAATCCAGCCTCAGACACTCACTGGCTATGAGAGCCTGGGTAAATCACTGAACCCCTGTCTGCCTCAGTTTCCTCATCTGTAAAATGGGGATAATATCGCCTATCTCCAATGGTTGTCACATTGGCAAGATGAAATGTTTGAAAAAAGCACTTAGCATTTATATGGTACTTTAAGGTTTGCAATCTTCTGCTGTTATTAAGTGTAAATGTGATCTATTCCACACGGCCACTCATTTAATTCTAGAGCTAGGATCCCATAATCTTATGAGTGTCGGGGGGGGGGGGGGGCAGTTTCTGCATAGGAGTAGGTAATGTTATGGAGAGAAGTTCCTGACACCAGCAGAAGGAACCCCTACAACATGAAGTAAGCCTCCATTTGCCCAAGATCACGTAGGCCGGAAGACTCAGAAGTGGGGTTTGAACTCTGGTCTTCCGAACCTGTTATACATTCTCACTAAATGTTTCTTGAACTAAACCTCTCTTATTCCGAATGCTCTGCTTCTTTAAGAGTGAGTTCATTGATTAAATCAAATCGTCCCCCTCCCCAACTCAAACAGGTAACAACAGTCCCAGGTATCTTAACCGGGGGGTGAATCTCGAGTGAATCAAGTCGACCAAAGACATTCTAACTAGGAGAGAAAGGCGCAGGTGGGTTTAGATATTTTTAAGGTGCAATGGAAGAAGCCCCAGGCCTGGAGTCAGGAGGGCCTGAGTTCAAATCTGGTCTCAGACACTTAACACTTCCTGCTGTGTGACCCTCAGCAAGTCACTTAACCTCAATTGCCTCAGCCAAAACACACACACACACACACACACACACACATATATTCATACTCACACATATATATTAGATATAGATAGATAGGCTCAGACATTTCCTGGGCAAGTCACTTCACCCTCTGTGCCTCAGTTTCCTCATCTGTAAAATGAGCTGGAGAAGGAAATGACAAACTGCTCCAGCATCTCTGCCAAGAAAACCCCAGAGATTCATGGCTGCTGATGGATAAACGGAAGTGACCTTTACAAGATGAGCGTTTTTATTAACAGAAATTTACCCAAGCTCGAAGGATTACCCAGAACACATCCAGCTGGTTCAGAAGCGGCGATTCTGCAGGCCGGGAGCCAGCGTGGCATTCTAACATGACCCTGGGCAGGGGCCGCTTGGGCTGGGGGGCAGGGGGAGAGAGCCTCGCCTGCAGCTCCAGCCTGGCTCTGGATCCAATGGCTTCAACTTCTCCTTGTTACTTTAGCATCTTGTTACTTTAGCATCCTTTCTCAGGGCAGCGGCAACGGAGGGAAGGCAGATGGATGGCTCCTCAAAGAACCTAGAAATGAAGCTGTGCTGAAGGGGGGTTCCCCGGGTGTCCCACAAAAGGGGGAAAGGACTCCCAGCGGCTCTGGTGGGTTACCCCTCGGCCAACGCACGGACTCCAGACTTGAGCTGCGTGCTCTGTACGGCTTTGGGGAGAAGATGTCCTGGACTTTGTTTTTGGAGAGGGAAGAGGAGAGGAGGGACACTTTGAACATCTGTTCTTTTACTTACTGTCTGTTCTTCTAGACCAGAACTTAAATGTCCATTAAAAATACACCCCCAAAAAGGAATCTTTTCTTCTCGGAATGAATCATGGAAATCGGGCAAAAGAAAGCTACTTCTCAAGTCCAGAGTCGGGGGACGTTATCTGTGAAGGGAAGAGAGGGGAGATGCAGTGGGTCAGGGCCGGGAGCAGAAGAGATTTTGTATTTCTCCCCATCCGTTGTGTTCCCAGAAAAACAAATGCAAAACACAAAAAGGAGTGACCGTGCTGGGCCCCGGAGACTGGTCGTTACAACAGCAGTAACTGTGATCCTGGCTGGAGATTGTCTGTTCTTCCTAAGAGGACCAGAATGGCATTGTGTGGGAGTCGGGATACAGCGTGTCCAGCTGTGGCTGATCAGCCCAGCACAAGGTTGCCAGGTTCTACCAGGGTTGGGCACAAATGGTGCCCCATAAGGAGTTACTGTTTGTGTAAAGGCTAATACGTGCCAGCTGCTGCACTGGGTGCTTTTCCATTGTTATCTCACTTGACTCTTACAACTCTGGGAGGCAGAGGCTGCTATTCTTCCTATTTTATAGATGAGGAAACTGAGGCAGGCTTGCCCAGACTTACATAGCTAGCATCTGAGGCTGTAGGACTGCTTAACTTAGGCCACGGGCTCTACACAGCCATTAAATAACATAATAATGGAGTCGTGGTGGCCAGGAAGAGGGATTTGGGGTTGGGAGTTTCAGAGATGCTCAGTGACCCTGGTCTGTGAGTGCTGCTGTGGGAGGATCAGCAATGGCAACCTTTCCTCTCCTTCCCTTCATCTGGGGATCTTTATCACATTTTATTGCCACCATTTTCACTTTTTTTTTAAATCCTAAAGGCAATAGAAGCACTTTTTGGCGTGACCCGGCCCCTCCTTTCCTGATTGATGTAAAAGCCAAGAACACAATCACGATAACTCAGAGCCCCCAGTTAGGAAAATTCCTAACATTCAGTGGTTTGGCTTTCTGCCCTGATTTGAATTTTGTGTTCATCTTTGGCTAAGCCCTGGTCTGTTTGTGTTTGAGGCAAAAATTATGATACAAGAAACTGTTAAATAAAAAAAATCAAGCTAAGCATATTAGAGTGTTTATTAAACAGGGGGAGAAGTTGGGCAGAGAAGAATGGGGGAAAGGAACACCTCCTTAACCCCTAAAGAAATTAGCATCAGCTCAGTCCTCCTGAGTCAGTCTCTCCCACAGCTCGGCAGCCCTCCTTTCCCTTTCTTCTTTCAGATTCTTCTTTAAATACCCTTTTTACCTTCTCTCCCTTAGCTTCTCCCTCCCCAAGACTGGAAGCAATCTGATAGAGATTAAATGTGTGCAGTCCTTTCAAACCTGTTTTCATATCTGTTATGTTGTACAAGAAAAACATCATCCCAAAAGGGGAAAAGACACGAGAAGGAAAAAGCAAACAAACAAACAAAAGGTGACAATACTGTGCTTTGGTGAATATTCAGTAGTTCTCTCTCTAGATGTGGCCAGCATCTTCCATCTCCCCCCAAAAATAAAATAAATTCCCTTTTTACCTGTTTTCACCCTGTCACCAATCCCTTCCCTCTCAACTCATTAAGTCCTGGATAGAGTTTAAGGGTCAGCCTCCTGAGGTTACTGCTGCTACTTAGCCCTTGAGATCTCCCTCCTTCCTCTCAGAAGTGACTCTGTTTTGTCACTTTGCTCAAAGACCGAGATAATCCCTTATATATCTCAGAAGTGAAAAAGTTCTGCTTATTCCTCTGAACTACGAGTCCCAGGACTCTATAGTCACTTTTCAAACCCAACTAGAAGGGGATCATGCTTCTGAAACTGGAAATAAACTCAGATCCGAGGTCCAGAAAGGCCAAATTACTTGTTAACAAGAGATCCAGAAGTTGAATATGGGTCCTCAAACTCTATAATTAGTGATTTGCCTACTATGCCATACTAGCTCGTGCTATTGTGGTAATCTGACTTGATGGAGCATGTTTTGTGTATCCAGGATGATTTGATAGGCAGGTATCAGCCATTGTAAACATGGGAATTTATTTTTAAAAGTCAGAGTTAATAAATTTTTTATGACTAATTGCCTACTATCTGCCAGAACTGTACTAGGATACCATCAAAGACATAACAGTTTCTGTCTTTAAGAAGCTTACAATCTAATGACAGAAGAAAACACATGAAAAGGAGCAGAAATATTGAGGGAGGGAAGGTGTCCACTGTGAAATAACAAGGCAGAGAGTGAAGTCCTGAAACAGGGCTGGGAAATGATCTGAGCAGGTCTGAGTTTGAGAATTGATTTCATCCTGCAAAATGATGGATTTCTGGAGATCATGATGTCCAGCAAGTTAATGGAAAATGATGAGACTTCCCTGGGGTTCTCCTTAAATGATGGAGGATCGAGAAGGAGCTCTCCACATCTGCCCTCCACTTTCTCCAATCAAAGGAGAAAACTGACACACGGAGATCGGGAAACATACCTGAATTGCTCTAATGCCTTTCCTGTTGCACCATACTGTGTCTCTTCATCCGGTAACATACCTAGTGTGCTCTAATGCTTTTTTATTGTACCATACTGTCTCTCTCCATCTAATACTTTGTAGTCTGCAGCCTGACATTAAAGGCCCTTTAAATATCTGGCATAATAATTCCAATAGACTTGTGATGGAAAGAGCCATCTGCATCCATTGGAAACTAAATGTTGTAGTAAAAATTTTTGGTTTTTTTTTATTTTCCCCTTTTTCTGATTTTTCTTGCGCAACATAATTGTGAAAATATGTATTGGAGAATTACATATGTTTTAACATAAAAAACTATCTAGAATATTCACTAAGGACAAGACCGCTAAGTAATAATGTTACATACCCATTCCTTATAAGTTGAAAGCTAAATTTATCCCTTCCCCGTTGTGTTGGTTGCATGCTGCATTATTTTGTTTTCCTAGCATGAACTTCGGCCCAAAGTATTTATGGAGCAATGAAGTTCTTTCATACAGATTCCTTGGCTGTTTACAGATAACAAAACAATCCCCGCTACTTAATGTGAAATTTTTGCCTTCTCTTCCTAGACCATAAAACCCAGGAGGTCCCACTAGACATATCTCCACTGTTGACTGATTCTTATGGCTCATGGTTTATCCCAGGAAATGGAGTAAATGTTTTTATTGTCGTTATTACAACCGACAAGAGCGGAATAGATGTAAACAACGTCGTTCTTGTTGTCTTAATTTCGCCCACAGCGTTGGAGACTGACTCTTTGGTTATAAGGACTCACAAAGGAAAAGGCTAACCTGGTTTGCCAGCAGTTAAGCTGGCTTGCAAAGGACTAATCTGGTATGAAACCACAATATCCAACAAAACTGAGACCTGCTTAAAGAAACTGTGGTTTAGCTAGAATGGGATCCAATCCGTAAGGAAAACCAGTAATATTAGTGTGTGTTCCTATCAGAAGCGGTTCTGAATGAGTGAAGGAAAAGTCTTA
Source organism: Antechinus flavipes (assembly GCF_016432865.1). Taxonomy (NCBI): domain Eukaryota; kingdom Metazoa; phylum Chordata; class Mammalia; order Dasyuromorphia; family Dasyuridae; genus Antechinus; species Antechinus flavipes. The sequence goes on along the minus strand of NC_067401.1, from coordinate 470,557,808 downwards.
GGGAACTGAGGCACCTGGTGAAAGATTTATACCAAACATAGTCGATGCCCTGAACCACTAGGGCAACCTTTCCTCCAACCAGAAGTGACTTTTAGTGGAATATCTGAGATGTATCTTGGACAAACAAAATGAAAATTAATGCGTAGATGCTCTCCCAGAGAAAGGTGAAAGCAGAGTCTAATCGAGCTGGAGGCGGCCAAAAGCAGATTTAGACCCTTCCTAAGGGTCTGAATGAAAGCAGATAGTTTGGTTCTTTCACACCCCTTCTAGCAAAAGCCTAAATATCACATCAGGCTGAAAAATAGTCAAGAAATTCAAGTAAAAACTATAATGAGCTCTTTCCCTCTAGAGCTATAGAAAAGTCAGAAGGCCATGGGCAAGAGGAAAAGCAGCGTCCAGTTAAGCCAGCATCCACACAAACTGGCAGGCTTGAAAATACTGGGCCAGAAGGTGGATGTTCTCTGAATGGCTCCTTGCCTGGAGACAACAGCAGTGAAAGCTGCTTTAAAAAGTCCCAGAAGAGTCAGAAACCCAATAGTGAGCTTTAAAACTAAATTCAGCTGGACAGCTCTGAGATGGGGCACTCCAGTGAACTGGCTGAATTAGCCATAGGAAGGATCATCACAGAGGAAGCTATGGAGATGAGAAAGATTGGAAAGTTCAGGCCAATGGCACATCAGGCTACATACGCACATCAGGCTACATACACAAAGAGTGAAGAGGGATGGTCTGCATGAGGAGGGAGCCTTCCTCCCATGATTGTTGGAGAAGGGGGAGATCTCAAGGTGGAGAGCAGTCCTGTGTTCTTGGACTTTTTTTTCTCTCATTTTATTCTCTCACTGGGATTTATTAGGAGAGGGGCATCCCAGAGTTCCAACCGGTGGTTCAAATGATGCCATATTCCTGCCAAGAGGGAGGCTTCATGAGATAACACAAATTAACACAAAATCAAAATGCTAAAAAGGAAAAAATGTAAAATGTAAAAAGCAACCTGAAACAGATCAAGGAGAAATAATGTAAGAAATAATTGTCCTCCCTGAAAACCATGATGAAAAATTCTTGGATACCATATGTCAAGAAATCATAAACACAAACTATCAAGGTCCATTAGAGCAAGAGGGCAAAGTAAAGAAAAAGAAAACCTTTGTATTTAGATCCTGAAAGAAATCTCCAAAGGAAATGTCTCAGAAATGTCATGACCAAAATCCAGACCTTTCAAGTCAGAAAAAATAATGAAAGCATCTATAAAGAAGTTTAAAATATGAAAGAATTATAGGTTCACACAAGACTTGACAGTTTCTTCTTTAAATAAAAGAAGAGCTTGGAATACAATAATCCAAAATGCAAAATACACTGGTTTATGACCCAAAATTGCTAGCTTCTTTGGAAAAACAAACGTATTTAATGTGATAGGTTTGTGTTGAGAATTTCTGATTAAATTATCAGAGCAGAGAAAGAATTTTGAAACAAAAACAATATGGAGAATCCATGAAAAGTAGATTTATTTGAGAAACTGGGAGAGGCTGTAAAATTATATAGTACATTATAAAAGAGATAGAAGAAAAATGTATTGCTTCAAAACATTGAAGTCTTCAAAGAGTATTCATGGAATTAAATAAGAAAACAGACCCCTTGTGAGTAGATTGGTTCTATCCTGAGGACTTTAAAGGGGGAAAGATAATGGAAGTAAAAAGAATACACTACTGTAGAAAGGATGAGAGTGGTATTTTTAATAATTAAACTGCATGATAAGAATAAAGATTGAGGAGAGCAATGGGGAAAAGAATCTGAACTGGACAAAGGAGGGGTGAACATAGGAACAGGAATGCATATGTGCCCACAAGTATAGATAATCTGATATGGAAATACAACTAAACAAGGAAGCAAGTAGGAATGGGGGAAGGGGAGTTTTGAGGGAATATGATATTACAGAAGGAATGGTTAGAAGCAAAATAAATTCTTTAATCGTAGAGGGTGGACTCTCAATGAAAACAATTTTTTAATCATAAAGATCATAAATATAATCATAAAGATGATGGATTGGGGCAGTGAGGTGATGCAGTGGGTAGAGCACCAGTCCTGAAATCAAGAGGAAGGACCTGAGTTCAAATCTGATCTCAGACACTTAAAACACTTTCTGGCTGTGTGACCCTGGGCAAGTCACTTAATCCCAATTGCTTCAGTAAAAAACAAAACAAAACAAAACAAAAAAAAAAAAGATGGATCTAAAGTACAGTAAGAGACATACATTTTTTTGGATGTGGACATAAAATGGATTTGCTTTATTTCAGTATGCTAATCAGGAGGGTTTTTTTTTTTCCTGTCAGTTTTCAACTGGAAGGGAAGATGTTTTGAAGATAAAAAACATTTTTAATGTAGAGAAAAGAACAGAAGCAAGAAGGAAACACATACAAGTGAGAGAGTCTCGGAAGAAAAATATGAAATTTGTCTACTTTTTAGCATTCACTTTTTTAAAATTTTAATTTCAATTTCTCTCCCTCCTGCCAATCCTTTCTTCACTTGTTGAGATATTAAATACCTTTTAAAAAACGAAGTGATACAAAATGGAAACTTATAGTTTCACATGCAATCTTTTTTTTAGTATATTCTACCTTGAATATGGATGCTTTTCATTATTTCCTAAATTGAGAATTTTCTAAAAAGTGAAAGAAAAGCATACAGGTGTATAGTGGAGTCATGGTGGATGCCATTATGAAATGGGGGAAGAGTAAAAACTGGAGCAAAGGGATCTGAAACCATGGGATCATAGATGATATAAACAAGATGCATTGAGGTCCTATAGGGATCTACTCAGGAGAGTAAAGAAGTACTGAAGGATTTAGGAACCCAGAATCCAATGCATCTGAGAACAGCTGTTAATCCAGTTTTTAATGGGTTCACTGGCCCTGCTTTTTTTGTAGGAGTGTGGGTACATCGTTGCATTTCAAATCATGGAATGAGAATGAATTTCTCTGTGATTTTGAGTACCAACAGACTCTAAGTGACATAGTAGACAGAGCACTAGTTGTGAAGTTGGGAAGACTTCAAGGGTTCAGATCTCCACTTGGACATTTGGAGCTGTGAAATCAAATTCAGTCTTTCCATCATGTCCAACTCTTCTTGATTTCATATTGAGTTCTCTTGGCACACTTACTAGAGTGGTTTGTCATTTCCTTCTTCAATGGCATAGATGAACAAAGGTGAAGTCACTTAAACTCAGGACTTCCTCCCTCCAGGCTTTATCTATTGAGTTATTTATCTACCTGTGAAACCATAGGCAAGTGATTTCATCTCTATTAGCCTCAGTTTCCTCATCTATAAAATGGGAGTTATAATACAAATAGTACATACCACAAAGAGGTATTGGGAGAAATGTAAATCAATTTAAAGTACTTTGTAGCATAACGTGATAGAGAAAAGAGTGGGTTTGGGGTCAGGACAGCCTAAGTTCTAGTCCCATCTTGGATATCTACTAGTCTTGTAGCCTTGGACTCAATCTGTGCCATCATTAAAACCTGAAAGTTGGATTCAATGGCCCCATCAAGGGATGGATAGCTCCAAGTTCTGAATTTGATGATCCCATGACTGAAAACCTTACATAATGTTATATTTTGATATAAACATATAAATATAAGATATTCTTTAAAAGAAAAAAAAAGGGTTCATAGCCTTAGAGACAGAACTGAACTTAGAGATCGATTTTTTAATTTTACAAACAAGAAAAATAAGGTCAGATAGGTCAGATGGAAAAGAAAGGAACAACTGAGACAGATAGGATAAATTGCTGGACCTGAAATCAAATTCAAATCCCACCTCAGACATTTCCTAGCTGTCTGATCCTAGGCAAATCATTTGATTGCCTCTGCCTCCGTTTCCCCACCTGTAAAATGAGAATAATAATAGCACCCCTCTCCCAGAGTTGCTGAGGGTATCAAATGAGATGTTTGTAAAGAGTTTCACAAACCTTAAAGCTAATATTACTGTTAGCTGCCGCTGTTATGGGAAACTAAGCAGAGGCAGAGACATGCTAAGGCTGAAAGGAAATCTCCAGAATGGGCCAGGGCCAGCACAAATTGCTAAATGACGAGAGCCCCCTTTGGATGAGGGAGAATGTCCCACCTACTCTAAAAGCTTAAAAGTGCTAAAGCTAGTCAACCTGAAAAGCGATACCAGCACATAACAACCTCCCTTTGTCACTAGAATATTTCACGGCAATAAGAGAAACATAAAATCCCCGGAGCAGCCTGGAAATCATGGCTCAGTCCCATTCTCCACTGGGATCCGACCTCGGGGCAGCCATCAGATCTGTGTCTCTGCCAGCATCCTCCCTCCACCTCATATTCTTCGTGATGGCCAAAGCACATGACTCTCTCTCTCCTTAACTTGATTTTTGCCTCATCTCTCAGGTGAAAAAGGCTAATCTCCCAGTGCCTCAGTGGCCAGCTCCAGGGACCTCTTTGTTTGCACGAGCTGAAAGCCCCCAAGGGTTCGTCCAATGGTGGAACCTCTCCAAGTTTTCATTAAACCCCCTTGTAAACCAGAACCCCAATCCTACAAGACTACATCTGGCCAGGAAGCCATCTGCGATTTGTATAGTTGTGCTCCAAGAGAATGACAACGGCGTGAAAAACTCTTTTTCTCTGGTCTGCAGTGAATTGTAAAAGTCACATTCCTAATGGTTTCTGCAGGCTCGGGCGCTGGCTCCAGGCTGGAATTCTAACTATAAATGCTGCCAATATTCTCAGTGGGTTCATGGCATCCTCAAAATATAGGTCGTGGGCTGCCCCGTTTGACCTGGTTGGGATGGATCAAGTGCTGAGCTAAGGACGGCATCAACAAAAACCCAGCAGTTAATTCAACCCACAAGCATTTGTTAAGCACCTACGGCCTTGGGAATATGAAGTCAAAATACAAAGTAGTCCCTGTCCTCAGGGGCTTCCAGTCTACTGAGGACAAATGGGACAATTACAGATAAGTGCATAAAAACAAATAGGGAGAGAAAAGAGTCTGCTTTTGTGACTCTTTACAGGAGGGAAACTAAGGAAATTCCCACAACAAGGGCCAGTTCCATTGCTCGATGTCTTAAATGTTTTCCTAAAATACTGAATGGTGAAGAGACCTATTAAGAGTCACACAGCCTCGATGTGTCAGAAAAGGTCCTTTCCATCCTTGGAGCTCTCAATTTGTGAGAAAGCACTAAGAGTTGTGTGGGGAAATGAGTGTTTTGTGGGAAATGGTGCTTGAGCTGGGCTTTGTAGAGAGTTAGGGATTCTAGGAGGCAGAGGGAAGGAGAAAGGACGTTCCAGGCCCTACAAAAACGTGCAGATGGGAGAAAAAATAGAAATTATGGGAAGCGTCGAGGCTCTTCTGACTTTCTGGAGTCATGAAACTCTATAAATTTAATAGCAATAATAATAGACTACAAATATATATATTTTATGTGTATACACTTCACACGTGTACTCCTTCCTGTCTCACTCCATCCCTACGGTAATCCAATAACCTGGGTTTGGTGGTGGAAACATCCTGGGACTTGAAGCCAGCGGCACTAGCTCTTCTCAGCCCTTTCCCCTTCCTGCCAAATATTGAGTCAGGAGACCTGGATCTGTGGTCTGAAGGGAACACTCATTTGCTCCGTGATTTTGAGCAACTCACTTAACTTCTCTGCGTCCAGCTAACGTTCTGAGAGTCTGGGAATTAAAGACTATGCTGGGGGAGTTTCCACCATTGAGAACGAAGGTTTGGATTTTAATAATAAATATGCCAAATAATACTAGTACTAATAAAATACTATAAATGACTGTATATGTTATATATACATTATAAATGGATATTTATATAGCGCTTTAAGTTTTGTAATGTACTTTATGAATGTTGTCTCGTCATCATAACCCCTCGGGTAGGAAAGGGCTATGGTTATCTCCATTTTACAAATGAAGAAACTGAGGTGGCAAAAGGTTGGATCACACAGTATCTGAAGGCCATGTACTAACTTAACTGCCCATTTGTTGTTACTATCCATGTGCCCGTGAACAATTCAGTTCCCACCCCCTGAGAAATAGGGATAACAACGTTTCTCCTGCCTATATCACCGAAGGATGGGTTTTCAAAGCGCTTTTTAGAACGTAAGCTGGGATTAACCATAATTTACAGATCTGCAGATGGAGCCATAGGCAGAAGCAGAGCACTAAGAAATGCTTTCCCCACAGAGACACCACTAGGAATAGGTGAGCCCCAGCCCTGAAGTCAGGAGGACCTGAGTTCAAATCCAGCCTCAAACACTTAACACTTCCTGGCTGTGTGACCTTGTTGCAAATCACTTAACCCCAATTGCCTTAACCAAAAAAAAAAAAAAAATCCTGATCCTGACTCCAGGTCTCCAGGTGCTAGAGTAAGGGGAGTGATTGAGGTCGTCCTAATCCATAAAGAGATGGTTTCATCAGCATAGGGTACTCCCAGTGGGAAAACTCCCTCCACCAGTCCTGGCCACCTGCAGACTTAGACATTCTGAGGAATTCCCTGAGGAAGGAATATGTGGAGAGTAAGTGTGTATTCAGACTCGGGTCTTGCAGACTACCCCATTCTGCACCTGTAGATGAGCTATTATTGTCAATACCATCATCATCATGGTCAGTATTGTTATTTTTGTTTGAACAGAGCCTCTATTTTTTAGTGTTCCAATATTGTCACCTTCTCCAAATGGCATTTCCACCAAAAGCCACTTGCCCCGCTCCCGGCCACTCCCGGCCATCTGCACATGTGTTCTGTGGATGCTAAGGTCTCCGATGTGTTCCTGTTGATCTGAGTTGTTAAATCCCGTTTCGAGCATCCGGGACGAGTCCTTGCCTCCCGTGACCCTCGTGCCCAAGGAGCGCTCCTCTTTTCTGGACTTCGTTCCGGAGCAAAATCCCTACCTTTAGCCCACTGATGCGAGTCCCTCGCCCCCACACGCTAACAGGGGGTCCAGGCCCATTGCCCGCCAGGCTAGCCTTGGCCTAAAGTCTCCAGCTTCAAGGCCAGTGGGCCCTGGGTGACAGGAGTCCGAGCAGTGGGAGGTTCAGGGCTCTGTGGGGAAGGAGCGGCAGAAAGCAGCCCCTCCTTGGAGAGGTTTTTACAGAGATTCCTGCTAGTGACTCTTGATTGCCTGAAGGGTCTCCCCGGCTCTTCCTCCACCCAGCCCCCCTAAGCAGGGCCCGGCCATGTCACCCAGAGGCTCCCTGTAACCTCCACAATCGAACATAAAGTCCTCTGCTAGGTATTCGAAACCCGTCACAACCCGGGCCCTTCCCTCCTGTCCCAAGCTCCCCACTTTCCTCCCCTCCTCGACACAGAACACAGGATGTTCTGGAGTCTTCACCAGCAGCTCCTGGGCCTCCTCGATCCCCGGCATCCCCTGCTTCCTTCAAGCTCAGAGGCCATCTTCTGCATCCTGCGCTCTCCTCCTCCCCGGCTCCTCAGCCCCAGGGACATTCACAGGCACAGGGACAGCAGGGAAGGGAAGATGGAAGGCCCCGAGTTCGCACCTTATGCGTCTCATTGGAGTGTAAGCTCCCTGAGGGCAGGGCTTGTGTCCGTGCTTGTGTCTCCACAGCCAGCACAGGGCCTGGCCCTTGGCAAATGCTTGTTGGCCAACTCCCATCCCCTTCCTCATTTGGTCCCCAGGACAGCAGAGGGAAGGGGCGCGGGGGTCCCCCGCCCAACAAGATTGGACTTGGCCCCAGAGGGCAATGGTAGAAACTGCAAAGTGGTAAATGTAAGCTCTTGGGCCAGTCACAAGAAAGCAGAGGAAAAAGCACCGACTGCGCTCAAGAAGCCCGGGTTCCAGTCCGGTCATTGACCTTTTATGATGTGGGTGAGCTGGGGCAGGCAGGGTCTTGCCTTGAGTCCACCAGCTGCAAATCTGCCATCCTCCTCCAAAAACTGGAAGCACCCAAGGTGAAAGGGCTGCTTCGGGGAGCGGGAGGCCTCCCCATTCCGGGAGCCCCCAAGCCAAGTCCGCTGCTAGGAGTGTTGCAGACAGAATCCTTGCTTTAGTCCTGGGGGGACTGGATCGCCACTGAGCCCCTTCCAAATAAAAGAGTGCCCCCCGCGCGCTAAGCAAGGCGGGCGTGTATTATTTCCATCTTACAGATAGGAAATCTGAGAGCTAATAGCAAAGTTTCCTGGAGCCCTGACCCCCCCAGAGCCCCGGATCTCCCGCTAACATCTGACCAGTGTGGAGATCGGACTTGGTCTTCAGAACCAAAATCAAGGGCCTCAGCCCCAGACAAAGTGCAGAGCCCAGGGGTCCAGACTGGGTCCTGGGGTAACTGGGCGGAAGCGGCCGAGCCTGCCAGGCTGGGGGTTCCGCAACAGTTCCCTCCAGCTCCAGCGACTCCGACTCCCATCAGAGGAGCTGTAAATTCCGGTGAAGGAGCCCCCTGGAGATGGTGTTGGCCATCCCCCCTCATAAAGCCCAGCTCCCGTTTCCTCTTGAATATCAGCCAGGACTCATAATGAAATCCTACCCATCCTCATGGACCCGAGGGAAGTGTACTGAGAAGCAGCCAGGGGAGATGGGGGGGGGGGTCAGAGGAATCGTGGCTGGGAGACTTAGAAGGCGAAGGCCCTGCTTCCCCTGCACTTCGGTCACCCCGGCTCAAAAATGAGGCGATTGGGTGGGTCCTGAATGGGCTTCATATCCCAGGAGATGGACTGGAGCCCAGCCTCGCTCTTTGGACCCACTCAGGGCCTCCGCTGACTCAGCTTGACAATGAGAATGTGGGTCTGGGGGGCTCTCCCTGCTCTGATTCTAATAATCTCTCCCCAGTCAATGAGACAAAGAGGGAAAACCCCAAAACCTGTCCATACCTGATGAATGTTTGAAAGGGATCCATAACAGGAAAAGGATGCTCCCTCCCAACTATGAGCCTCATTCAGAGTGGGAGGAAAGAAGGAAGGAAGGAAGGAAGAAAGGAAGGAAGGAAGGAAGGAAGGAAGGAAGGAAGGAAGGAAGGAAGGAAGGAAGGAAGGAGGAAGGAAGGAAGGAAGGAAGGAAGGAAGGAAGGAAGGAAGGGAAGGAGGAAGGGAGAGAGGGAGGGAGGAAGGAAGGAAGGAAGGAAGGAAGGAAGGAAGGAAGGAAGGAAGGAAGGAAGGAAGGAAGGGGAGGTAGGAAAGGGAAGGGAAGGGAAAGGAAGGGAAAGGAAGGGAAGGGAAGGAGGGAGGGAGAGAGGGAGGGAGGGAGAAAGAAAGGAAGGGAGGGAGGGAGGAAGAGAGGGAGGGAGAGGGAGGAAGGAATGAAGGAAGGAAGGGAAGGAAGGGAGAGAGGGAGGGAGAGGAGAGTTAGAGGACAGGAGAGGAGAGAGGAAGAGATGGATATCTGTGGTGGAATTCAAACCCAGTTATTCTTGACTCTCAGTCCACCATTCTATTGTTTATATCTGATGACTTTAATGTCCTCAGAGGACAGCCCTCTTTTGGTAAAGCTCATTCCTTCTATCTCTTTGAGACATCTCAGTACTTTGCTCTTTGAGGGCAGGTGCTATTTCCTTTTTGTACTGGTATCCTTAAACCCTTATTAAAATGCTTTGATATTTCCTCCCTCCCTTCTTCCTTCCCTTTTCCCTTTTCTCTTCCCTGGTCCTGCCTTCTCTTCCTCCTCCCTAAAACGGTATCTTGAACCCAAAGCAGTTCTGATACTGTGGGCCAGGTTCACCTGCAGCAGGACCATCCCCTCCTAAATGCTACATCCTTCTCAAAGATGAACTTTGTATGGCTATTAGGTAATCCTGTTGACATCGACACCAAAATCCCCACATCTTCCCCATGAGAATGGCTCTGTAGCCACACCACCTTCAGACCAACATGTAAAGCTGCCATTTTAGGTTTTTAGCCATTTTGTTGGTTCTTTAGCCATTTTCATTCACGTTTGACTCTGTGATCCCTTTTGAGAGTTTTCTTGGCAGAGACACTGGAGGATTTGCCATTTCCTTCCCCAGCTCATTTTACAGATGAGAAACTGAAGCAAACAGGGTAAAGTGACTTTCCCAGAGTCCCACAGCTAAGACATGTCTGAGGCTGGATTTGAACTCAGCTTCTCCTGACTCCAGGCCTAGTGCACTGCCCACTGAGCCCCCTCCTAATATTATTTTTTAACTATTGTTTTAGATGGTACATTTGTCCTAGTTAAAATCCATTATGTAAGGGATCCACCTCAAAGCTAATGTCTTCCCTCTGTGATTATTTCCTACTGACATACACAAAAATACATTCCTGCATACACACAGATCCTCTGCGCATATAAAGCTATTTGAATATATTGTGCGTATGAATATATAGTGTATATGAATATGTAGGAATACATATAAGATATAGAAAGAAATGCCTATACATGTGCACGTATGTGTATATATATATATTTTTTGGCTCGTGTATTATTTGGGGGCTGCCTCCTCCATGAGACCGTGAGCTCCTTGAGGTGCTTTTTGTTTTGCTTTTCCTTGTGTCCCGAGCACCGACACAACGCTCCATTTAGAGACACTTAGTAAATACTTAGTGACTTGGCCCGACTTTACTATTATATTCTTGAGATGTTTTAGTTTTCTGCTGTTGTCCAGATGGCACGGTGGATAAACTGCTGGACTCGGAACCCGGGAGACCAGCCTCCTACACTGCCTAACTTTGTGACCTGTGAAGGTCCTCGACAACAAAATGCGTAGGGGCTAATTCTAATGGCAGCTTCCCCCCAGGTGGTTGTGAGGATGAAATGAGATAAAGTTTGTAAAGCATCTTGAATACCTTAAAAGCATGGTATAAATGCTGGGGGCATTTATTATATATATATAATTTTAATTTTACATACATTATATATATCTATAATTACATCAAGAGATAGATAGAGACGCCAAATAGATACACAGACAGACAGATAGATGGATGATGGATAGATAGAAAGATGATAGATAGATGGATAGATAGATGATAGATAAGAGTAAGGGGCAGCTCAGTAGCACAGTGGAACACGTATCAAACCCAAAGTTGGTAAGATTCATCCTCCCGCGTTCAAGGCTGACCTCAGACACTTCCTAGTTGTGTGACTCTGGGTAAATCACTTAATCATATTTGCCTCCATTTCCTCAGCTGTAAAATGAGCTGGAGAAGGAAATGGGCAAATTACTCCACTTTCTGCCAAGAAAATCCCAAGTGGGGTCACTGCAGAAATGGCCAAAGAGAGGAACGGCGTTCAGCTGCTCTCTCAGCTCCCGCAGGAGAGGGAGCCCATCTCTGCCTTCGTCCAGGTTGCTGACCCAAGCCTCCAAGCTTGGGGCCTTTCGAGGACAGGTGCCTGGGGACCCCCCCTCCAGGGAGACCCCTCCAATTTGACCTGGGTCACCGGATCAGGTCATTCACCCATCTAGCTTCTGCCCCATCATCTGGCGCACATCTGTCCATCTTCTCTGCAAATACAACAGCCAAACTTTGTCCAACTTCTTGCTGCTCTCGAGGTAAATGCGGCTGCGAGATCATCCAGACCGGCCAGTCTGGCGATCCAATAAAAAAAGGGAAATGAAGCAAGTCAAGGGTGACCTGTTCTCCGGGAAGCCAGGCTGGATTTTCCTGATTGTCTCGGCCCTTTCAGGAGGTTCAGTCATTCCTTTAAAGCGGCAACGGAGAGTTTGAAAGGGCCTGAGGTTGAAAAGACCGGCCCCGTTTGCAGCTTCTTCTTGTCACTTTTGTGGAAAATTTCTTTAAAATGTATAGATTTGCACAAACTGATGAAGAGCAAAATGAGCAGAACCAAGAGAACGTTGTATACAGTAACTGGGCAGTATTGTTTTAAGTAAACTTTGAGTGAGTAAATTATTTTGGCTCCCAGAAATACCCAAATTAACTGTAAAGGACAGAGGAAGGAAGATGCTATCTGCATCCGGAGAAAGAACCAATAAATGGAAGGGGGTAATGGCAGCTACCCCGGGCGGTTGGGAGGAGGAAATGAGATATTTGTAAAGCATCTTGGAAATCTTAAAAGCATGGGATGAGTGCTAGGTTATGGTACTAAGGGGCAGCTTGGTGACATTTAAAAGGGTATATAGTACATATATATGTAAAATCATGTGTATGTGGTGTGTGTATTTACATATATATATATAATATACACAGAGAGAGAGACAGAGACAGAGACAGAGAGAGAGAGAGAGACAGAGAGAGCCACAGAGAGAGACAGAGAGATGGAGAGAGACAGAGACAGAGACAGAGAGACAGAGAGAGAGAGAGAGACAGAGAGATGGAGAGATGGAGAGAGATGGAGACAGACAGAGCCAGAGAGAGACAGAGACAGAGAGAGAGACAGAGAGAGAGACAGAGAGATGTATGTATGGGTGTCTGATTCATAGCATTAATGCCTTCCACTAAGCCAACAAGTCCTTTGCATTTTCACCAGTTACTCTGAGGGGCCGCGGATGCGGGAGCATGAACAAGGGCCCACCCGGGAGCTCGCCCAGTCCAGCCTTGCAAGTTCACAATGACGGAGCATCCGACATAGGTGTCCACAGCTTGCCCCGGGAAGAAATGTGTCCTCCAGTTTATTGCACGATAAAGAAAAGGCCTTTTGGCCCCCTGATAATGGCAGATGGGAGTGTACACAGGAGGTGCCACAGAGAAAACCGGCTTTCTCTTTCCTTCGGGCTGCCCACACCATGTAAAGACGAGACTCTGGAGCTCCGGAGGGGGGTGGAAGGCCCCGCTCCCTCCTGGGCCACCCAGTAGGACATGGCCGCCTCACAGACCTACATCTGGCCCAGGGCCTCCCCTTTGGTGCCTTGTGTCCCTTTGGGCTTTGTAAGAGCTAGAAAAGTCCAGGAACTGGAGTCCATCCCAGAACTCTGAGCTCAGGGAGCAGCACAGCCTTGGGGAGAGATCCAAAGTGTCCTCCCTGGCCGTGGACTAACGGCCGTGGAGATGCCCTAGAAGAAAGCTAGGTCAGAAGGGAATTAAATTTGGTGACTGCTCTGTACAACTAAAGGGTTGGCAGAGGAGGAGATGGACAGTGTCGGGGAAGCTGGACGTGGTAAGAGAAAGGTGATGTCAGCCTGTCTCCGGCAGCCTGGGAAAAGGCCGGACTCCCCCGGGGGTTCAGAGATCCAGAAGAGAAAAGGCATGAGGGAGACATCTGAGAGGAGGGGGGCCTGTTAATGACAGAGCCGGGCTCCCGAGGGCACAGAGGGCAGGGTGGGCAGAGGAAGGGCTCTCAACACGCCGGGAGAGACCAAAGCCTGGGTCAGAAAGTGGAGACGGGGAGACAATGAGCATGGGGGGAGCTCCACACAAGGGCCCCTTTCACGTCCTCCTCCCCAGCTGCCCAAGACCAGCTCCCAGAGGCCAGAGTCCGCGCACCTGGGGAGCGATCTGCCTCTGACCGCTCTGAGCCGGGGCCCGACCCGGGAGCCTTTTAGCAGAAACAGACGGCTCAGCCAGAGGGTGAGGGACCCACGGCACAGGCGGCTTCCCTAATGAAGGACACCCAGCGCTGAGGCTGTAAACCCTCTGGAGCGCAGGGTCTGGCAGTAATTAAAGGGCTCCCATTAATAAATCCTGCTCCCGGACGGTTTACGGCTCCCCTTCTCTCAGACATGTCAGGCTGGAACTTGTCAGATGGGGCCAGGAGCAGACACGTCGGGAAAAGACAAATAAAAACACGTCCAGAAGAGAAATACCACCAGACGCCCCGAGAGTGAAGGGGCCTCTGGGAATGGGCCCTCCCCCAGGCATGGGGGGAAGCCCGGGACCGCCGGGGGCCGCCCACACCTGCTGCCCGGCCTCCAGGACAGGCTTCCACAAACAGATCTACGCACACAAAAATATGCATTTATATATATTATACACACACACACACTTCCAGAAGCTCAGAGTGGGAAGGCCCACAACAGCAGCCTAACCCTGCCTGAGCCAGCACCCCTTCTGCACTGGATCTGACCAGGAGACATCAGCCCCCACTGAACCCGCCACCCCCCAAGGGGCCCGCTCCACCTGGGGACAGCTCTGGATGCTCGCAATAGTTTGTTTTGTTCTGACTTCCAGACCAGAGGTGTTTCTCCATAACTTCTACCCAGAGCCCCCCATAGAGCAGGGACCAGAGACGGCAGGGCGAGCAGATTAAGGGTTGCTAAAATGAGTGTAAAGGCCAAAGCTTTGGCCAGGATGCAGAAACCCGGGAGGCCGTGAGCAGACGTGGGTGAGGGGAAGGCCGCGGCTGCCCGGCCCGCTCTGCACCAGAACCCCTTCGTCCGGCTGTCAACCCAGCTGGCCAAGATTAGCTCCGAGAGGTCAGAGATCATGTACCTAGTAGCTGATCTGCCTCCAGATCATCCAGCGGGGCCTTTTTAAGCCACAGCTCTCAGGGCCGATCTGAGATCCTTTTAGTTAAAACAGATGATACTGGCCAGAGGGTGAGCGTCCCTGTCATAAGTTTGTTAATGAATGACACCCAAGACTTGAGGCTGGAGTCATCCATCCTCCTCCACCAGCCCTCCTGATTCTGTTCTCTGGAATCTAAAGGTCTCATCTCTCTCTCCCTTGCTCCCTTCCTTATTTCCTTCCTTCCTTTTTTCCTCCCTCCCTTCCTTCCTTCCTTCCTTTCTTCCTTCCTTCCTTCCTCTCTCTCCATCCACCCTCCTCCAACCAATCCTCCTCTGCTCTCTGGAATAGATTCACAAGAATCTCATCTCTTTCTCCCTTTCTTCCTTTCATCCTTCCTTCCTCCCTTCTTCCCTCCTTCCTTTCCTTTCTTACTATCTTCCTCCTTTCTTCTCCCTTCCTCTCTCCCTCCCTGTAAGGTTCTGGATGGCTTTCTGGAGGTCTTGGGACCAGCCTTCATTTCAGCAGAGTAATCACCACACGAGTAGCCAGGAAGAAAGTCCAAATTCTTTATTATCTCCTTCACAGTCTGTCTCCTTCTCTTGGGGCCTGGCTAGCTTTCTGGAGGCCCTTCAGACGGGACTTGGTTTAAGTGGAGAAATGAAGGAGAGCCACCAGGAGCCTGATCAAGGATGGAATGTCTCTCGTCCTTGTTAGCTCATCTATACTCTATTATAATTACATCATTGTAAGTATCAATCTTGTAGAATTATATTAAATACCAAGTACATGTACTGAACTAGAGAACTATTAAGCACCATATTAAATAACCATTTTCTTATCAATTCCACTAAATTAACACCTTCTTTCAAGTATACTTCTCCAGAGTTTTGCCCTTTATACTTCCTCCCTCCCTCCCTCCTTCCCTTCCTTCCTTTCCTTTCTTTCCTTCCTTCCTTCCTTCCTTCCTTCCTTCCTTCCTTCCTTCCTTTCTTCCTTCTTCTCTCTTCATCCACCTTCCTCCAACCTGGTTCTGTTCTCTGGAATCCGAGAATCTCATTTCTCCCTCTCTTCCTTCCATCCTTCCTTTCTTCCTTCTTCCCTGCTTCCCTTCCTTTCTTACTATCTTCCTCCCTCCCTCCCTCTCTTCCTCCCTTCCTCCCTTTCTTCCTCTTTCCCTCCAAAATTACTTTGCATTGATTTTATATACTCTACCTTCTGGAGGTGTCATCTCTGCCAACTGAATGTAACTTTCTTGAGGGCAAAGACTGTATCTTCATGTTGGGTAGGTGATGTGTATCCAGTGCCTGACCCAGAGAAGGGGCTAAATCAATGCTCTGGTAGAATATGAACTGATTAGAAATAGAGATTGCCTTGATTTTCTATCTCTATTGCCAGCACTTAGCACAGTGTTTAGCACATAGGACTTAGGAATACTTTTATATTCATTCACAGATTGCTGATTGATTCCATGACGGCCCTTCAAATACATGAAGATAGATAATGGGTCTCCATTAAGCCTTCTTTTCTCCAGACTAAATTATCCCCAGTTCGTTCAAATAATCCTCCTGATATGAGCCTAGTGACCTTCCGCAGAACCCCAAACTCAAAGCCATTTTTGAGGTATTCGTGTGTCCCTTTTGGTTATGTCTGTCCATGTGGATTGTCTAAATAGGACTTTAGGGAGCTGTCAATAGCACCCAAGGTCTGCACCAACACTGGGGAGAAGAGGAGAATCCTTAGTTATAGGGGAGGATAAAAGGACAAAATCCCCGAGAGCATCATGAGGTTGGGTACTCTTTATCCAGTTTCTAAGAGGGATACTGCATTAACATTATATCTACTCTTCCCATCCCCCCAAGTATTATTGATCTAAGAGTAATTTAGGTACAAAACCCAAACTACCTACTTGATTACTCTCAAGAGAGAAAGGTTATTTTGTTCTGATTTTTCTTTCACGATAATATGGAACTATGTTTAAAATGATCATATATATATATATATACACACACACATATATATATACATATATATATACGTGTATATATATATATATAATATATATATATATATATATATATATATATATCATGTTAAATTGCTTTCTGTCTTGGAGAAGAAAGGAAAAAATCGAAACTCAAAATCTTACAAAAATGAATGTGAAAACCATCTTTACATGTAATTGGGGGGGGGGGGAATACTATTGAGTTAAATAAAAAGAAGTGGGGTAAGAGGGAAAGAGCAATGTTAAAATTATACTCACTTGCTTGGCTCTTTTCCACCTGAGCTCATTACACAAAAGATCATCATAAACAGCGAAAAATGAGTAAGCCCATTTATCCAAGCCAAGAGCAAGCAGAATCATAATGATAGCAGTTAACATTTATATAACATTTTAAGTTTTGAAAGCTTCTTATGAACAAATCATTTTTATCCTCACAGCAAACATGGCAGATAGATTCTATTTTTATTCTCATTTTACAAAAAAGAAAACTGAGGCAGATATCTCTGGTGACTTGACTTGCCCACGGTTACATGCTAGTGTCTGCTACAGAATTTGAACTCTGGTTTCCCCTCTTACAGACTCAGTTTCTACATTTTAAGAATAGTGTATTTAAGTATAATATATTAAAATTTGTATTGCCTCCCTCACACAGTTGGTATGAATCCTTTAAGCTTTCAGATGCTACAGAATCACGGTCCCATTTCTATATTAAAATTCTGAGATTAGAATTAGAATTAGGATTAGAAATTGGACCAAATTTCTATAATAGAAATGATTCTATTTCTATTTTAGAAATATTTTAATGAGAAAAATAATGTTCTCTAGTTCTTTATAGACTATAAAACACGAATATAATAGAAAGCACCTTTAACTTGGAGTGGGAAGATAACAAGTCCCTGCCTACAGGAGCAAGCCCCATGACCCCATGCAAGTCACCACCTCTCTGAAGTTCACTTGCTATTCCTTAAGACTGGAATAATAAAATGTTCTTGTACTGATTCCCTCAGGAGTGTTGATGTGAGGAAAGTACTTTGTCAACCAGGATGATGTCATAGGAATTGATGGATCCAAGGTCGGAGGAGCTGAGTGGAAAGCCCAGATCTGCTACTTTCTAGCTTGTGACCTCCAGAAACTCCAGTCACTTTTATGGATTTCCATTTTCCAGCCTATCAAATGAGGAGATGGAAATAGATGGCCTCTAAAGTCCTTTCTAAAGTGAAATTGTGTGATTATACAATTATGTTACCTGCATTATAATATTAATAATTATGTAATAATAATAAATGCAAGCATGACATAAATGCTAGATATCATTGTCAGATATTAAATCTTCCACTAAAAAGTCCTTTTCTGTCTGATATCTCATTAAGGCCTATGTGCCATAATGAGTTTTAGACCGTGCCAGCAGAATATCCATCTCCAAACAAGCTGGACTATTTAATTCCCAATTAACTTCCAATGTCACAAAACATCATTACTGTGTGATCCCTTAAGAAAAGACAGAAATTTATGTCAACACATGGTGAGTCACAAAATAGTGAATTCTTTTTGGCCACAGAAATTCGTAAGACCCACCATGGGGTCTTAAGGACCACGATGACCATTGGTGGAAGAACTCATACTAGTGGTAGAGATGAGCAAAAATTGGAAACACTTCCACCAGAAACCTCTGAGGAGGAAAAAAAGTTTTTCTTTATGAAATTCTCTTGAGTTTCCACACCGGAAGATGTGAAAGGTCTTGGGACCTTTAGCACAAGCTCCCCTCAAATATGGGACCCTAAAAGCTAATCCCAGGTTAAAGGAATGTTTTCAGTCAGTCTCTAAGTAAAACCACAGTTATGACCTGTTTCTTTTTATAAGACCAAAACAGAAATCACATTAACTAAAAGCAAAGGCATTTAATTAAACTATATAAACAACTCTATAGTATTTATATAATAAAAGTAAATTTTCTCCCAGCACTCACAGACGTACATTCTTCCAAACGGTGGTGAACAAAGAAAGACATATCTCCCAGACTATTCATACTCTTAAGGTTTCTTTTCTACTAGAACATCTTTCTGTCTCTGTAGGTACCACGTACTGCTTCCCCATCGACTTGTTGATGTCATCTGTTGGTTCATGGATGAATTATGGCTGCTCGGGTGTAGCTACAGTTCTTTTGAAAGACAGTCCATTGCCTCGGGGCTATTTCAGCTCTTTTGTGAGTCAGACCTATAGCTTTACCAAAGAGTAAGTACATAGAAAGTTGATGTAACGTCTCTGTGTGTATGTGTATGTGTGTGTGTTTTTATTTTAGTTTTTCCCATACCCAGCCCAGCCCAGGAAATTCACTTAGACCAGTCTAATATTTGGGTTCATCACACTCCCTGGCAGTTAGCCTACATATATAGACATTGCCCAGGAGGTTTATTTAATAAGACTTGATGGGATGGAGTGTAACTGTTGACCTCTGTTGCCCAAGTCATTCTGCTTTATTCATTCCCATTAAGGAGGTTCACTTATAGGAAATCCCTACTCAGTCAGATTCCATAGGGGAAAATTCTAATGTAGAAGCTTATTTTCCAAGAATTGTCATGTCCAGGTGTCTCTCCAAGGAGTTCTCATTATCAAAAGTTCCCAATGGCTATATCTCCCTGTTATTCATTTTCCCACATCTGCCCCGCTTTTGCCTGAATTCAACAGTATAGTAACCCAAGAAAATAATTAGGTTTCCCCCCCTTAATTTGGTTTTCATCTCGCATCTTTTACAATGCTGGGTATCGGAGTAAAAATAATAAAAACAACAACTAACAGTTTACAAAGCACTTTGTAAATATTGTCTAATTATCCTGGAAGATAGATGCTTTATTAAAATCCCTAGTTTATAGTGATTTTGTAAATGTTTATAATTGAAGTTTATAAATGAAGTTTTATAAATGTTTATAAATGAAGAAACCAGGGTAAATATAGCTTAACTGACTTACCTAGGGACACACAACTACTAAACGCCTGAGATAAGATTTGAACTCAGGTCTTCTTGATTCTACAGATAATAGGCTATAAATCCTTGAAGGTAGGATGGCTAAATAGCATAATGTAGTAGGATGATATCAAACCCAAATAAAAATGATTCCTGCTGGTACCTATTGATTTAGAAAATCACAGTTGAATATTCTGTGTTATGTTGTATTTTTATTTGTTTTATTAAACATTTCACAATTTAATCTGGTTCTGGCCACTCCAGAGTTTTGAGTACTATAAGTTTGCCACTCTTGCTATAGTGGGAGAAAATGCTGAATTTAGAATGAGGTTGTCAGCATCCAGGTCCCTAATGATGAAGACATACTTCCTCCTGTTCCATTCTCTGGACTGCCCACATCTGGAGGGTTGTGTTCATTTCTGGATACCACAATTTAGAAAGGATTTTGAATAAGCTGGAGCTGGTCAGAGGAAGGCTCTTGAGTCCTTGTTATAGGAGGATATTAAGTTCAGGGAATTTTTTAATTAGTTTTCCACTGCACAGTAGCTGCCTTTAAAAGATATGCCCGGCAGAGTCAAGGTAAAATTAGGTGCAAATGAGGTAGAGAAGACTAGACATGGAGCCATTAGAGGGAGAAGGAGGGCTTATAATTCTGAAAACATACTCACATCCAGAATAGGCAATGCTGCCCTGAAGGGTACTGCCCCCTCCAAAATCTCTCAAGAAATAAGGGGGAGGAATGGGCAGATGGGGATGCAAAGGAGGGGGAAGAAGACGAGGGAGAAAGCTATGACTGGGGGGAGTTTGGTTCATAACAAGTCCAGCTTAAGGAACAGAACCATTATCTTGACAGCAGAATCATAATTTCAAGGATGAAGTCACATCAAGTCAAAAAAACCTTCATTATATGTTCCCTGTGAGCCAGATCCTGCCCTAAGGCATTCCCTGCCCTCAATGAGCTGACATTCTAATGGGAGACCACATATAAAAGGGAACTGAAGAAAGGGAAAAGGTGTTGAGGAAAAGGGACCTTCTGGGTATCTTCTGGTGAAGGATGGAGATTCAGGCTCAGGCCAGAAGAAGAACGAAGGATGGCTGGCCGGGCCACGTCCTGAACACGGAGGAAGTTCTTCTTCCAGAGCTTACAATGAGAAGAGGACCAAGATGGCCAAAAAGACATTCTGGGCTGAGAAAGCAGCTGGGGTCCAGGCCAAAGAGCAGGCTCCTCCCCTGTTGCCAAAGTGTCCATCCACCACAGAGGAGACAACATGAAGATGCAGGGCAATAATTCATGGGATAGCAAAACAACCACAAAAGCAAGAGCACCAGTGGAGAAGAAAGGTCACATGAACTGTAGCATGTGGCTTCTTGAGGTAATGACACATTATAATGGTGTTAAGATGGTCAAGTTTAAGGAATTAAAAAATTAATAATACATAGAGTAAAACAAAATGGAAGCCAGAAAGATTCCATGATCTTGGAGGAAGGCAAGTGAATGAGGATGACAGAGAAAAGCCAAGAATCCTGATGAGAACATGGAGAGAGGGAGGTGAGGATGATGGAAGAAAATTAGGGAAAGAAGGGAGGAAAAGAGGGAAGGAAAGAAGGAAGAAAGAAAGGGCAGGAAGGAAGGAAAAAAGAAGGGAGAGAGAAAAAGAGGCAGGCAGGAAGGAAATAGGGAAGGAAGAGAGAAAGGAAGGAAGGAAATTAGGGAAGAAAGGAGGAAAGGAAGAAAAAAGTGAGGGAAAGAGGGACTGAAAATAAGGATGAATTCTGAGCTGAAATTAATGAACATACACATCAATGGTTACTAAGCAAGCTTAGCTGGTTGTGTTGCTCATACATATTAAGTTTTTAGTAAAACATTTAACTTTAAGCATAGCAGATAGGCTGGCAGTGCACTCAGGGCAGGGGACATGTTGACATGATCCAAATGTGTCCTCATCCAGTTGCAATGTCAAAGAATTATTCACTTGTTTTGGCGAGTTTTGAGGTCAAGAGGGTAGGAAGACGTCACACGAGAGAGATACAGGAGGGAGAATGAGTTCTGCCCTTTCATAGGTAATTACCACAACATGGCAGACCTCCCAAGGTCCTTTCCTGACATCTCTCTAATGTCATACTCCTTAAGGCATTAGATGTAGAATGAGGAAGAGCTGTGGGATCTTAGCGCAGTCCATCAACATCTCTAGCTCACCATCCTCCTCCACAGAATGAAGTTAAAAGTCAATGGACTCTAAAATCCCTTCTTCCTCTAAACCTATCTATGGCTTATGATGTCTAATTGGGTGTCAGAATTATTTGAGGATGTACTACATAGGCCTAGGAGACTGGAAGCTCCTTGAAGACAGAGTAATGATCATTTCAGGGATGAGAATCTCTCCCAGTGTCTTGCCTAGTGATCTACCCACATAATGAGCAGCTTAATAAATCTTTATGAATAGAAAATTTAAAAGTAGCACCTAGGGATTATCACTTCAAAGAGCCCTGAAACACAAAGCCTCATCCCCAAAATTACCATCCCACCTAAGTTCTGTTGTCTCAAATGTCTTTCCAAAGAAATTGTCATTTTATTCCAGTGGAAGGCGATGTCAGAAACGGAAATAATTCTCAAAGATGTGACTCCATGATCTGCTTTCATGCTGGGGTGTCAGAAGCTCAGATTAGAGCCCCCATTTTTTTCTGTTGAAATTTTCCTCAAGTTTCAAGGCCCACCTCCTCCAGGAAGACTGACACCCCAATCTGGAAATGAGATCTCCCTAGGCTGAATCATACCCATATTTTATATCTACGTTAGCCATGCTGTGAATTATAGTGATACGTCTATTCTCTCCCAGCTGGACTCCTGAAGACTATGGATTCTCTCTATCTTTGTGTTGCTGCATCATAGAATTAAAGACCAAGAGTTTAAAGGGCCTCAGAGACCTTTTGTTCAAACTCCTCAGTTTACAGCTGGAAAAACTGAATCCCAAGGAAATGATGTGTCTAGCCACACAAGGAGTGATCACTGGAGGCAGTATTTGGACCCAAGTCTTCCAGTGTCAGAGCCTGTTCTCCTTCTACTGTGACATCCCATGAGAAACTGCATCTCGACTTTAATTGACAAAAAGCTATACAGAATACAAGATTTCGGTTTTTATTAATTGTGGTTATTGTGGGAAGATGGATTCGAGAGTAAAACGTCATCTTAAAGGCTATCCTCCAATAAGCATCAAAAGTATATGAGACTCTGTAAAGGACTGCTTGCCATCTGGGGAAGGGGGTGGAGGGAGGGAGGGGGAAAATTGGAACAGAAGTGAGTGCAAGGGATAATATTGTAAAAAAAAAAAAAAATTACCCTGGCATGGGTTCTGTCAATAAAAGGTTATTTTTAAAAATAGAAAGAAAGAAAGAAAGAAAGAAAGAAAGAAAGAAAGAAAGAAAGAAAGAAAGAAAGAAAGAAAGAAAGAAAGAAAGAAAGAAAGAAAGAAAGAAAGAAAGAAAGAAAGAAAGAAAGAAAGTATATGAGACTCCTTTAACCAAACGTCATCAGATAGCCCTGTTCAAGAAGTCAGGGTCACTAATATCAGGTAAGACCCAAAGGGCATGATGGCCTGAGGTGCACCAGAGTCATGGAAGCAATCGTCTCAGAATCCAGCACCATGAGGCATCCCCAAAAGAGGGGAAGTTCTCCCCTGGCACCTGATGGCAGATGATGTTGTGTTAACTGCATCAAGTCATGAAAGGATGCTGAAGCACCAGGACGGAGTCCATCACCACAGAAAAAATCAGCATCTTTCTCCATCCAGGATGATGTAAGTGGGTGGAGAAGGACTATCGTTGTGATAATGTAGGCATGAATATAACCATCAGTATTACCATACCTATATATACATGTGTCTGTATATGTGCATGTAGGTGTAAATGTATATGAACATGTCCGTGTATATGATATGATTCACTAATGAATGAATTGAACCCAGAACTGAACAAGAAGAGGAGAATTGGATGGATTACCTTTGGAAAAGTACAAGGTTTTTAAATGACTTTAATGCTTCTCTGAAACAAATATTCATCTTTTTAATACCAATATTTTTCTTTTCTTCCTGCAGACCTTACAATGTAAAGACAAGGCTCTGGGCTGCAGAGAGTGGGCAGAAAGTGCCCTGCTCCCTCAGGGTTTCCCAGGCCTAGATCTGGCACGAGACCACCCCCACTTGGGTGCCAGGTGTTCTAGAGGTGCCCAGAAGTAGAATGAGAGGTTGTCCCATGTCACAGGAGGTCTCCAAGCAGGGGGCAGATGATTCTTTGGTAGGTATGTTGTAGAAAGGATTCTTGGTCTGTTAGGAGCCACAGCCCATTCTACTTTTGGATAGTTCTGTTAGGAAGTCATTGACTTGAGGACTTGGATTTTTTCGATTTTTATTTTTTGTGTGTGGTTGTTTTTAGTTTGTTGGGTTTTTTCTCCCAATCTCAAACCAAACATGCCTCTTTGTATCCTTCTCCCATTGCTCATGATTGTATCTTCTGAGGTGAACAGATCAAATTTAATCTCTCTTCCCCCAGATTGCCCATAAAATTTTCAAAAGGAATTCTTGTCTCCTCTCCTATCCAAGCTAAGCATCCCACTTGCTTCAACAACATGCTATGATCTCACAACTCTGCCATCTTGAAGGACCCCTCTGGACGCTTAAGGAGGGTCCCATCATACTTTTCTCTTTCCTCTCCTTTATTATCTCTAGCCAGGAAGTCCATTCTTCTATAAACTGTGACAAGAATTCTTAACTAGGTTTCTGTTAACTTTTTTATTCTGTGACAACTGTATTTCAATATAATTGATTTCCTTGGTAACAAAGTGTACTTTACTTTGTTCATTTAAAGACATGATTCCAAGAGGAGGTTCACCAGCTGGCCAAAGGACAGCACACAGAAAGGTGAGGGACCCTGTTCTAGGCGATCCCCCACAAGTGGTTGTGAGCCTGAAACTCCCTCTCCCTCCAACTAAGCCATTAAAAACCCTTGTTAAAAAGCAAATATGTCCCCTGAGCAGAGTAACACCTTAATGTAATAAACTGATCCAAGGTAAGACATTGATGAGCGAGCCAGCCAGCCAGCCCCCAGCCAAGGGAAGAAATCAGAGACAATGAGGGGAAGAGGTCCAAAGAGTTCTGGAACCGCCTGGAAATCACCTGACACATTTACGATGCCCTTCCGTGGACATTGTCTGGTATGATCCTTCCAACAACAAGATGAGGCTGCCAGGTTAGGTGTTTTACTCTAGAGATGCAAAGATGGAGGTCCATAGACATTCACAGAGAACATGTACCTGGAAATAATGTTGGTTTGGGGGTTGGAAAGAACTTGAACACCAATTCCACCTCTGACCTTTATTCATTGTGTCATCCTGGGCAAGTCTCCTGAACTCAGTTTCCTTCCCTGTAAAATGGAACTAGAGATGAAATTCATGGTTTCATTGATATAGGGGAAGCACTCTCTCCAAGGGAGATCAGTCCTTTCTCTGCAATATATAGTCCCTAGAACATGGAAAAATGATTTTCTTAGGGTCACGTAGCTTGGTAGAAGTTAGTCCTTAAGCCAACATTTTTATGTCATATTTCACAGTAATTCCATCACAATTTTTTTTTAATCATTTCACTCATGCTCAACTCTCTGTGACTGCATATGGGGTTTTCTTGGCAAAGATTCTCTGTCATTTCCTTCTCCAGCTCATTTTACAGATAAGGAAACTGAGGCAAACAAGATAAAGTGACTTGCCCAGGATCACACAGTAGGTATCCAAGGCTATTTTTTAACTAAGTCTTTCTGAGTCTAGACTAGGTGTTCTATTCTCTGTACACCTCCCTAGCTATTCAATACAACTACCTGCATTTTAAATGTCATGATCTTAAAAAAATTAGAGAAAAATCAGATCATTTAAGTTTCATACATATAGATATGTATGAATTCTTTTTTAAGAAACATATTTATTTTAAATTTGGATTTCTAAATGCTCTTCCTTCTTCCAGCCCTTCGCCCACCCACGGAAAAAGTAAGTAATTTGATACTTTAGCAAAATAACGAATAAAGGCCATCTCCTCAAAAACTTTTGATTAAATGAAGTTGGAAAGTTTTTATATCAACAAAATTAATGCATCTGGGATAAGTAGAAAGGCAGTTAACTGGGAAATCTCTTAATAAGGATTTGATCAATAAAGCCAAAAACCATTCACCTTTAGAGAAGTAGCCAAAGGATATTATTTTTTTAATTCTCAAGAGAATTAACAGCAATACAAAAATATCCAAATCATTAATTATAAGAGCAATGCAAATCACTGTAACCCCTTCAAGTTTTCATTTCAGGTCCAGCAGTTTCGGGAGGGATATGGGGGAAAGTCAAGGCAATATAAAAAACAGAAGATACTCATAAAGAGCTATTTAAAATAATAGCACCAATTTCACAATTATTGAAAGCACATTGTGAGAGAAAGCCTAGAATCATGGATGGAGGACTGGCCTTGGGAATTAGGAAGATTTATGCGGGCAAGTCCCTTCAC
This sequence comes from Antechinus flavipes, assembly GCF_016432865.1. Taxonomy (NCBI): domain Eukaryota; kingdom Metazoa; phylum Chordata; class Mammalia; order Dasyuromorphia; family Dasyuridae; genus Antechinus; species Antechinus flavipes. The sequence continues at coordinate 470,531,977 of NC_067401.1, read as the reverse complement.
CTCCAATGCCTCTGGCGACTTACTAAATTGTGGGGAAGATTTGGGGGAGGGAGTTTCTCCACCTGTTAGTTTTCCTACATTTATGACAGTAAAGGCCCCTGTCAAAAGCAAAAAAATAAAATATATGCAAAAACAATACCAATAAAAAGTATGACCCAAAAAAATAATCTTCAAAAAAATAAAATATATGCAAAAACAATACCAATAAAAAGTATGACCCAAAAAAATAATCTTCACATATCCAAACGTACTATAAAAATACCAGTTATCATTAAGTGACTGGCTCACAGCTACACAGTTATCAGCAAAGCTGAGATTGAAATCCAAGATTTCTAATACTGAAGTTCATCTTCCTTCTAGTACATCCACCCAATTTTGGCCATTAGAAGCCCAAGATCTTAGAACTGACAGAGATCTTAATGGTCGGTCCCACTGAGCATTGATTGAAATTTACTACAGATCACTTAATTCATCTCTTTTTCTTCACCTGTAAAATGAGAGCAGTTAACCTGGTCCTGCTCACCTCCAAATGTTGAGGTCAAATGAGATTTTATATATATAAAACATATATATATATGTATTTATAAAACACATATATGTATATATACATATATATAAAGAAGTTTATAACTCTAAGTGTATGGAAGGAAGGGAGCTAGAGAAATAGAGGCCATTATTGGATTGATTATTGTTTTTCATTCATTAAACTTTTTTTTTTTTTAGCATTTATCATTTACTGAACATAAAAAGACCTCTCAAGGAATTCTACCTTCTGTAGGAATGAGGGAAAACATATATACTGAAAAATGAATATAAAATTTATACAGAGACAATACAAAATAATTCCAGGGAAATCAATTTCAGTGATCAGCCTATAGGAGGAGGTGGACCTTGGAGACAATCTGAGCCAGTTCCCTCAATTACATGTGTCAAGGAAGCTTCAGTAATTCATCCAATGTCAGAGGCAGGAGGAGTCACAGGTGGGCTTGGAAGCCAGGTGCTCAGGCTCTAGGGTAAGTGTTCGCCCCCTCCCCTCCACCATACAGCCCTTCTCCCTACATGCTTATTGACAGGGAGACCAGAGAAGCCCTTCCTGGTGTCATCCGGACCAGGTTTTCCCTGAGATCCTGGGCATTCTAGAGTAGGGAGTGTCTGTCTGCATCCCAGATGGATATACTTAATAAGACCTTGGGCTCTTTATCTTAACAAGGAGTCAGGATCAAATTCTCCCCTTGTTAAACTCTCAGAAATCTCCCTGACAGCAGTGGGAGTTCCAGAACAGAGCTGAAGGTGGAATTTGGCCTCTTGGAAATTTCATTTAAGGATTTAGATCTTAGAACACAAGCTCTTGTAAAAACCCCTTTTCATAATAATCCAAGCTGTAGGGAGGGGATCTAGGAGGGCAGGTGGGTCATTAAGGTGACCCTGCACCCATCCCATGGGAGTGTTTTTATTGTTGTTTTTCCTTAATTACTGTTTCTTAAACAAATGATGGCTGGATAGATGGGTGGGTGGATGGATGGATGGATGGATAAATAGATGGATGGATGAATGGATGGATGTTTGGATGGATGGATGGATGGATAAATGGATGGATGGGTGGATGGATAAATGGATGAATAGATAGATAAATGGGTGGGTAGATGGATAAATGGATGGATGGATAAATGGATGAAGGGATAGATAGATGGGTAGATGCCTTCTCTAGGAAGGATTTCCTGTTTTGACCAACCCTGGATCAGTAACAACACTGGTGACTCCTAGAGTCAGAGGAGCTGGATTTTAATCTTGTCATTTACTCTGCTAATTACTTCTTGCATGACCTTGGACAAATCACAGGCAGCATTTGAACTCCAGTCTCTGCCTTCAAAGTCAGTGATCTTCCTGGACACCATATGCTCAACTCCCTGGGTCTCAGTTCCTCATCTGTATATAAGGAGATCAGACAATGAACCTCTAAATATAAGATAAAGAGTTTATTGAGGTATGTCTTTTGCCTTTTTTTTTTGTATTGCCAGTGCCTGGCACAGAGTGGGCACTAAATATACATTTATTGGATAAAATTGAATTGAACTTCCTTTAAAAGACTATTTCCCTAAACAGCCTATTTCACTTAGGAAGCATGAATGCCAAAATTATGATTTGAACTGTATCAGAAAGACAATTTGGAGTCACTGGAAATTATTGAGCAAGGAAGGACTTTAGCTGTGCTGTAGAAGCTTTCTCTTGCAACATGTGCAGAACAGGGGCAGCAAAATGGTGCGGATCAATCAGTAAACATTTTATTAAAGGGTTATTATGTGCCAGGCATTGTGCTAAGCACTTAGGACACACACACATATAGTAATATATATATGTATGTATGTATATAAATATATAATCCCTGTCTTCAAAGAGTTTACAATTTAATGGGAGATGTAATCTAATCTAATGTAAATAAATACATACAAACCAAGTTATATACAAAATAAATAAGGAATAAGGAAGGCACACCGGGATTAAGAAGAGTTGGGAAAGGATTCTTGTAGAAAGTAGGGTTTTAGTTGGGACCTAAAAGAAGTCCAGGAAATCTGAAGTACAAGAGAAAGAATCTTCCAGGCATATAGAACAGCCAAAGAAAATGCCCAGAGCCAAGAGGCAGAGGACCTTGTTCAGGGAACAGCCAGGAGACCAGCAGAGTACATGTTGGTGGGTAAGAAGACTGGAAAGGGAGGAGGAGGCAGGTCATGAAGGACTTTGAATGCTGCGCAGAGGGTTTTATATTTTATCCTAGAGGCAATACAAAGCCACTAGAGTTTACTGAATTGATCATTTATTGAATGTGATCAGATGTGCATTTTAGGAAAATGACTTTAGTGAATGAAAGGAAAGTGGAAAGATGAAGGCAACAAGAGATGCTGCAGAGGTGAAATTGATGGGCCTTGGCAAAAACCTGGATATAGTGGGGAGAGAGGAAAGGAAGGAAGGAAGGAAGGAAGGAAGGAAGGAAGGAAGGAAGGAAGGAAGGAAGGAAGGAAGGAAGGAAGGAAGGAAGGAAGGAAGGAAGGAAGGAAGGAAGGAAGGAAGGAAGGAGAGAGGGAGGAAGGAGGGAGAGAGAGAGGGAAGAAGGAGGGAGGGAGAGAGGGAAGGAAGGAAGGAAAGGAGGGAGGGAGAGAGGGAAGGAAGGAAGGAAAGAAGGAAGAAAGGAAGGAGGAAAAAAGGAAAGAAGGAAAAAAGGAAGGAAGGAGAAAGAGAAAAAGAGAAAGAAGAAAGAAAGAGAGAGAGAGAGAGAAAAAGGAAGAGAGGAAGGGAAGGAGGGAGAGGAAAGAGGCAAAGAACCAATGAGTTAGGAAGTTTGAATGGTAATTCAGAGTAATGCAGACGTGAGCAAAAGTACTGAGTATCGGGACGTGGGAACGGGACAGAGAGATGAGAGATTGACAGGCAGAATTAATGGAACCTGTGGATGAATTGGGGTGGGGAAGGAGAGGAGACAGAGGGAGTTTCAAGTCCATAGCCCGGGAGGCCGCCGCTGCTGCTGCTAACAGGAATCTAGACGTCAAGAAGAGGAACAGGTTTGAGGGGGAGGAGAAGGAGCAGGTGGTGACTGTGGTTTGGGAGCCTCTGACTCCGAAGGCACAAATGCCAGAGACGTGGCTGGAAGGCCCCACCGAAGCTTTCTTCTTCAGGCCCCGCCTTTCCTTTACAGGGGACCCCTGAGGCTCAGGGAGGCCACACATTTACCGAGGGCAAAGAGGCCACCGAAGTGAGGGCTGAGGAAGGAGGGCCCCAAGAAATAGCAACTCTGACAAGGGCTCCTCTTTCTAGAAGGTTCGCTGTGAGGAAGGAGGCCGGAACCTCCATCCAGCATTCTAGAGCCTTCCCTGCTTTCTCGTGAAACAGGAAACAGGCTCCGCAAATGGCAGCCGGCGCGAAGCTTGCAGGCTGCAGACGGTCTCAGAATTGTCCGCCTCCCCCAGTCTGCCCTAATGGCGCTGATTTTTATCCACTTCTATAACTTTACGTTTACCTGTATCGAATTTCGTGATGATATTCCCTGCTCTACTTTAGTCTCAGGAGAACTTCTCGGATGCTAATTTTGTCATCCAGCTGTATTTCCCACCCTCTCACCGGAAGCCACGTACGAGGCGATCCTGCCCACACCGGAAGCCATGTGTGAGGCAATCCTGCCCTCACTGGACGCCACGTGCTGGCCTCATCCTGCCCTCTCACCGCAGGCGCTGTGCAAGGCGATCCTGCCCTCTCACCGGAAGCCACGTGCGAGGGGATCCTGCCCTCTCACCGGAAGCCACGTGCGAGGCGATCCTGCCCACACCGGAAGCCACGTGGATGGCGATCCTGCCCACACCGGAAGCCACGTGCGAGGCGATCCTGCCCTCGCTGGACGCCACGTGCTGGCCTCATCCTGCCCTCTCACCGCAGGCGCTGTGCAAGGCGATCCTGCCCTCTCACCGGAAGCCACGTGCGAGGCGATCCTGCCCACACCGGAAGCCACGTGCAAGGTTGATCCTGCCCTCTCAGCAGAAGTCACATGTGAGGTAATCCTGCCCCCTCACTGGAAGCCCGTGCGAGGTAATCCTCTCACCAGATTTGCTTGGGAAGCGATCCTGCCCTCTCCGTTTTCCAGTTCACGCTCACGACTCTTTTGCGCTTCCTGTAAAGGATGTGTCCATTCACGTCCATATGACGTCAGTTCTTGGACTTGTGACTTTTTGAGCCCAAATATCCTGAGGGACGCTGCTCCCCTCGGACTGCGGTCTCCCTCATCGGGATGTAAGGTCCTTACAGGCAGTGACTTGTCCTTTTTATATTTGTAGCCTCAGAGCTTAGCGCAATGTGTGGCGTGTATTAAGTAGTCGTGGGTATAGCAAGCAGCCTTGCATTCATTATGCATTTCACACCTTAGCCATCCCTTCCTGGCAGTTTCCTGTCATCTGCAACTTCGAAAATAGATACTTTAAAGCACGCAAGCACAGATCTATACATACATACGTACATAAGCTTGGATAAACACATATGCACTGTACCGGCTTGTAGGTGCGCACCTTTCTATATTATGTACGTGTAAATGTGTGGTGTAATACGCCTGTGTATGTGTACATGTGCATATATGCACACGGCGGAGCAAATGGGGGAGGAGGAGACTGACTTAGTGGGTAACTCATGTTCCTACTTTAAAAATATGTATATCAACAACAGAGGAATTTCCAGGAGCCAAGATGGAGGCGTATGCAGTAAATCATCATAGCTCTCCCATATTCACCTCAAAACAATCATAAAATAGCTCCCGAAACAAATCCTAGAACAGTAGAACCAGCAAAAAGTGGAGTAAAATAATCTTTGAGCCCAAGAAACTTGGAAGATTGACAGAAAATGTCTGTCTCATTGGACAAAAAGGGAGTACAGTCCAGGACAGGAAGTGTCCCAGAAGCCAGCAGTTAGCCCCATCTCACCAAAAAAAAAGGAAGAAAATGTAAAACATTTCATGGGAAAAGCAGAAATAGCAGAGACAATGTTAGAATCACTGGGTTACCTGAAAGCCATAGTCAAAAGGACCCGGACAGCATCTTTCAGGAAATTATCAAGGAAAACTGCCCTGAAAATCCTAGAACCAGAGCACAAAATAGGTATTAAAAGAATCCACTGATCACCTCAAGAAAGAAATCCCAAATTAAAAACTCCAAGAAACATTATAGTCAAATCTTAGAACGACCTGGTCAAAATAACAATATTGCAAGTGGCCAAAAAGAAACCGTTCAAATATCAGAGAACCACAATCAGGATTATACAGGACTTTGCAGCTGCAACCTTAAAATATCAGTTATACAACATGCTATTGTGCAACACAAAGGAGTTAGGACTACAACCAAGAATCACTTACCCAGAGAAATTAAATATCAAGAGAGGAAAAATAGTTTTTCAATGTTATTAGAAGGATTTCAAGCTTTCAGAAGGAGAAGATCAGAATTAAGCCAAAAATTTGATCTCTAATATCAAGCCCTAAGAGAAGCATAAACAGTTTGTAAAAAGGGAAAGGAAAACATAAAGGATTCAATAGAACTAAATATCTACGTGGGAAGATGATGCTTGTAATTCTTAAAAATTATATCACTAAGAGTACACTTGGGAGGAGTATACATATAAAGAGGGTATGGATATGAGGTGAATTTGAGGAAATGACATAAAAAATAATTAAGGGATGAGAAAGAAGAATACAGTGGATACAGAAGGAAAGAAGAGATAGAATGGAGTAAATTATTTCCCATGATGAGGCACAAAAGACCTATTATAGTGAAGGGGAAAATTGGAGCCTGGGCACTGGGCAGCCCTTGAACCTTACTCTCATTAGCATTGGCTCAGTGAGGCAATAATATACACAATCAGTTGAATATTGAAATCTATCTTACCCAACAGAGAATGAGGAGAGAAAGAAATTAGGTAAAGGAGGAAGGGAACATAAGGAAGGTGCAGAAGCAAAATACTTGAGAGGAAGGAAAAGGTGAAAGGAAAGAAAAAAAACAGGAAGAAAAAAGGATGGTTGAAATAAATACATAGTTAATAATCATCACTGTGAATGTGAATAGGATAAAGTCTCATAAAATAGAAACAGATAACAGAATGGAGCAAAAACCAGAATTCCATAATATATTGTTTATAAGAAGCATACTTGAAACAGAGAGTTACACAAAGAGTATGAGTAAGAGGCTGCAGCAAAATCCATCATGTTTTAGCTGAAAAAAAAAATTAGGATAACAATCCTGATCTCAGACAAAATACAAATAAAAACAGACCTAAATAAAAGAGATGAGGAACTACATCTTGCTAAAAGCTATGATAGACAGTGAAGCAATATCCATATTAAACATATATTCACCAAGTGGTATAGCATCCAAATTCTTAAAAGAAGTTAAGTAAGATACAGGCATTATAAAATGTAAAATAAAAAGTTTTTGTTATATTAAGATATAAAGCTTTTGTGCAAATAAAACGAATGCAATCAAGATTAGAAGGAAAGCAGAAAGCTAGGAAACAATCTTTATAGCAAGTGTCTCTGATAAAGGCCTCATTTCTCTAACATATAAAGAACTGAGTCAAATTTATAAGAACACAAGCCATTTCCCAATTGGTAAATAGTCAAAGAATATGAACAGGCAGTTTTCAGATAAAGAAATCAAAGCAATTTATAGATATATGAACCATTCATTTTTATAAGATTTTGAGTCCCAAATTTCTCTCCCTTTTTCCCTCCCCCAAATCATTTTTGATTAGAGAAATTCAGATGAAAATAACTCTAAGATACCATCTCACACGCATCAGATTGGTTAATATAACAAAACTAGAAAACGATAAACATTGGAAAGGATGTGGGAAAATTGGGACACTAATGCACTTTTAGAGTTGTGAACTGATACAACCATTCTGGAGAGCAATTTTGCCCAAAGAGCAACCAAATTGTGCATACCCCTTGATCTAGCAATACAATTACTAGTTTCAATCCCTCAGATTTTCCATTATAAAAGGGAAAGGAACTATATGGGTAAAAATACTTAGAGTAGCTTTTTATGGTGGCAAAATGTTGTAAGTGAAAGGTAGCCCATCAATGGGGGAATAGAGTGAAAGAGTTGTGGCATATGGTATATACTTGTGAGATAAGAAATAATAACCAGGCAGATTTCAGAAAAACCTGGAAAGACTTGTATGAACTGATGTGTACGAAATGAGCAGAACCAGAAATACATTTTACACAGTATCAGCAGTATTGTGTGATATGAATGACTTCTCAGTAAGTCTTGACTCAGTAAGACTTGACTCAGTAAGTCAAGTACAAAGGTCTCAAGAAGGAAAATGCTATTTACACCCAAATAAAGAACTGATGGACTTTAATAGAGACTTAAGCATTTTTCCACTTTATTCTTTTTGTGGATTTTTTCCCTTTTGAGACATTTCTTCTTTCACAGAATAATAAGGAAATGTGTTTTACATAATAGCATATGTATAACCTATTTCAAATTGCCTACCAGTTTCAGAGGATGGGAGAGGAGAGGGGGAAAAAATTTGGAACTCAAAATCTAGTAAAAATAAATGCTAAAAATAGTTTTGATATGTAATTGGGAAGAATACTATTAAAATGTCCGCAAAAAAATTATATTGTATTTTTATTAAAATATATATCTATAAAATTTCTCCTTCACCACCCTGAGACTTCTTCCTTTTAACCAAGAATGAAAAAGAATAAAAACAAGAAAGTTTTTTAAATTACAGTAACCAAGCCCAACACTATGTGTAATTCCACACTTGTGGTCCCTCCCCCCAACCCCCCAGCTCTGCCAAGAAGGAAAAGGGATCTATACATACTCCTGTCTCTTCTTCAGGATGTAGCACAGTCATTATAATTACGCAGTGTTCGTTTCTATTTTCGACCTTTATATCTTTCCATTTCCATTATTAATATCACTCTGTGTGTTCTTCCTGGTTCTGCCGACTTCACTTTGCATCACTTCATAAAGAGCTTTCCACATGCCTGTATTTCTTCATAGTCATCATTTCTCATGGCAAGAGAATATTCCATTACATTCAGGTGCCATGATTTATTTAGCCATTCCCCACCCAATGGATATTAACATTTTTCCAGTTCTTGGCTACTCTAAAGAGTGCTACTATAAATATTTTGCCATCAATGGGGCCCCTCCTTTTTTCTTTGATTTTCTCGGGCATTGGGATGTTCCTACATTTTTTTAAACCATTGCATTCATCACCAAGGGCAGTATATGCCTTAAGCAGTGAACTGAAGCTCCAGGATTATTAATATGCTGGTAAGATCTGGGGAAAATAAGGAAGGAAGCCAGGAGTGATTTTTCATTCTTAAAATAGGAGTCACAAAGTTCATTTCACTTATATGCTCAGGTTGAATGGAGACTGACTTCTCCTTCTTCACTAAAGCACACTTGCAGGAAATCAACCTACATGTGTTTCTCGAAAAATTGGATAGAACTCAGTAAGCTTGCATTGAAAAAGGAAATATTGCATCATCGCGTGTTGGAAAATCATTACAGTGTCCGAGCTATAAATGACCTGCAGAAAGCAGAGGTTCAGGAAAAGAACTCCCAAGTTAGTGTACACTGCTCTTCAATCCTCCATCCCATAGGCTTCTTTCCCTGGCTTCTTGTTCTCCCTGAAATAACAGCTACAAAAAGATGATGGTGATTACATTTCAGTCTGCTCTCATGGCTAAAAACAAAAGCATCGGAACTCTAAATTGTAAACGGGCTGGAGAACAAGTGGCTTATGCCCAAGCATGGACACATGAGAACATGTCTTTATGTCTTTGGGTTCTGGAAAATGAAAAAATTGGAAGAGAATGCAGACAAAAACACTTCACTATTAATATAATTATTATATCTATTCTGTAATTAAATAAATAAATATATAATTATATATATGTATAGATATACATATATATAATTATATAATATATTTTATTTATTTAATACATATTAATTTATTTATTTAATGTATTTAATACACAATAATAGAATACACATAGAAATATATATATATATTTACATATATATATTTCTATGTGTATTCTATAAATAAATAAATAAATAAAAAGTGCCCTCTCCCATCACCATATTTTTGCAGAAATACTTCTCCATTCTTGGGATGCTTTCCCTCTTCACCTCCATCTTTTGGAATCCTAAATTTTCCTCAAGGTTCATCACCTCCTGCAGTGGGGCTTCCTGATACCCGGAATTATGTTTCCCTACACATCCAAATTATTTTGTATTTATTTCAAATGAAACAAGCCCAAAGACATAACATGTTAATCTCTGCTATAAATATATTTTATATTTGCTCATTTATGTACATAGTATATCCTTTTGCTTTTTTTTTTTTTTTTTTTTGCTTTGTCTGTATCCCTAGGGCACAGTCACTGCATGTAGTAGGTGCCTACTAAATGTGTATTGTATGAATTAGTGAGTATATTAACTTTTTATTAAACTGATGCTGACAAAATGGCAGAATGAAAAAAAAAGAGTTGGGATTATCAAATTCAAGACATTTGGAGGTAGAATAATGGGAAAAATTCTGATTTGGGAGTTATTATACTTGAGTTTGAATCATGAGTCATCCATTTATTACTTGTGGGACCAGGGGCAATTTACATCGCTCAAGGAGAAGATTAAGTGATTTCCAGGTGTCCTTCCAGCTCTAGAGGCAGTGCCTGAAAAGGAAATGGGAAAAGGGTCCCCTGAGGAGGGTAATGGCTTCTGGGAAGGATGTCCCTCGTGACAGAGGGAAGTACAATCATGGGCTCATGAAAGATCTTCCAGTAACAAGGAGTTAGGAGTTTGCCCTTTGGTTCCAAGTGCTCTCGCTTCCGTAATCTCAATACAAGCTCACTCTTCCCCTGGACAATATGTGTACCTCAGGGTCGACCTGAAAAAGACTCGTATGAACTGATGCAAAGCGAAGTGAGCAGAGCCAGGAGGACACTGTACACAGGTAACAGCCACTTGGACGATGAACAATTATGGTTTAGCTCTTCTCAGCTTTATGTGATCTAAGACAATTCCAAAAAACTCATGATGGAAAATGCTGTCCACAACATAAGAGAGACAACTGTGGAGTCTGAAAGCAGATTGGAGCATACTATTTTCACTTTCCTTATTTTTTTCCATGATTTTTTTTCCTTTTTGGTCTGTTTTTTTTTCTCCTTTCACAACATGACTAATATGGAAATATGTTTTTCATGATTGCACATATATAATCTGTGTCAAATTGTTTACCATTTTAAGAGGGGGGAAGGAGGAAACAATTTGGAACTCAAAATTTTATTTAAAATTAATGTTAAGAAGCACCTAGGTGGTGCAGTGGATGGAGCACCAGCCTCCTGAAGTCAGGAGGACCTGAGTTCAAATCTGACCTAAGACACTTCACAATTCCTAGCTGTGGGACCCTGGGCAAGTCACATAACCTCGATTTCCTCGACAAAAATAAATAAATAAATAAATAGATATATAAATTAAAAGAATGTTTAAAACAACTGTGTTTATATGTAATTAGAAAAAATAAAATACTATTTAAAATCATGGTATCTGAATGTTATAGAATATTACTATTCTGTAAGAAATGACCAGCAGGATGATTTCAGAGCGGCCTGGAGAGACTTACAGGAACTGATGCTGAGGGAAACGAGCAGAACCAGGAGATCATTGTACACGGCAACAAAATTATACAATGATCAATTCTGATAGACGTGGCTCTCTTCAACAATGAGATGATTCAGGCCAGTTCCAATTGTTCAGTGATGGAGAGCCATCTACGCCCAGGGAAAGGATTGTGGGAACTGAGTGTGGATCACAACATAGCATTCTCACTGTCTCTGTTGTCGTTTGTTTGCATTTTGTTTTCTTTCTCAGTTTTTTTTCTTTTTAATCTAATTTTTCTTGTGCAGCAAGATAACTGTATAAATATGTATACATACTTTAGCATATACTTTAACATATGTAACATGTATTGGTCTACCTGCCATTTAGGGAAAGGGGTGAGGGGAAGGAGGGGAAAAGTTGGAACAAAAAGGTTTTGCAAGGGTCATTGTTGAAAAATTACCCATGCATATAATTTGTAAATAAAAAAGCTTTAATTAAAAATAAAATAAAAATACTATTTAAAAGGGAAAAAAGGAAGAATGTTGGTTCTGGGGTCAATGGTTTAAAGCTTGGCTCTTCGACTCCTTTCTCAGAGAGGGACTGAGCTGAACCGGGCTCTGTTATAATAGGATATTCTCTGGGGTATCTTAAAAGGGCATCACAGGCTCCCAAAGCATGTCCCTCTTTCTTGCCAGTAAATTCCTTACCTGTAAAATTTAGATCCTAGGATAATAATAGAAAGGGTTCAGAACTGTGAGTCAGGATGTCAGAGTTCTAGATCAACAAATGGACCTCGTGACTTTTGGTCCTCGAATGAGGAGGCTTGAGCCTCCCGCTCGGACAGACTATTTCAAATCCCTCCATTTTTGACATTCAGGGTTCAAAGGCTCATTTCAGATCTAAATTTTGTGATACTAGGGTTCCAAATGGCGGCAGGGCTGACCAGAGGAGGGGTAATTAGGGCATACAGACTTGACAGCTCCCTACACAGCACAGGTGATAATAAGATGCTGTTTAGACAAATAATTAAACATCAATGAAATCAGACAGCTGATAGTGGGGATCCAACTGCCTCCGATTCCTCATCTCTACAACGAGGAGTTTGGACTTGGGATCCTTCCATTTCTCACTCTGTGACCTCATCACCAGTGCTCCCCAGGAGGCCAGGAGGAACTGAGCAGGTTCACCAGTAATGGGCATCCCCTCCACAATGACTCGGAGCTCAGACCTGTGGCTCTCCCTCTGTCCACGCGGCCCCTGGAACGACTCAGAGCTGGAACACCAGCGCTCTCCCTCAGTCACTGGAAGGAGCCCCCAGTTCCCCAAATATTCCCATCCTGAAGTTTTCTTTTTCCTTTTACCACTGCAGAAGCAGCCACTGAAGGTGGTCTGACCCCTTCCTGCTGATCATTCGGGGCCAAGGGACCCTCCCCATGGAGGCGGCCTTCCAAGAGCCGCTCAAGTCAGTCAGAACTTTCCACGCTGCTCCTGGACCCGGGCCTGGCCGGGTCCTCCATCTGCCAGGCTGCTGGAGGCCTCTCCCATGAATCAGAGCAGTGTTAAACCGGGAAGTTACTGGAACAGAAAAATGGAAAACAATTTACCTGCTGGAAACCAGGCCCATCAGCTTGTGGCCTGAGTCGGAGCCTTCCCATCAGAGAACTTTGAAAAAACACCACCTGCAGTGTAGAGCGCTGAGACTGGAAGAGACCTCGGAGGCCTTTGGGCCTCAATCTCTCTTTTTTACAGATTAAAAAACAGAAGCCCAGAGGGGGAGGTCACTTGGGCAAGGAGAGACACAGCTAGATTGTGGCAGACCGGGGAAGATGGTGGACAGGGGTCCCGTCTGCTGGATTCTGGTTAGAATTGGACAAAGTCCCCTGAGCAGCGAAGTCTGGGTGGGATTATGAGTTTTTATTTGGGTCTAACAGTTAGGAACAGTATTAGGGGGAATGGGCCGGGACCTGGAGACTGGTTTTGATTCTTGCTAATGAGCAGATGGCAGCTGGTTGATATTCAAACTCCCCTCCTTCGGAAAAGGAAGATTTGAGACTCTCTGAGAAGGGGACCTGGCTTCTCTTAGAGGGCCTAGTCATGGCAGGAGGCTCCTGGGGTCATTCAACACTTCACAGAAGAGAAAACAGGCCTGGAGCCTTTCACTGACTTGCTCTTCATCCTCTGCTTTGCAGTTTCAGTGGAAGTCTTCCCACTTGCAATCTAACTCTCTAACCACTGGATTCTACTGCTTCTCTATTAGGAGCCACATCTGGGATGTCCTCTCTAGGTGCTGTGGGAATCGGGGAAGAACTCCGGTTGGTCCACAGGCTCTGCTGGAGGAGAAACGAATGGCCAGCAGCAGGCCCTCGCCGGCCCTTGCCTGGGCGCAGGAGTCTGGGGATCAGAGCCACAAGGTAGGAAGGACATGGTAAGGTCCACGTGGTCCGGGCCGGGAGAGCTGCGTTCGAGATCTGCTGTGGAACCCCAACAAATGGCCCTCTCTGAGCCTCCAGGAGCTCCCCCATGACCGGACCAACCTCTACATTCCACTCCAGCTCTAAAGCCGGGATTGTCCGGAGCTGCACAAGGGGCAGAAGGGGCAATGAGGTCCTGGAGATCCCAAAGGGTTGGCGGCTTTGAGAAAGCAGGAAAGCTGAAGAGTTTGAACAGTTGCGTCCATTCAATTCACCTGGCCAAATACTCCTTACACCAACGTGAGAGGTATGGTGACGGAGATACAAAGTTCAAAACAAACCAGCAGAGTTGAGGAGGTAAGGCACTCCCGACAGGGAGCACTGCCTGTGCAAAGGTGCGGAGGTGGGAGATAAAAATGCCTAGCTAACATTGCCAAGTTCATCAGTGGCAGAGTGGAGAGGTGCTCCCTCATGAGCACTGTCGGAGGCAGACAAGGCAAATAACATAATCTCCTCCCTCTCCAATCCAGCCTTCTCACAGTGGCCAAGCGGACGTGTAATGGGGCCCAACCCTGCCACAGAGATAATTCAAGCTCAGATCTGCTGCTCAGAAAGGTTTAATGAATGTTCTTCCCTCTAGCCCGTGGGTCCCTAACCTCGGCTCCTCCTGGAGACCTTGGAAGTCCGTGAAGACCCAAACCCCCTCCCCAGAATCAAACGAAATCGCATCGGGACTCCAAAAGGCCCCGTTCAGATTGAAATACACTTGCCAAAATATTTTTAAAAATAAGTTCACAGACCCCAGCTTAAGAAGCCCTGCTCTAGCTTAAAATAAAAACCAGCTGTTTTGCTTCTAAAGTCTTTCACACACTGACTTCAAGCTGGTTTTCAGGGTGTTCCGGTCCAGCCCAGCCTGCCCGCTGATCTGATTGCATTCATCCCTCCAGCAGAATGGCTAGACTTTCTCTTCATGTTCTCCATGTCCTCCTCCACCCCTGAAAGCCCGCCTTCCTTTCCAGACTGTTTTGGGTGCCACCTTTTCCAGGCATGAATGAATCAAGCTGCATTTATTAAGCACTTGTAGTATACTGAGCACTGTGCTAAGCACAAATACAAAGAAAGGCAGTCTCTGCCTTCATGGAAGGAGGAAGCACACAGTGGGAACCAGGGAGACCATCTCCACCCTTGGAACCCTTCATTCTTTTCTAGCCTGCACTAAGGTGCTACTTCTTCCAGGCAGTCTTAACCTACCCAACTATTTATTTATTATTATTAATTATATCAATATTATATTATTATTTATTTATTATTATCCCTGCCTTTATGGAAGAGGGAAATGCACAGTGGGAGCCAGGGAGACCACCTCTACCCTTGGAACCCTTCATTCCCTTCTAGACTGCACTAAGGTGCTACTTCTTCTAGGCAGCCTTTCTTGACCCACCCAACTATTTATTTATTTGTTATTATTAATTATATTAATATTATATTATTATTTCTTTATTATGCTATTTATTTATTATTATCCCTGCCTTCATGGAAGGGGAAGCACACAGTGGGAGCCATGGAGATCCCCTCCACTCTTGGAACCCTTCATTCCTTTCTAGACTGCACTAAGGTGCCATCTCCTCCAGGCAGCCTTTCCTGATTTACCCAACTGTTTATTTTCTCATTTCTAAAATTAAATGAGTGAATGAAACTGCATTTATTAAGTACTTGTAGTATGCTGAGTATACACAGGGAATACAAATGCAAAGAAAAGGCAGCCCCTACCCTCAAGAAGTTTACATTCTAATAGGGGGAAATACAGAGCAGGAGCCAAGAAGAGATACTTTGCTTTGAAAAATGATTGGGATGATGAGCGGAGCCCCAGGAAAATAGGTTGATGCTCCCTTTCCCGTGGTAATGACCAAGTTGATTTGCCAATGTTTCCCAAATTTGAAGGCCTAGGAGATGCTAGGGATGCAATATGGCAGCCGATGGAGAGATGGCGAGAATGAAGTGGGGCTGGACTCCTTGTAGTGGGGCAACTGAGACAATATCCAGTGGGTGTCCTGGGGTCCTACGGTAGGAGTTCCAGAATGAAACAACTAAGGTCCTAAGGACATGATTGCCGTCCAGATCACCTGGAAAGGTAAATAAACTGGAACAGACTTTGCATTTATTTACCTGGTTGCTGCCCCTCTCAACAGCCTACTTCCTTCTGCTCTCTGCATCTCTAGCCCAGCACAGTCCATGGCACATAGTAAGGGCTTTAAAAATATCAGCTTAATTAAATTGAATTGAATTGAGGGACTTTAACATTCGGAGAGGTGAATAGCTTAGCCCTAGATCCTACAGCTCATAACATGGTGGCGGTTCCCAGAACCCCAAGATTCTTCCTACCATAGTTGAGGGGGACAGTGGATAAAATATTGAACTCAGAGTTCTAATCCTGCCTCAGATAGCTCCTGACTGTGTGAACCTGGATCAGTCAATGAACCTGCCCCTTCCTTACTTCCCCATCTACAAAATGGGGATAATAGCACCCCAGACTCAGAGGGTGCCGTGAGGATCCAGTGAGACTGGAGAGTATTCTGTCGAGCTTAAAGCATTATGGAAATGCGATTGCTATTAAGAATCATCCTCATCATGATTATCACACACCCTTTCAGTTGGAAACCGGGGAGAGGAGGAAAGAAGGCAACATCTGCTTTCGTTTCTTCGGCATCCCATGCGGTAATTAAGAGCAACGGATGTTTTGCAATGACCTCCCAGTTCTTCGGGTCCAGCTCGGGCTGACCCGGATGGCTCCCTCCGCAGTCATGGGGCTCCTCTGCCAAAGAGCACTCACACACATCCAACACTGTTCAGGGCTGGGCGGCCTAGTTCTCACGAACAAAGAATTCTCTTCTTCGCTGAAGAACGGAGCCAAGGCCGGACGGAATTCGTGCGGGGATCCAAAATGTCTGGTTCACTGAGCTCCTCCCTGACCTTCTTTCTCTGCCCTCGATTCCCTTCAGTCCCAGCTCCACACAAAATAGGAGCCCCTCCTAAGGTAGCTCTTCTTGGAGGGTTTTTCAGTGGATGCCGAAGTGCATCTTTGAAGAGCATTTCCCCTGAAGTTTATGTCCAAGATGTAAGTGTTGGGCCATCCCTTGGGGGAGTGTGATAAGAAAATCTCTACTTACCCTCAGAAGATCTGGATTTAAATCCTGACTCTGTCATCTACACAAGGATAAATTGCTGAGTCTCAGTTTCCTTATTTGTAAAGGGACAGGAAGCATAGTTCTTGCTTCCATCCACAAAATCATTGGTCCACATTTTCCCTCTCCTCCATAAATATATATTTATATATATTATGTTAATAATAAATTTTTATTAACATAATAAACATATATTAGTGCAAGAATTAAATGCCTTGGAGGATTGCCGTGTTTGGGACAACTGAAATGTTTGCCCAATGCTTTGGAAAATATAAAGGGCCATGTGGCTGTGGGTTCTTATTGTCACTTAACCATTTCATGTATGAGCTTATTATGTCTCCAGTGAGATTATCAAAGAATAAAGGCAACATCTTCTCCTTTATGTTCCTCTCAATTCAGCATATTGCTAGGAAAAAGTAGACACTCAAGGTCTACGTTGAGTTGGTCATAGGATCGTGGATCTAGAGCTGGAAGGGGACCCAGAAGCCATCCTCTCCAAACACTTCATTTTACAGATTAGGAAACTGAGGCCCGAGACGGGCAGGGACGTGCCCAGGATCACATGGGCCATGGCAGAGGAGGGATTTAAACACGGTCCTCTGATACCAGTCCCAACGACCTTTCCATTTCTGTCATTAAATACTTGGACAACGTTCCCCGGGTCCTTTACAGGCTCATGATTCCACCCTTCCTTCACCAAAACTGTACATCCTTCGGGTCCCCAAGCCCTTTGCCATGAATGTCTTCCACTGGACACTCTTCACTTTGACAATGTCCTTCTCAAGATGCTGAGCCCAGAAGTGAACCCGAGCTCCCAGGGGCAATCTGGAGCGGGGCAGGGGGGAACGGGACAGTCCTGCTGCCTATTCCCTGGCTCTAGGTTCCACACTTCTGTCTGATAACCAGATTACTTTGTTTTGAACCAACATTTCTCACTGGTGAGCCGTACTAAGTCTGCATTTGACTCAAGCCCTTGGAATTTTTTATGGCTCCATTCCTCCCCCAGATTGAATGTGTGAAGTCATTATCTCGATGCTGGACTCAAAGGATGGTCTTCCTCTCAAATCTTCCTATTCCTCGCTCTTTAAATCTGCATCTCCTCTCTACCCACTTCCTGTCTTATATGATCCTTCTTAGTATACAAATCACACTCTACCCACATAATAGATCATAAGCTCCTGGAGGATCACTTTCCCCTAAGACTCGAGTTCAAATCCCACCCTCTGACATTTACTAATTGGGTATATCTACCTTTAGTTTCCTGGGAATAATAATTCTTGGTGCCTACCGTACAAGATCCAAAGAGGAAATTTATTATTCCCAGTGTGATACAGAAAATCTCTATTTACTGTCAGAAGATCTGGATTTAAATCCTGACTCTCACCTGCAAAGGTGTTGCTTTGGACAAATTGCTCAAACCCCTGAGTCTCAGTTTTCTTATTTGTAAAGGCGCAGAAAGCATAATTCATGCACTATATATATACCTTGGAGGATTGCCGTGTTTGGGACAACTGAGATATACCAGAGCTTTTCCATTGCTAAATAGAAAATAAAATAAAGTTTAATAAATACTTGTCAAATTGAATTAGAGGATGAATAAATACAGAAGCATTTGTAAAGCTTTCATTATACTCATTTCTGGGACCACAACTAAAAGAAGGAGATATTCAGAAAAATCTAGGAAGATTTATATGAACTGATGCAGAACGAAGTAAGAAGAATCAGGAGGATAAGTTGTACAATAACAACATGGTAAAGACAAACAACTCAAGGAACTAAGATCCTTGATTGATGGAATGACCAACTATAATAGCTCCAGAGCGTTCAAGAGAAAACTTCCAGACAGAAATATGATAAGACTCCAGATGCAGAATGAGACATTTCTGAACAGGGCCAATTTGAAAACTTGTTTTTGAAGTGAGTACAAGGGATAATGTTGTAAAAAATTACCCAGGTATGGGTTCTATCAACAAAAAGTTATAATTATTAAAAAAAAAAAAGAAATAAAACTTGTTTTTGCTTAACTATGCATTTTTACTATAAGAATTTTGTTTTTATTTTGCATTGGTGGGAGGCGATAGGAGGGAGAGAAAATCAAATCTTTTCCACTAAAAATATAAAAAATAGAATTTTTTTGAAAAGAGAGAAAGAGAACTACTGATTTTGAAAAATTCACATTCTAGAGAGACCACACACATAAGAGCATTCTAATGAAATGCAAATGGCAAGGTCCAGTTGTCCTTGGGGGGTAGAGTGGATGATAAGTCCCAGTGATTCACTGTCTTGCCAGGAGGATCATAATTAATGATTCCCTACCAATCTAAGCAGTATGAGCATCTCCGTACTTGACTCAGAACTGTTTGGAGGGGGAAAGTGGGCCCAAAGGTCAGGGTGGCGTGGGGTTCTGAGTCATCTCCAGAGAGATGAGGATGGGGTTCGGGTTATCGACATCCAGCTGTAGGTGGATCTAGCTATTATCTTCTAGAACTGAGCAAGGAGTGGGGCGGGGCAGGGCTCCTCCCAGTCTGCTGCCCTTTGGCCCTTGTCATCATCAACCCCATCATCACTTTATTTATGAGCTGAACAGGGAAGAACCTAGGACTGGGTGTTTAGCCTTCAATTCCAAATATGTCTTTCCACCTTTAGCCTGATGTCCAAAATATAGACCAGAGTGTTTAATAATATCACATACTCAGCATTAAAATGAGATTTTAAGTTTTTGTTGTTTTTTTCATTCATGATTGATTTTTCGTGACCTCATCTGGAGTTTTTCTGGCAGAAGTTTGGAAGTTTTCTTTTCCAGCTCATTTCACAGATGAGAAACTGAGGCAGACAGGGAAGTGACTTGATTAGGATTACACAGCTAACAAGTGTCTGAAGCCAGATTTTGATTCAGGAAGATGAATCTTCCTCACCTCAGATCCAAGGCTCTATCCACTGTGTAGATTGTCTGATTATAATAACAAAAATGTGAAGTAAGTTATATATTTTACAGATAGAGAAACTGAGGCACTAAGTGACTGGTCCAGATTCTTTAAAGTTTATAAGCTTTCCCCTCACCATGGCTCTGTGAGGTAAGTAATACACATTATTAAGTCCATTTTACAGATGAGAAGTTGAAATCCTTTTCAAAGTTCCATCACTATTGAATTCCAGATGACCAAAAATCAATGGCTCCTGCCTCATTCAGAGTTCCATATACCACTGCTTCTATGCTCTAAAATGAATCAATAAATGAATGATTGAATGAATGAATGAATGAATCATTGAAAAAATAAATTATTAAACATTTATTACTTCGCGCTGAGCACCATCTCAGATGCTATCCTACAAAGAAATAGAAATCTTCAGCGTGTTCTATCAGGGAGACAACGTGTGTGTAAGTAGCTATATTTGTAATAAACATAAAGTAAAATGAGCAGGAGGAATTAGCAGTGGGAAGCTTCATGTAAATGTACGGAAGACCAGGAGGGATTCTAGAGTTGGAAGTGAGAGAGAAAGCTGGAACAAAAGTGTGGAGGTGGAAGATTGTGTCTGAGGATCAGTTTGGCTCAATGGCTAATTACAGCAAAACAAATAAGGAAGGGTAGCTTGGGGCAGATCGAAAAGAATTTTAAAAGCTAAACAGAAGAATTTATGTTTTATAATTTATATATATAATAAATTATGTTAAATAATAATTTAATGACTGGAGAAGTGACAAGATTAGACCTTCATTTTAGAAGAATCTTTTTTATATCTGAATGGCAGATGGGTTGGGATGGAGAAAATTGAGGAAACAAGAGGGATAGCTGAAAATGGGCATAAGGAGGGTCTGACCTAGGGTAGTAGCCATGTGAGTAGTAGAGGCAAATTCATGTGTAAAAGGAGCAATGATAAGGATTGGGATCAGTCTGTACAGGCAAGTTGAGGGAGTGTGAGGGATTCAGAATGGCCTCAAGGCTTAGAAAGCTGGAGCACCTGAGTCCACCTTTAAAAGATGTGCTTTAAAAAAATATTCAAACTCATTTCAGAAGCTCCTCTGAGATCCTGCTTGATTATATTAATTTTAATTATAATATTGAAATTACAAATTTTCATTTCTAATTATATTTCAAAATTATAAAAATGAGAACTCATTAGAATTTCCTCTCTATGTAATCAGATGTAAATTATCTTCATTAAAGGGAGAAAGTGGGGGGGCGGGAAAGAAGCTGTGGAAAATATAAATGAGGAGATGATTTTTTAAAATCAGTTGATTTTTATTTTATCCTCAAGAAACCCCATTGGGAAAATCTTTACAAACACAGACATTGTAGTCTATTTTATTCCAGTTAAAGAGACAAAGCCTTAGAGAAAATCTGTGTCTGAATATGGCTGGTGGGTATATCCTCTGTCCTTTAAACTTAGGTTGGTTCCCTTCAAGCACTGAGAAAAAGAGATCCATCTTTCCAAGTTCAACACACAAAAACAATTATTGGCTCTTTCTCAATTCATATGGCAGGGGCAGGAGTTAATTAAGTCAATCAATCAAATTACCCCTACCCACCTAGAGTAAGTGATAAAAGGCTCTGCTCTGGTACCCAGATGGGAACGTAGCTGGGTTGAATCAAATCAATCAAAGTCATACGACAAAGTGTGAAAAGGCCAAAAAAGGCCACGAGTAAGAGGCAGAATGGGAAGGACATTGAACTTGCAGTCAGGAAGAGCTGAGTTTCCCCAGATATTTGCTCACCAGACAAGTCACCATCTGAGTTTCTTTGACTTCAACTTCAATATTTGAGGGTAAACATCTAAAATTCCTTACGACTTTAAATCTGTGATCCTAGGGGAGCCAAAAGTTGCTCTGTTGGGCAAGATCTAAGACCATCCCCATTCCCACAAGGACCCATGAGGTCCTAGAATTTGCTCTGAAAGGTTGGGTGATGTTCATGTGCTGGTTTAGGTCATGAGCCCCCATCAGTAGATGTCTCTTCACACCCCTGTCTTAGCTGCACAAGAAGCATGTTCATATTGGATAAAAAAAAAAAAAAAACTTAGTCACGTCCTGGGGATCAACTATAAAATAGTAGGCCAGTTCAGGCCCAAGTCAGATTTAGGATCGACCAAGGAGGGAGAAAATGGCTGGGGGATAAATAAGAGGAGAATTTCAGCTTTGGCCTTGGTCTTCGTCAGAGAAGAAACTTAAAAACATTAGGGGTCCAGAAGATTTCCCATATCTATGTCAGCAACGTTAACCTCACAAAAGCTTTAAATTGAGAACAAAACTTCATTGAAAACTAAGGACAAATTAGATTTGTGACATTACAAGTTTACAAGAACCAAGAACAAAACTACATCATTCTTTAGGAGGATATCCAAAAGACCTTAGAAAATAGAATTCTAAGAGAAGTCGGTTACGGCCTTTGTCACACCCACACTTTAATTTTGAACCCACTTTCCCTAAAATCTGTCTGTAATCATAGGAAAGTACATGGTAGACTTTTTTTTTTTTTTAGCAGAAGGGGCAGGGGATGTTTCATACCAATTACTCTTAAGGAAACCACCTTAGTAAAATGCCTCTTTCTTAAACTAATTAAGTTTGACCGACTAAACTGATAAAAATCTCCTAATTATGGAAAGAGAAACCACTGATGGGGGCTCATGGGTTGTTACATTAAAAAAAGTTTCACCCAAACTCTCATGACTAAGTCCAGAACCGTGAGGGCATTTAATAGCCCTATTTGAGAAACCCAACACTTCAATGGGAATTGAGACAGATCCTTCTGGGCTTATGCTAAAATGCAATCTGAATCTTACAGAATTAGATTTAAATCTGAAAGGGACCTTAACAACCCATCCTTTCATATTCCAGTAATGAAACAGGAACTCAGAAGAGGTAAGTAACATACCCAGAATCACTCAGGTAGATTTAGGCCCAGAATTTTCTGAGTCCAAGTAAATTATGTTTGTATAATGCAGTTGTCGTTGTTGAGTCATTTAGTCATCTCTAATACTGAGTTCCAGCTTCCTTGTTTATAAAACAGATAATAAAACTTGGAGAAGAGATCTCCATGAGGCAGTAAAGGGAACTCAAAGCCAGGATGATCTGAGTTGTAATCCTGACTGGCCCCTTTAGCTGGGTGACCCTGTTAATAAATGCTGGTTGACGTAAGGACTTAAGACTTACCCTCCCACCATATGTTGCAGAGCCTTCCTGTTAGAAAGGGCTCTTATGCTGTGTTCCCTTTTGTTGTCTTGTTGCCGCTGTTACCGTTCAGTCTTTTCAATCATTTCCAGCTCTTCGGGTCCCCATTTGGGATTTTCTTGGCAGAAATACTAGTATGGATTGCTATTTCCTACTCTGGCTCATTTTACAGATGAGAAAACTGAGGTAAACTGGGTTAAATGACTTGCCCAGGGTCCCACATCTAGTGTCTGGAACAAGATTTGAATTCTGGTCCTCCATCCCCTCTTCTGCACCTTCCTCACAGGGTCAGGATGAGGAATAATGTTTGTGCTGAAAACATCATTTCTTGGAAAGGAAGGTGGCAACACAGATTTAGGCTGGAAGGGCCAGAGAGAGGTCGTTCCTTCTGTGTGTGGTGCATTTGAGACCCAGAGGGGTCAGTGTCTTCCCCAGATCACCCCCTAGTCAGTGCCAGAAACAGGATTTGAATCTAGGTTCTCTGCCCCCCAATCCTGTGCTTTGACATTGCACTAGGAAATACCAGTAAGGACATTTTTTCTCCCAGAAGCAATACATGGCTTGGGAAGCCCCCGCCAACACTCCCCAGGCCCTGACCCCCTTCATGATGGGGGTGGGGGGGGAGAGAGGCGGGGGAGAGCAGACTATGAATGAAGGAGCTGAATCTGGTGAGAGTTACATAAAGCCTGGGCCAAGATCTGCCTCGCTGCCAGCTCCCAGAGGGGCTGAATAGACCCTGAAGGCTCTCCTCAGGGGTCTCCTTCCTGGGCACAGGGGGGGCAGCCAGTACACGGGTTGCCCAATGGTCCCTGCAGGCCCTCCTCTGGAAGAAGGAAGCCGGGGAGCACTGGGGCCCCAAGCAGGGTTTGTTTACGTCTGATTAGAGCAAGAGAATGGGAGATCTCAGAGAAGCGGGTGGGATGAAGTCCATGGATGGGAGGAGACACAGATTTCATTAATTATAGTCTCATAAATCTACCCTATACCCTCCTCCCTCTCAAAAAAAAAAAAAAAAGTGTCGAATGAAGTCCCTGAGCCACCCCCAGAGAAGCCTGGGAGTCTGGAGCCCATCTGAAGCCTTCTCCATAAAAGCCCAGCCCTGCGCCGAGGAAAACACCCAGGGCGGCACTTCCCACTTAGGAAGCTCTAGTCAACATGTTAGAGGCTCTGCTTCCATCCCATGTCCGAGGAACAAAAAGGTTGGGGGGCCCTGAAGGTCAATGTCTCTAAGGATAAATCATGATAACAGGGAGTCTAGGAAGAAAGGGAGGGAGGAATGGGAAGGAAGGAAGAAGAGAAGGAAGGAAAGAAGGGAGGAAAGGAGGAAGGGAAGGAGAGAGGGAGGGAAGGAAGGAAAGCAGGGAGGGAAGGAGAGAAGGAAGGAAGAAAGGAAGGAAGGAAGGAAGGAAGGAAGGAAGGAAGGAAGGAAGGAAGGAAGGAAGGAAGGAAGGAAGGAAGGAAGGAAGGAAGGAAGGAAGGAAGGAAGGAAGGAAGGAGAGGAGGGAAGGAAATATGCTTCTACACTCAGAGTGTATCATTTTTCATCATAAGTCCTTTGGCATTGTCTTGGATCTTGCTGTTGCTGAGAATAGTCATTCACAGTTAGTTATCACACAGTATTGCTGTGATTCTCCTTCACTTCACTTCAGTTCATACAGGTCTCTCAGGATCTTCAGAAACCATCTTGCTCACGCTTAGATCACAATAGGATCACATCACAATCAGAAACCCCAGCTCACTGAGCCCACTCGCTGGGCATCCTCTCCATTTCCAAATTTTTACCACTACAAAAATATCTGTTACAAGTATCTCTGTGCATCTAAGATTTTTTCCCTGGTCTTTGATCTCTTTGGGAAGCAGCCCTAGCAGTGGTATTACTGGGTCAAAGGGAGCGCACCATTTATAGCCCTTTGGGCGCCCTTCCAGATTTCAGCAGGGAGTATTTACAGAGCTGGCAAATAGTTCTCTGGCTCCATAAAGCCTTGTAATAAGTAGATGGGGTAGGGCAGCATCCTAAAATAGAGTGGAAAAAGATCTTAGAGATCACCTACAGGCGAGAAAGCCAACACCCAAAGTCTCGTGTCTTCTCCAAGGTCACGCGGCCAGAACCAGGTCTATAAATCATGACATAAAATTGAATCTCGTCTTTTGATATGAAGGTCTACTAACAGCCTAGACCTTAGTCACAGAGTGATTGTTTGGCTCTTGGCAAGTCATTTGATTTCTCAGTGGTCCAGGCAAGTCTGAGTCCATAAATTAATCATAATAAAGAAGAAAAACTCTACTTAAGCCTTTTCTGTAAGGGGACTGAGGAAGGGCAGTGGACAACAAGCCCAGGCCTTCAGAGCGTGGGCAACCTCTGAGCTGAATCTCACTGAAAGATCAGTATTTCTTACACTACAATAATATTACATTACAATCAAAAATCCCAGTTTGTTGAGCCATTCTCCTTCTGATAGATATTTTCAATTTCTAAATTTTCGCCACTACAAAAATAGCTACTAGCAACATCGAATCTCTCTGGGATACAGACTGAAAGATCACTCCTTGCTCCTTGCTGGGGCTCAGGGCTGATCTATATGCAAAATCCAGCTTCAATTCAGATTGCAGAACCCTAGGACCCTGGGACATCAGAAGCTAATGCTCCTGACCCTTCAAAATTCACAAGGCTCAAGTCTCCAGAGTAATCTCCTGCATCAAAAGGCAAAAAGACCGAGGTCTGATCGTGGGTCAGGTTCAGAGGGACAAAGTCCAGGACTCTCCCCTCCCCAGTCCCATCAGCAACGGCATCTAACCAAGAGGGACGACCGAGGAGAGCCAACTAAGGCCCCCATGTCTGCCTGCAGGTGCTCCCCATCCTAATCACGCACCTGCAAATGGTCAAAGAGCTAAGTTAGTGGAACAGAGCCAATAATGGATGTCAATTCTTCCTTCTCTCTCCATTTATTCCTCCTGGGAAAGACACCATCATGCACTTGTTGACATCATGCCATGGGAGACAGTCTCTGCACACCTCAGTCCCCATTACATGTGTACATGTTAAAACACATAAACACATGTTTGTCCATAAGTGTATGTATATACCTGTGTTTGTATATATTCATATTTATTTGTAGGTGTGTGGATTGTAAATTCCCTGAAGACAGGATTTGTTTCCATTTTACCTTTATATACCCAGATCTGGCACAGTTCCTTTGGCACTTAAATACTGGCCCAAAGACTGAGGGATGGGTGCCTTAGTTGCAGAATTATCATCAGTCTTCACTGGTAAAGACACGTTCTTCTGGAGTTCCCAAACCAAAGAACTCGGATCAAACCCAACAGTTCTAAAAATCCATCTTTCTGTATCCTCTCAACTGCAGACTAACTGAGCACTTGGAGTTGACCATCTCTGCGTGTTACAGGGCCCTGGAAAGACCCCATTTCCTGCCTTGGAGCCTGGGGGTCCGGCAGACACCCGGATGTTGCCAGACCGATCCCAGTCAAGTGCGCCTCTCTTGCTCCAGGCCCCTCCCCACAGCCAAGTCTGGGAATCTGCAGGCCTGGGCCAGTTGGGCCCACAGAGAAACAATCCTGGCCAGGGATCCTCTTACAGAATGAGCCCACACGTCAGACCGTCCCCCGGCCTCAGCAAGCCAACTGACCATCCTTTCAGGGGGACTTGGCTCCCCATGGAGCCCACCCTTACCCAAGCCCACGCCCCCCCTGCGGCCCGCCGGGCTCACGCCTCCTTCCTCTTCCACATTCCAGAACCATGAGGTCTTTTGGCTTCCTCGAAATCTGTGTTTCTATCTATCTCTTGTTAGAGAGCTACACAACCAAAAGGGTTTTTTTTTTTTCTTTTCCCTCAAGCCATTTCCCCCCATCTTAACAATGTAGTGACTTTCTTTATTCAGAGCCAAGGACCAGGAGCCAAGTATTTTGCATGTTGGAGGTAGGACTTTGGATACAAAACACAGCTTCCTTTCAGCGTGGCTTTCTGGTAAAGAATAATAATAATGCCTGCTTGCCATGCAGAACCCCGGGGTATCTCATTAACTCTCCAAATAGCCCCAAGTGGGATAGAAGGGAAGGTCACCGTCAGCCATGAAGCCATCAGATCTTTTCCTTACTGGACTTCAAACGTTTCCATGAGAAAAGAGAAAGGTCTTCTCTACAAGGGGCTGGAATGGGAGATGTTCAAGTCCTCTCCAGCTAAACCACCCACCATCAAAATGGGATCCTCCTTGCTTTTTTCTTTGTATTATTTCTTTTTCCAGATAAGAAAGTCAAAACTAGGGCAGGGAAGTCTGAGTTTTCACCCAGGTTTTAAAATTTAGAGAGTACTGACAACACTTAAAATCCTCCAACGATTAAAAATAATTGAACTTAACACTATTTTACGGGAAGATCATGTAAAAATGAAGTTATAAAATATCATAAAAAGTTCATCTGAAGGTGCATTTTTTTTCTGCTTGTCCCCACTACAATTGCTGGCTGTTATAATGGTAATTTTCCAAGAATTACTTAAATAAGATCCCTCCAAAAAATATTTCTCCCCAAACAAGTAAAATCCTCTAGACAAGTAATTGAGATAAAGTGAAGGATCAAATGTGTCATCTTCTACTTTTGTTGTTGTTTCTGTTAACAACAAGAAAATAAAAAGGACGTGTACTTTAATGTCGATAATTGGGTGCCCTCCCTGTTTGTTGTCTTTAACTTGAGTTTTATTGGCCTTTGGGGTTGACTTTGTTTATATGACTACATTATTGTAGTCATTGTGTACGTTGCTCTTTGGGCTCTGCTTTCCTCACTTGGTATTACTTCATCTAAGACTTGCCATGTTCCTCTGAATTTCTCACATTCATCCTTCTGAGTGGTGCAATAATATCCCATTATATTCATATACTGTAATTTGTTCAGTCACTAGGACCTAGTACTTTGTGTTTGCTGTTACAAAAAATGGTGCTAGAAATATTTTGGAATAGAGGGATCTTTTCCACATAAAGATAGAAACCCAATTGTGGGAACTCTGGGTCAAAGTGATGGAAGAGCTTAAGAACCTTTCTTGGGCCAATTCACTGCTTACTTGCAGTAAGTTACCATGTCTTGTGACAATCCCTCCAACATTGACTTTTCCAATATTCTTCCATTTTTGCCAAGTGATGAGTTTAAGTTGATAGCACGAAATTGTATGGATTTGAAACTCTCTGATTATTAGGAAATGTAAATAATTATTCAGATGGAAAAAAATTTGCAATGATTGTTTTTACTAACATTTAACCAACAATAGCACTATCACTTTATGTAAACTTTTTGTTTCTAGCTTTTATGGAAAAAGTCTGTGATAGAGAAATAAAGAGAACAGAGGGGAATTTTGAGTTTAATAAGAAAGAGGAGAAAATTATGCAAGTAAAAGAGGAGGGAATTCTGTAGGTGATTTGGAGGGGTTGGGACTTTTGAAGGAGGCAAAAGATCGAATTTGGAAGAAATTGAGCAAAATCCAAAGAAAAGTGATTTGGGTTCAACTTCTAGAATTTGTAAGAATGAACAGAATTAGAGACCTGAGAGAAAGAGATCAGGAGACAATGATTCAGTAACCAAAGTGATCGAGTAATAAAAAAGGCAAGCAAAAGAAATCAGCAAACAAGATTAATTGGTAAAGAATAAATAAAACAAAATAACAATAAAAAATTAGTGTAAAAAAAATAAAAATTACACACTTGAGGCTAAAGAACAACCTTGGAACTGTTCCTCAAGAAGACCAAGCAGCATGTACTGAGGAGGAACCGATGACCAAGTAGATAGTGTGGAGTCAGAAAGACAAATT
Organism: Antechinus flavipes; assembly: GCF_016432865.1. Taxonomy (NCBI): domain Eukaryota; kingdom Metazoa; phylum Chordata; class Mammalia; order Dasyuromorphia; family Dasyuridae; genus Antechinus; species Antechinus flavipes. Next base: position 470,503,256 of record NC_067401.1, on the reverse strand, counting down.
CAATCTCAGACACTAGCTGTGTGATCCTGGGATCACCTGACTTCTGTCTACCTCGATTTCTCATCTGGTAAATGGAGAGAATAATAGCTATTACCTCTCAAAGTTGTTGTGAAGATCAGTGAGATAATATTTGTAAATCTCTTTGAAAATGTAAAGAACTCTTTAAGTTCTAGCTATTAATTGAAAACTCAACCAGAAGAATCAAGGGAAGGAGTAAAAGTTGGTATCATTCAACTCAGGTGTATAGAGATGTTTATCGGTCAACCTGATAGTAACAAAGAGATCGATTATCTTCCTGAGAAATGTGTGCAAGTAATAACAGGAAAATTGCCGATTAGCGGAAAGGAATGCTTCTCAGTTCTGGTGATTCACGTGGGCACAGAAAATATTGCCAGAAGAAACCCATAAATTTTGCCAAGAAATTGAAGATCAAAGGGAGGCACAAATGATCTTTTGCTAATTTCAACAAAACAAGTACACAGAAGAGAACAATTGATTTGCACATCTCCTTTGTCATCTTTGTCTTGTTTTTAAATAACAATAACCTTAGTAACAATAACAGCTAAAATGAAATACTAAAGACTATAATCAAAATTTTCCAGGCTGAGAATTGTTCCCTTTGAAAAGACAAACAAAAAACAAAAAGAAAGTAAGCATTGAGCTACAATTCCTTTTCCTCATTGCCAGTTATAATCAACCAATTCATTTTTGTCAATTCATTCTGAAAATTTTGGATTTTCTAATGCACATAATCCTATGGGAGCCTTTTATCCTTAATACCCAGAACAATGCCTTCCACCTACTGACCATTTATTACTTTTAGAACTGAATTATATCAATACTGTTATTCAATGTTTTCCATCATTATTTTTTGTTAAAGATTCATAAGCCATTCCTTTAACTAAAATATGTTCTGACTGTACTACAAAACAAAGTTAAGTTCCCAGACCTCATTCTCTTTATTTTTAGAAAATATGAATGATATTTGTCCCTCCCCACTGAGAGGATTATAAATTTAGTTCTGGTTGGAAGACCTTAGAGACTCCCCTCGTTTCATATGTTGGGAAACTGAGGCACCAAGGGGAAGCAACTTACCCAAGTTCACCCAAGGAGTCACATGGCAGAAATGGGATTGGAAGAGCGGTCCCGGAAGTTCTTTCCCTCATTCAAGCCCTTCGATACAATGGATCCAAGACCACTGACCACGGCTCATCAATCACCTCTGCCAATTCTTTCAGAACTCTGTGGTGTAGCTTGTCCGGGCCAAAAGGACTGAACTCATCCAGAACAGCTGAGCATTCTCTTTATTTATCTCCCCTTTCAAAACCTACCATTATCTCTTTTATCTTCCCCAACCCACAGATCATCCTTTTTGGCACAGAAAAGCAAAGCAAATGAGTGATGAATTCTCTGCCTTCTCTTTGTCATATTTTATCAACAATTTGAGCGGCCATCTGAGCTTTCTTCAAAGCGCTTCCTTTCATCAATATGTGAAAGAAAGAGAGAGACAGAGAGAGAGAAAGAGAGACAGAGACAGAGAGAGACAGAAAGAGAGAGACAGAGACAGAGAGAGAGAGAGAGAGACAGAGAGACAGAGAGAGACATAGAGAAAGACAGAGAAAGAGAGACAGAGAAAAACAGAGAGACAGAGAAAGGGGGGGACACTTGGGGGGGAGTCAGTGGGTGGGTGGGTATGGGGGGGTGGAAAGAGGGTGATGGAATTTTCCCAGCTGCATGTGCTCCCATCTGTGACAGCTTAGAAGTGCCTCGAGGGGCTGGCTCCCAGTTCAGAAGGGGACAGTTAGGAGCTTGCACAACTGTAGAGTGGGTGAATGAGGGAAGCATTGTGTTCCCATGGGGAGGAGGTGGCTGCACCTGGCTGCAGAGCCCAGAGCCGAGATTACCCATCCTGGGATGGGGGGAACATGGCCCAGCTTTCCCAGCTCCCGATTGTTGGGCGACCCCCTTAGGGCTAAACTCTGAGGTCATTTCAGGCCCCCGGGCCTCCTGGCCCCTAGCTTACTACATGGTGGACACGTGATAGATGCACATTGATCTGTGGACTTGACCAACGTTCCCCATTCCCAGAAACCTAAAGCTCACTCTCCTTCCTGCAGGGATTCGTCACAGCTCCCACGGCAAACTGGTGCGGAAAACGGCCGCGTGCTGCGCTGGGGGCCGGGACCACGAATCCATTTATTTCCCTTCAACTTCTCCCATACTGGGTCAATCAGTTGCCTTTGATTAGCCATGAGTCATTCTCTGATGAGCTCTGATGTACGGCGGCCTCCTGCTGTGGGAAAATCTCAAAGGAAGATGCAGTTACCCACAAGACCCTGCGGGGATGACTTCTCTCTGCTTCCCACAGAGGCTTTGGTGGAAATATCTCTGCACCCCCTTGCCCAAAGCTCTCTCTAGTCACAGGATTATTAGGTGTCAGAGTCTGGGTTTAATGTTATTTAATTCAATGTTTAGCATTTTACATATATATATATAATATTATAGTACTCAATTCAATGTATAGTATTATAATATTCTACACTACGCCACACTAATATATATTGTATTATAGTGTTACATACTCTTCTATACTGTAGTGTTACACATAATGCAAGAATTATATACAGTGCCATGGTACTTAATTCAATGTGTAGTATTAGAATATTCTACACTATACTATACTAATATATATTATAGTATAGCATATATAATGAAATAGAATTAAATATAAATACTATAGTGTTATAGTATTCCATACTATGGTAATATAGATCATTTTAGTGTTTTATATTCTTCTATACTATAGTGTTATATATAATGCTAGTGTTCAGTTTAACGTATAGTATTACATATATGTGTGTATACATGTATCTGTGTGTATGTCTATGTACAAGTGCGTGTGTGTATAATCTTATCAGATCCAGTTCCACAAACAGGATCATAGGTTTGCGCCTGCCTGCCTGGTTCGGCTCCTCGCTTCGGGGGAAAGTGAAGCCGAGGGAGGGAGGCTCGTCCGGGTCCGCACGGTCAGCCCGCGCCGGGCCAAGGTTCCGGGTCAGATGTTCTGGCTCCGCGTCCGGTCCCTCCCGCTGACCCCTGCCCCAGGCAGGCGACTCGGCCGGAGAAGAGTCCGTGCGGAAAGGACGTTTCCATCCCCCACTTGCTGGGTGAGGAGGCAGCAGCTCTCCAGGGTGGCCAGGAGTGGGAGGGAAGGTTTGCTGTCCTGGGAGAGAGCTCGTGGTCAGCCCGGGGGCAGGCTGGTCAGACGGTCTGGAATCCTGGGCCCAAGTCGGTTTTGAGAGGGCCCAGGCCAGCCTGGCATGTGTCCGCAGAAGGGCCTCCGGGACATGGAGAGCCTCCAAGCGAAGTCATCCAGGCTGACTGAAGGGACCGGGAATGTTTATCCTGGAGAAGACAAGACTCCGGGGAGATGGTTGCTGTCTTCAAATAGTTGTAGACTCAAGCTGTGGAAAAGGGATGGGATCTGTTCTACTCGGCGCCGGAAAACAAATTGATGTCCGGTCGAAGCTACGGGACCCTCGTTTCTGCCCAACATAGGGGGAAAATTCCTAATAATTAGTGACCTTGAGAAATGGAGTCGGCTGCCTTGGAAGAGAGAACGTTGGGAAGGTCAGAAGACTTGAGTTCAAGGCTGACCTTACTGGGCAGGTCACAAACTCTCTTTGGCTCAGTTTCCCCATTTACAAAATGGGCACAATAATAGCATCTCTCTCCCATGATGGTTTTGAGAACCAAATGAGATGATTGCCTGGCACATAGTAAAAAGAATATAAAATATTATTATTTATGCATTTTTATTTATTTGCACTGAACATCTTCCAAAAAAAGATGGATGGCTACTTTTGTAGGATATACAGATAGAATTCAAGCTTTGATTTAATAATGGGTAAAACCAGCTGACACCTGAGAATCTCAGGTTCACTGACTCCTAGATCCCTCTCTGCTCCACAGGGCTCCTCCCTTATTTCTCATGCTCTCTCCTTCCCACCTGACACAGTACGCAGCCCCACATTACAGGAAGTAGAAAAGGAAAGGACATTCTGAGGAGTCGGTTTCCTAGTCAAATATCTAATTATTTGGAAAATCAAGTTTAATGTCTCCGTGTTCTGGCCTTCACCCAAATCCTACGAATTCTTTAATCCAATTCAATTTAGCATTTATTAAATGAACATTTTCTAGGGTCTGGAAATGAAAAGAGCCACAAAAATAATCCTGGACCTCAAAGAGCTCCTATTCTGCTGGAAAAAAAAGAAACACAAAAACTACGTGTAATGATAAGTAAATACAAGACCATCCGAGGATGGGAGGAGAGCACCAATAACCAGGGGAGGACGGGACATAAGGAACAGTCTTACAGAGGAGCTGAGCCTTGAAAGAAAGCAGGAATTCTCAGATTTGGGAATGGAGAGAATTCCAAGCATGGGAGAGAGCTTATACAAAGGCCCAGTGGTGGGAGACGGAATTAGGTGGTTTTAGAACATCTGGTCATTTAGTCTGGCTGGAACACAGAGGGCCTGAAGGGAAGAATTAGGAAATAAGTCTGGAAAGGTAGGCTGGAGCCAGATTATGAAAGACTTGGGATGCCAGGCTAGACAGGCTCTATTTTATCGTAGAAGCAAAGGCAAGCCACAAAAGGCGTTTGAGCTGGGAAAAGACATGATCAGACTCATATCTGTGGAATACGGGGAGCCGTGTGGAGATTCGGGGAGACTGGCCGGGGCTCTTGCAACAAGCCAAAGTGAGAGGTGATGAGCACCTCAAAAGGAGGAGCTGAGATAGTGGAGAGATGAGATGGTGGTGAGGACGGGAAATGGCAAAAGATGGGAAGTGGAGGATTGAGGGAAAGGGGAGGGGGGAGGACTCTGAGGTCACCCAGAGGGGATCCTGGAAGGCTGGGGCCACCCTCAGTCAAAATACAGCAGCCTGGAGGGACGACATGTACCATGGGAGTTGTTGGGGACCCAGTGAATGTCTGTGATTTCAAAGCTCAGCTCACATGTTACTTTCTGTATGAAGTTTTTCCCAATTCCCAGATGCTGGTACTTCCTCCGCAAAATAACAACACATTTGTGTGCTGCTTTTGTCGGGATTCTTCATCTATCCATCTAGCTAGCTAGCAAGCTTTCTATCTGCCTGCCTTTCTATTTATCTTTTTTGCCTCTCTTTTTATCTGTCTTTCTATTTATCTGTGTCCATTTATCTATGTCTATCTGGGTTTTTCTTTCTGTCTGTGTCTTTCTATTTTTCTGTCTTTTTTTAACTGTCTTTCTATTTTTCTATTTGTGTCTATTTATCTATCGGTGTATCTGTCTGTGTTTTTCTGTCTATCTGTCTATGTAGTCTGTCTCCCCAATAGAGTATAAGCTCCTTGAGGGCAGGAGCTGTTTCTCTTCTGTCTTTGAGCTTGTATTGCCGACACATTTTCAGACCTATCGTTGTTGTTTGGTCACTTTTCAGTCATACTTGCCTTTCTGTGACCCCATCTGGGGCTTTATTGGAGTGGTCTGCCATTTCCTTCTCTGGCTCATTTCACAGATGAGGAAACTGAGGCTTGCCCAGCATCGGCCAGCCCGGAAGTGTCTGGGCCGGATCTGCGCTCGGGGAGATGAGTGATGGCAGCCGAGTTTACCCCCAGAGAGGCTTTAGAAGTTCAGGACTCGGATAGGATCAATCAGCAGAGAAGCAATCAGATGGCAGAGAGGGATTACAGTGGGGGAGAACACAGGCTTTTTAACCCCACAGAAGGGCAGTGTCCATGCGAGCAGCTTCGATGTGATCACCACCATGGTGGGAGATGGAATGAATGAATCTGGCCGAGTCTGTCCCACCTTATGGGCTCTAGTATAATTACGTTATCATGGGTGTGAATCTTGTGGAACTACATTGTACTGTATATTGAGTATATTAATTAAGTATATTAAAAACTACATTAAGTACATGTACTGAACCAGAGAACTATTGATCCTCGTGCTAGACTAGATAACCCTGAGTTAGCATCTTGTAAGAATCCTTGTTTCAGAGTTCTGGCCCATGACAGATGAGGGGTTCTGTAAACGTGGGTTGATGGAAGAACAATCAAGCTGATTGACCCCAGCTCTACCTCCCTAACTCTCAGTGGGCCCCAGTCAAGTTCAAGTTGTTTCCTGAATATCCTTCATCCCCTGATCCAAGACCCTTCACAATCCAGCTGCAATCCTCCTTTCCCCCTTTGTGGTGGCTCACGTCCAGTAGAGAAGGTGGTGGAGGGATTGTCCCGCTAAAAGGTCCCAGAGCTTCCAAGGTGGCTTGTACCCACAGCCAAGCCAGACTAGTCATCCCCAGGCACGTGTTCTCCTGTGCCTGTGGAAAGAACTGAGATTGTACCCACGGAGAGGTGTAGGGCCCGGAAAGGAGCGGGGAGCGGGGAGATGGCCGAGGGCAGCACGTCACCAGGAGGACCAAGGAATGGGCCGTCTCGGAACCTGCCTGGATCCAGCAGAACCCGGACCCTCACCCGGGAGACCCTGGGCCTCTGAGCGCCCCAAGCGGCTCCAAGACGTGCAGGGACAGAGCCAGTCGACAGGGCCCTTCCTCAGTGGGGGCCCCCACCGTGAGGGCACAGATCCAGCCCCATCTGGATTTACAACATGCCCTTTTCTGTTCATCTTACCTGAGCTATCTCTATTTCACTTAAAAGAAAACTAGGAAAGGTGATCTCAGCTCAAGGTCTCACGTGTCCAATGTGGAGGGGCCCAAGCCTGCTCCTCCTGCTGCCTCGGGCATCCGATGAGGGGCCCCTTGAGTTCCCTTCAGGGCAGGGACAGGACAGAGGGGCTTGGCTTTAGCGGAGCCAGAACCAGAAAGCCTGGGGAAGTTACTCCCAAAGCAGAGGGGACTGGCCCAGACAGACCCCAAGGTTCTCCGGCTCCGATCCAAGACCGGTTCCTATCCGCTGTCCAAGGGGGCGAGAACAGCACCTAGGTGACGGGCCTTTGAGGGTCACATGTTTATCAATCCTTCACAGACCCTGGAACACTGTGGAAATGTCTGCCAGGACTTATCTGAGGATCAGCCTGGTGGTCTCACAGCAGGGCCTGCAGGGAAGCAAATGCATGAGAGGGTGTGTATGTGTGTGTATTATGTGTGCATGTGTGTGTGCTGTGTATTGTATGTGCATGTGTGTTGTATGTGCATTTGTGTGCATTGTGTGTGTGCTCTGTGTTGTGGGCAGCGTGTGCCCCGCTAAGGCCGGACCGGCTCCTGGGCAGCCCACGGTCCCCAGCCTGGGACGGGCCGCAGCCCCCGACGGATGCTGAGAGGATGCGGCCTGGGCTGTCGCTGCCTTTCAAGGCCCCGTGGGAAGTCCGCTAGGGCAGAGCCGGGCCGGAAGCCGGATTTCTTGGTGTCCCGCGTCCTTTCGGCCGGGATCTGGCGAGGACACACAAACCCTCACAGGCTGGGTGCAGGAGGTCAGGGTGCTCCCGCTAAAAGCTCCGTGTTTATGCCAGCCCCAGATCTGCTTGGGGACGGCCCCAATGGCTAGGAAATTTCTCGAGCACAAAGCCCGGCTGGGCTCTTTCTGGCTTCCCTCCCACTCCCCACAATCTCTCCTCCACCTGATGGCCTCAAGCTCCCGCCTCCTAAATTTTCTCGTCTTCTCCAGACTAAACTTCCCGAGTTCCTTCAAGCAGGGTCCCTATGGCACAGCCCGAATGGCCCATTCGAACTGCCTGAAATTCTTCCAGAGCCGGACCATGGTAATGGTACCAAACACAAGAACCAGAACAATTGCTCTGATTTCCATGCTGCAGATGGGCATCGTGGGTGGCCATAGTCAAAAGGGTATTTTAAATGCCTCTTTTTGCAGATAAAGGAACTGAGGTCCCTCTGGACTGGGCCTTTCTCAAGAGCCCACGGGCAGTAATTGTCAAGCTGGGATTTGAACACAGAACCCTGGGTTCTTTCCATGACACAGCCCCAAGTGACTGATTTCAAAAAAGTCTGAAATTGGTCAGGCCGTGTGAGAGCTTCCCAGGCTGTCGTGTTACCCCATTATCCCAAGTTTATTATCCTCGATTATCCGTCCCAATCCCAATGGGGCCGGAGATGGGGGCCCCCAACGGCTGCTCCATCCTTTTTATTTTTCCCATTTTCAGGGAGCTTTTATCAGCTTGGGAAGTGGTTCAGCTGACCATCAAGCAGACTGACCTCTGTCTCTTTTTCCTGGATGTGGGAGTTCACATCCTCTGGGTTCCCATCCCTTCCTCTGAACCCACAACTCCTTGGAAGGGCAGAAGCCCAAGCAAACAACAGACAAAAAATAATAATAATAACTCAGGGCGGAGAGGTCAGAGGATGTGACAAGGAGAAGAATTACATCCTTCACCTCAGCTCCAGGAAAGCTGGTCCTAAAATACGCCAGAACTGAAGGAAATAAGCCCCGCTGATATCCTGGGAGAATAATCTACACAGAGCAATATTCCGTCCCCAGACCTCCGGGACTGTCGCCTATAATTTGTACTTGGACCTTCCCCAGCCCCGGTTCCTTGTTTATTGAACGAGGGTTTTTCCGACGTGTTTCTGGGTTTGTTTTTTTGACATTTTGGGAAGGGGTGGAAAACAACCTATATTTACGAAAATCCTGTCAAGTCTAAAGAACGAGGGGTTAGTGGTTCAGCACTTGGTTAAACCCAGGGAGATTCTCATTAGAAAATCTCTCCAAGGCCGCGGTCATCAAGGTCGGGCCAGGATCATTTGGAAGGCAGAGAAGAGAGAAGGAGAGCTTTGGTGCCCTTGAAATAGGAGGGAAGGGGCCCCTTGAGAACATCGATGCCCCCCAGGGTCAGAGCAAGAAGGGGCTCCGGGGCCACCCGGTCTCACCATCTCCTTTACAAGGGAGCATTCTGATGCCAGGGTCATTGCTGATGGAGAGCCAGACTCGGAGGCAGAAAGGCCTAAATTAAAATACTCTAAATACAGTCTTTTATATAATATAATATAAATAAAATACAACAAATACAAAAACAAAAAATACAATAAAATAAATAAAATACTATAAGACATCAAAACGATCAGCCTCAGTTTCCTCATCTGAAAAATGGGGATAATTATAGGATTATCTCCTAGGATTAGAGTGAAGATTAAGTGGAGCTAGCCATGATGGTTTTTGCTCCATGGGCCACTCTGGCAGCCCAGCAAGGACCCCTTCCCACTGAACTGTTTCCCAGCGGATTACAAACGAAAGCCATAAACGCAGCGAGCAGAAGGGGGAGATCATTGTCCACGGCAACAAGAAGATGATTCCATGATCAATTCTGGCTCTTCTCAGCCATGAGAGGATTCAGGCCAGTTCCAATGCTCTTGTGATGGAGAGAGCTGTGGGAACTGCGTGAGGAGCAGAACACAGTATTTTCACTTTTTTTTGTTGTCGTTTGCATTTTATTTTCTTTCTTTTTTTCCTGTTTGATCTGATTTTTCTTGTGCAGCAAGATCATTGTATAAATATGTATTTATATTGGATTTAACATGTTTAACATATATTGGACTACTTGCCACCTAGGGGAGAAGGGGGTGGGGAATTGGAACACAAGGTTTTGCAAGGGTTAATGTTGAAAAATTATCCATGTATGTTTTGAAAAATAAAAAGCTTTTATTAAAAAAAAAACCAGTATTATATATAGTTCCTTAAGACCGTGGTTTTAGAAAAATAAAATATAGATTAAGTAGAAAAACACTTGAAAACCATTAGATTGATGTAGTTACCTTCCGAGACCCGGGATTAAGAGCTCCTTAGGGGGCAATCCTCTGAGAGGCATCCAGGGTGCCACGGTTAGAAAGTGTCACAGAAAGTAATTAAACCTCCATCTTCCCTGATTCCAAATCCAATGGCGTCTACTCTATGCACAAATCACCAAGACAGTTGGCAACATTTGCTTGTTTCTGCTCCTTTGGAGTCATTGGACTGATTAAATAAGGATGATTACTTGCATTTTTCCTTCTTCTATCCCCATCCCTACCCCAAGGAGGCTTCCGCATTTGCCATAAAACGTCAGCGTGCTTTCGGCCTAAATCAGGACCAAAACCGGCAAGCCTGAGATGCCCTCGCCGGGTGGTGAGCTCTCCGTCATGAAAAGTATCCCCAAGAAAGGCTCTAGGACCAGTGGGATCTTACTGAAGGAAGTCCTATATGGTGTCCACAAAGTATCTTCTAGGATCCCTTTCAGCTTGGAGAGGGCGTCCATAAGATCATGAAATTCTGGATTTCCGGGATTCGGAAAATTGGTGATTGTACGATTTTGAGATTTCCAGGATCCTCCACTCCTGAGATGGCGAAATCCCGAGATTCTGAGAGTGAGATTCTGAGATTCTCACCTTCGGGGATCTTGCCCTTGGGAATGTCTGTCTCTGAGTTATTGGGGAAACTCCACCCATGAATTTCCTACTGATTTATCTGCAAAATGCCTCCATGGTCTCCCTAAATCTTCACTCTAATCCTGTGAGGCAGGTGATGTAATTATCCCCATTTTTCAGATGAGGAAACTGAGGCTGATCGTTTTGATGGCTTACAGTATTTTTTTATTTTATTTATATTATATTATATAAAAGACTGCACTTGGAGTATTTTAATTTAGGCCTTTCTGCCTCCGGATGTGTCTGACCTGAAGGTAGCCAAGGCAATTCATCCCGGGGCCTTCACCCACCCTCACCCTCGCCCCCACCCCCACCCCCGCCCCACCCCCACCGATAATTACGTTAATGACTCTCTTGAGACTGGAGAAATGTGTTTATTTTGACTGAGAGATCATTAAATTAAAATCTAAACCACGTGGCCCTGGCCAGCTCCCCGGGCCCAGGCGCAAGGACTAAGAAAAGACTGGGAGTGGGGGGCGGGGGGAGGTGGACCATTAGGGGAGAGGAAGAGGACTACGGAGGGAGGGGAGGGGAGGAAACAGCCCTTTCCTCCACTTGGGTAAATATTACTTCCTGGCCCCGGGGCCTCTTCCCAGCCCGGCCCTTCCCACCCCCGAGCTCGGCCACAAAACTCCGTGGGGCCCCACGCTCGGAAACCTGGCAGGTTCCCATCCCCCCCACCCTTCGGTGCCAGGGGCTGGGGCGGGGACCGCGGGCCGAGCCCGAGGCGGAGGGACGTGGGGATGGGGGGAGAGGAGGATGTCGGGACACAGAAGGGAATCGCGGCTGGGGGAGGGGCCGCGAGGACCCCGCCGCCCGAGGACGGCCCCATCCTTGGCCCCCGCTCACGCAGCCATTTTTACCAGGTTTCGCTAAGGCCCCGCTAATTAAACCCTGAGTCACAACCCCATGTAGTCTCCTAACTGAACAATTTCTCCGAATTATTTTTATTTATTATTAAAATATTAAATTTATTTATTTATTAAATATGTATTAATATTTTATTTATTTTTATTTATTATTTTATTTATATTATTGTTCTATTATAATAATTATTTATTAACGTTTGATCTGAAGCCCTAGTTTATATTGCTCCATACCGGGGATCACGGGAAATTTTCTCGGGCTAAAAGGGGTCGCGAGTGGGGAAAGTTTAAGGTCTGGACTAAAGCCCTGGGAAAATGCAGAAACTGAAATAAAGAGGAGGAAAGTGTGGCCACGGTGCGACTCACACACGCATGGATGAGGAAACTGAGGCAATTCAAACCCCATCAATCGATCACTGAGCCCAAGAGCTGGGATCCCTCAGCAGAAACATTCCCCGCCCTGTAGCCTAGGCTGGAAGCAACTTGACTCTGGAACCTCTTGGGTAAGAGCAGGAAGGACGCTTCCAGGTAAGCTAGGACACCCTCCCATTAATCAGAGGAGAAAACTGAGGCCGAGAGCTGTGCCTAGGGGGTCACATGACTAATGGGCATCAGGGGCAGGACTGGAACTCGGTTTTTGCGCCTCATCCAGGATACAGTCTCAGCTATGTCCCTTCCCACCAGTAAGTCTGAGCTGGTCTGAGCCTCAGTTTCCCCATCTGTCCAATAGAGAAAAAACCTTTAAGGTTCCTTCGGAGTCTAGATCTATGATCCCCTGAGCTTGCAAATTGGGAAACTGAGGACACACAAAACCCCCGCGCTAGACCGGGAGTCCCCGGACGCGATTGATGGGGTTCGCGCTGCTCCTGGGGGATCCTGGACCTCAAGCGGGAGGGGTCTCGGAACACATTACCCGGTGAGTGACTCGCCTGCGTCCCCACAGGTAACAAATCAAAGGCGGGGAGAATCTGAATCCGCTTCCTGAGACTGGGGGCAGTGACTTCTACTTGGACCCGTCCCTTTCTGCCCTGGGCAGAGGAGGCTGTGCTTCCGAAACACGGCTCTAAAGGGTGTGTGTCTACGCGTGGCTAATTTGACAAACGGGGAGCAAATCATGGTAATAACCGACTTTTCTCCATCACCGGAAGCTTTGCAAAATGATTCCCCTGAACCCCAGCCTAGCTCTGGTGGAGGCGGATTATCCGTCCATTTTATGGATGAGGAAACTGAGGCACGAGGGGGTTCGGTGACGGATCGCCCAGCTGGGAAGGGCAGAGTCCCTGCTGAGGTCTCGCTGGCTCCCAGAGCGCCCTTCCTACTGCGCCACACTGCCTCGCCCTCCCTCGGCTCGTCTCCAAGGGAGTCTGGGTAAAAACCAAGCCCGCCCGCGGGAAATGCTGCCGTTTTTACTGAACCTCCCCTCCCCCCCAACTTTCCTGGGAAGACAAAGCGAACGCGGCTTTATAGTCGCGGCAGATTACGCGGCGAGGGCGCGCACGGGCCGGGAGAGCGACGGCTCCGCGCCGCCTCGGTCTCTGGCCGCCCGGTCCCCGGGAGCCTCGGGCCCGAGCCGCCCCAGCCCGCTCGGCCCGGCCCTGGGAGCTCGGCTGCGGCCAGACAAACTGCAAAGGAGGCTGCGGTTCGGGGCCGGCCTCCCGCTCCCTTTCGCTGCCCTTCCCGCCTCGGGCCGCCCCAGCATCGAATCCCCTTATTCTCCGCTTACACCGGCTGGAAGTAAAGCCTGCCAAACGTCACTTACACTAAAGTGTGAGGGGCTGACACAGTTCCTACCACTTCTAACTTCACGAGTGTCCCAGGCAGGGTCTTGTGACCTCCAGCCCCGAGAGACCGCGGCCCGCTCCTAGATGGGGTCCCTCGGTAGCGGGGCAGCGCGTCCTGCTTACTGGCGAAGCCTTAGGCGGGCCATTCAATCCCCCCCCACTTCCTCATCTCTAAAAGCAGGAGGCTCCCCAAGGATCCTGGCAGCCCTCATGGACAGGCGGGAGAACAAAGGGCTCTCCCCCCTGACTCCCCAATGTTCGGCGGCTTACGGCGGCGCTCAGCCCTCGGGGGGAGGGAAAAGCCCGCCGGGACTGGAGTCCGTCTCGGGGACAGCCTCTCACCCCGCCGGCCTCCGCTCCCGACCTCCCCTCAGCTTCCTCTCTTCCGCAGCGGGGGGAGATGTTCCACCCAGCGCGGGGGCGAAGGCTGTTACCGTGGGTGGTAGAGCCTAATAATGAAGCGCCCTTAAAAAGCCACTTCTGATAGTCCATCAACAATTATTAACCACCGACTGTATACCAGGCACTGGGTGAAGCAATCGGGGATCCCGTAATGATAGGCCCTGGCCCAGGAAGCTCACTGCCTGCTGCGAGAGACGGTACCTACACAGCTCATCGGAAATACCTCTGGAGGGGATCCGCCCGGGGGAGGCTTCCCACCAAAAGCAATATTCTACCTGAGGCGGGGAAGCCAGGAGGTAGAAAGGAAGGGGGGGAGAATGCCTGAGAAAACAGGCCCCGGGGATCACTTGCTTCCCTAACTGCCCTTAGCAAAAGAGTAATGGCGTCAAAGAAGAAAATAAATAAATAAATATATATATATATATATATATATATATAATATATATATATATATATATATATATAATATCATATATCAATATCATATATTATTATATTATATATATAAATACAGAGAGAAGAAAATAGAATTATATATAAATGTATATTATATATTGCAATATATTATATAATAATATATAATGTATATAAATAAAGAGAGAAGAAAATAATAGCATTATATATATTATATATTATTATGATATTATATAATGATATATATACAGAAAGAAGAAAATAATAGCATTATCTATAAATGTATATTATATATTACAATATAATATATAACAATATAATAGAGAGGAAAATAATAGCATTATATATAAATATATGTATTAAATATAACATAGAGAAGAAAATAATAGCATTATATATATGATAACATATATAATGCTATTATTTTCTTCTATATATAGGATATAATTTCTTATATATCTATAATATATATAAAGGGGGGGAAGAATGTAGCCTAAATAACCTCTGAAGCCTTCCTTCCAACTCTGGGTCCTATAAACTTGTTCTTCAACTTCTACCTGTGAGACCTGGAGTGTCCTGGGAAACTCAAAGATTCAGGGACTTTGGGACCCATGGGGACCAACCCATATGGGAAAAAGGATCCACTGCACAAAGTGGAAATCCAGGCTTTGCTAGAGAGGATACCCACCACCTCCCCAGCAGCCCCTTCCTGTTTGGAGAGACCTAATGGCTGGGAAGGGCTTTGCTTGTTGTTCTGCCTTGTTTTGTTTGTGGTATCAAGCCTGACTGTCTGTAGCTTCCACCCACTGCTCCTGGTTCTGCCCTCTGGGCAGCAGTCCAAAACCCTAACCGCGCAGTCTCTACTTTGTGGATGTATTAAAGAACAAACAAACAACAACAACAACGATAACAACCTTTCTCTAACTTTTTAATTTATTCAAGACTATTGAGTGCAGAGGGCTTAAACCAGTCTCTTTTTCCCCTCTGTGGATTGAGTAAAATATAAAAAATTACAGAGAAGTAAGACTTGTATAAAAAAAAGTTGAGATTTTTAACAATTTCAACAAGACGGTGGGATATAAAATAAACCCACCGAAATTGACAGCTTTTCTGTATCTAGAGTAAGGGATAGAAAGAGAAATTCCATTTAAAATAAGTAGACCATATAAAATATCTGAGTGTATCTACCAGGACAATTCCAGGAACTATGCGAACACAATTGCAAACACTTTTTATACAAATAAAGTCAGATTTAAACAATTGGAAAATATTAATTGTTCCTAGATAGGGCAAACCCATATAATAAAAATGACAATTCTATCTAAATTAATTAACTTATTTAGTACCATACCAATCAAATCACCAAAAATTATTATACAAAACTAGGAAAAAAAATAACAAAATCCATGTGAAAGAATTAAAAAGTCAAGTGTATCAAGGACATTAATGGGAAAATATGTGAAGGAAGGTGGCCTAGCCATACCAGATCTCAGACTATATTATAAAGCAATAATCATGAAAACAATCCGATACTGGCTACGGTGGAAAAGATCATGTATACAAATAATGAAAGATCATAATAATCCAGTATGTGATAAACCCAAAGATCCAAGCTTTTGGAAGTAGAACTCACTAGTTGATAAAACTGGAAAGCAATTTGGAACAAACTACATAGAGGCCAACAACTTACTTTGTTTACCCAGATAACATCGAAAAGGTTATTTGATTTAGACAAAAGGTGCTATCGTAAGCAAATAAGGGGAATGTGGAACGGTTTCCGGGTCAGATCTAAGAGAATTCTTAGATTCTTCTAAGAGAAGAATTTATAACCAAACAAGAGATAGAGAGCATTACAGAATGTAAAGTGAATCATTTTGATTACATTCATTGAAAAAGATTTTGCACAAACAATACCAAGGCAGCCAAGAATAGAAGAAAAGCAGAAGGGGAGAAAGGATTTAACAAGGGTGTCTGATAAACACTTTATTTCTCAAACACACAGAAAATTAAGTCTTTTTTTCCCCTTTTATTTAGTATTTTATTTCCCACCCCATTTGTATGTAAAAACAATTTTTAACATTCGTTTTAAAACCTTTGAGTTCCGAATTCTCTCCCTTCCTCCTTTCCCACCCCCTTCCTTGAGAATACAAGCAATTCAATGTAAGTTATACATGTATAGTCATGCAAAGCATTTTCATCATAATCATATTGTGAAAGAAAACAAACTGAGGAAAAAAACCCTCAAGAAAAATAATTTTTTTGTTTTGTTTTTTGTTTTTAAGAATGTATCGATCTGTTTTCAGACACTATCAGTTTTTTCTCTGGGTATGGATAGCATTTTTTCCCTGAGTCCTTCAGAATTGTCTTGGGCTACTTTATTGCCGAGAACAGCCAAGTCATTCACCGTTGATCATCCTACGATATTGCTATTACTTTGTATACTTTGTATCAGCTCGTGGAAATCTTCCCAGGTTTTTCTGAGAGCATCCTGCTTCTCATTTCTTACAGCCCGATAGTGTTCCATCATAATCATACACCACAATTTATTCAGCCATCCCCCAATGGATGGGAATTCCCTCAACTTCTAATTCTTTGCCTCCAGAAAAGAGTTCTTTTAATATTTTTGTATATATAGATTCTTTCCCCTCTTTTTAAAAAAAATCTGGTAGCAGTATTACTAGGTTGAAGAGTATTCACTGCTTTCTAAGCCTTTGGGCATAGCTCCAAATTACTTTATAGAGTGGTTAAATCGAACTTAATCAGATTTATAAGAATATGAGTCAGTCCCCAATTGATAAATGGTTAAAAGAAAAACAGGTAAGTTTCCAAGGAAAAAAATTAAAAATTATTTATAGTCATATAAAAATGTTCTAAATCACTATTGATTAGAGGAATACAAATTAAAACAACTCTGAGGTATCCCCTCATACCTATCAGATCGGTAGAAAAAGGAAAAATAATACATGTGGAAAATTGGGATACTAGTAAATTGTTAGTGGAGTTGTGAATTGATCCAACCATTCTGGAGAGCTATAAATAAAATATAAATAAATATATAAAAAAATAAATAAAATAAAAATAAAATACAAAGGGAGGGCTATAAATCTGTGTATACCCTTTGACCCAGCAATACCATTACTAAATCTGTAGCCCAAAGAAATTTTTTTAAAAGAAAAAAGATATATTTGTACCAAAATACTTATAGCGCCTCTTTTTGTAGTGGCAAAAACCTGAAAATGATGGAAATATGCATCAATTGGGAGTCAAATTGAAGTATAAGATTGTGCTACAAAAATGGTGCACAGGATGCTTTCAGAAGAGGTGGAAGTAGGGAGGGAGATTTATTCCTGTTCTGCACTGTCTGATCCTTTAAGTGCTAGAGGGGATTCTCATGGGGGTCACTGGCCATAATGAGCGTGGAACCAGGATTGCAGGTGGGATGGTACAGTCAGCCAGCCAGAGGTCGGAAATTCAAGCCCAGTGGAAGTTTTGGATGTGAAACTGTGCTCTATGGGAACCAAACTAAGCCATGAACACAATCCCCTTCCCCTGAGCAGAAACTGAGGTGGGAAAGGGGAAGAAGAAGGATTTACCTCCCCCATGGCAGGCAGGGTAGATGGAATAAGTTTGTATATTTGTCAATATACATTTGGAGAT
The DNA here is from genome assembly GCF_016432865.1 of Antechinus flavipes. Lineage (NCBI taxonomy): Eukaryota > Metazoa > Chordata > Mammalia > Dasyuromorphia > Dasyuridae > Antechinus > Antechinus flavipes. The sequence goes on along the minus strand of NC_067401.1, from coordinate 470,485,726 downwards.
AAACATTTCTGAGGAGAAACTAATCTGTTAGTGATTAAATGGAACTGGGGTGCGGAGGAACCTATTCTCTCCAATGGAAGAAATATAATCAGTAAAGTCTGGAGTCATTAGCAGAGAACCTAAAAACACACCAAATCCCTAAAGGGCGCTGAAGAATGCTGCAAGTGAAGGGAAATTTTAATTATCTGATCTTCAGGGTAGCGAGGACACAGTAAATGTGTTACACCAGAAAAATAACATATACAATGACTACAGAAATGTGAAAAGATATTTTTTAAATAGGCAAATTTTGTAAAAATGAAATGACCTAATGGCCCCCAATAAGAGATGAGAAAATGGACCTCTCCTTCCATTGCAGGCCCCGGGGACTACGTGTACAGAACCTTGCATTTAATGTCAGACTCAATGGGCTGGGCTAATTTTATGAAGTACTTTCCTTTATTTCTTTCTTAATCTTTGTTATGAGAGCTGGCTATCTGGGGAAGAGAGGGGGGAAGGATATATTTGGATATTATATCAATTTACTTTTTAAATATGCTGTCTCCAATACAGATATCTTCCCCACGAGGTTCCCATTATTTGCACCTAGTTCAGTTCTTTATATCTAAGAGAATCCGATCCAGAAAACAATTTTCTCTTGAGAAGAATCTTTTGAAGGATGAAATTATTATTAAGGCAACATGAGAAAACATTCTCACTACTGCACTTTTTTCAGAGGGAATTTCTGGAGGTTCTTTCCATGACAATATCCCTTCTATCTGACCTGTTCAGTCGTTTTTCAGTTATTTCCCACTCTTCATGACCCCATTTGGGGTTTTCTTGGCAAAGATACTTCCTAAAAAGCTATTTTAAAAAATACTTCCTAGCCGCACAGTTGACTTTCTGTTGATCTTCACTCAAATAGCATCTATATTTTCTTCTTCAGAGACGAAGAAAATGGATCCTTTAAGACTATGACCTCCTCTGTATGTCCTTGGTTTGGTCCAGCTACTCTTCCCATATTTGTTATCTTTGATGCTATTTCTACTTTATCAAATAGCACATCTAAATGGTTCCATCATCATTGATAGAGAAAAAAAGGTTCTGAGAGAAATCTGTACCAGTCTTTCCCATTTTCCATCTCTTCGTGGACCTCCTCCCTCTTTTAGCCTTAAATGCCTTCAGAATGATCTGGCCGAGTTGGTTCTCTTGCCAAGCTGTCTATAAACTTGTTTTCCGTGCATGGCTTCTCACTGTTTTATGAGATGATACTGCTCATTATCTTCCACCACCCTCCTCCAAAAGATTATATAAATAAGCTTCCATTCTAAAGCATCACTGCCCTGACTCTGGTAAGCAAAAAGATCAAGTGTTTTAATCATAGGATCATAGTTTTCAAGCTGTAGAGAAACTTAGTGATCACACAGTCCCAACCCCACCCCTTGTTTCATTGATTAGAAACTGAGGACTACAGAAAGGACTTGGTCCCAGATAATAAGTGACAGAGGCAGGATTAAGATTAGGAGTCTCACTGATTTACATCCTAATTTCCTTAGCCAAGATCAAATATCCATGTAAATGTTTGTTCTTTCATCCATTTCTCTCTCTCTCTCTCTCTCTGTCTCTCTCTCTCTGTCTCTCTCTCTCTCTCTCTCTCTCTCACACACACACACACACCCCATAATATTTTCTCTATGTTTTGCTTTTATTTTGGTATTATTTTTTGTCTTTTGTCTAAAAAAAGCAAATTGACAATTCACAGTTTAGTTGGAGATAACTTCACATAGAATAGGTTAGGTTCATAAGACACAAAAATTAACAACTATAGTAATTTGCTGTTTGATAAACCCAAAGACCCCAACTTCTGGGATGAAAACTCATTATTTGACAAAAATTGCTGGGAAAATGAGAAATTAGTAGGGCAGAAACTAGGCATTGATCCACACCTAAAACCCTATGCCAAGATAAGGTCAAAATGGGTTCATGATTTAGACATAAAGAGTGATACTATAAGCAAATTAGGAGAACAAAGGATAGTTTATCTTTCAGATCTATGGAGAGGGAAAGAATTTGTGGCCAAAGAAGAATTAGAGTACATTATGAAATGCAAAATGGATAATTTTTATTATGTTCAATTAAAAAGGTTTTGTAAACAAAACCAATGTAAACAAGTTTAGAAGAGAAGCAGTAAAATGGGAAAAAAAATTTTACATCCAAGGATTCTGATAAAGGCCTCGTTTCTAAAATATATAGAGAATTGACTCAAATTTATAAGAATACTAATCATTTTCCAACTGATAAATGGTCTAAAAATATCAACAATTTTCAGATGAAGAAATTAAACTATTTCTAGTCATATGAAAAAAGGTCAGAGAAATGCAAATTAAGAGAACTCTGAGATACTACTACATACCTCTCAGAGTGGCTAACATGACAGGAAAAGATAATAAGTTGGAGAGGATGTGGGAAAACTAGGACACTGATACATTGTTGGTGGAATTGTGAACTGATCCAGCCATTCTGGAGAGCAATTTGGAACTATGCCCAGAGCACTATCAAACTGTGCATCCCCTTTGATCCAGCAGTGTGTCTTCTGGGTCTGTTTCCCAAAGAGATCATAAAGGAGGAAAAAGATATCACGAACCATACAGGCTTGGTGTATAGAGGTACCAAAATAACATGAGATAACGTGTAGAACGCTTTGCCCATCTTAACGTTATTTAATGCTAGCTATTATTACTGACATAATAGGAACTTACTAAGTGCTCACTGATTGATAATGATTTTTATTAAAAATGTCTATCCCAATTCTGCCTCCTATCATTTTGCTAGAAGCACAGTGACTTCAATTCTTTGGGCCTCAGTTTCCTCATCTGTAAAATGGAAAGGTGGGACTCAATGGCTCTAAGTTCTTTTCTACCCCTAACTTTATAAACTTACAATTAACTGGCTGTGTGACCCTGCGTAAGCCATTTTCTTTCCCTGAGTCTCATTTTCCTACTTTGTAAAATGAGAATATTGAATTAAACATCCATAACTTGGTCCCGTGGGGCTGCTTTTTCAGTCCTCCCGACTCTGTGACCCCATTTGAGGTTTTCTAGGCAGAGACACTAGAGGGGTTTGTGATTTCCTTCTCCAGCCCATTTTACAGATGAGCAACCTGAGGCAAGTAGAATGATTTTCCCAGGATCACCCAGACAGGGTCTGAGGGCTACCCTGTGGTTTACCAAATCATTGTTTTTAATGAATTTTTCCCTTCATCTCTGGTCTTTTCTAGCTCTGTGATCCCTTTATTTTTTCTATTCTAGAAGAAAAGGAACCCTGTAGGATGAAGGGGCGATATCAGAGTGACGTTTCTGCCCTGTGCTGGGCCAGGACCCAGACCCTCAGGGGGAGGGCCCCTCGGGCCCAGGCCCCGGGACTGGTCCTCCGGCCCGGTTTGCTGAGGCTTCTAAGCCGGGCCTCCGCCTCCTCTGCCTCACCTAGTGAAGTCAGGACAAAACACGGGGAGGTAGGAGGGCTACAGGCAGAGGGACTCAGGCTGTTTGTGTTTCTCCTTTGTTTTCTCGTCAGGAGCAGGGAGGTGGAGGCCAAAAAGCGAAGCAGAAACTGGAAAGCCTGCCAGAGAGTGGGCTGGCACCGAAAGAGCAGCGAGCTGGAAGACTGAGGGAAAGGTCTGTGGCTAATTGCACGCCTGTAGCAGGAGCTGCCTCCCTGAGCATCCTCCCAGCTCTTCCCAGCCCCACCCCCCACAGATACCCAGGGATGTCAGGAGGTTGGCCTGGGAGCTGGGCACGCCAGTGCCCTCGGTAGGATTTCACGGGTTCCTCCATAAATCAGGAGTGCTAGACACCTCCATGTTCCACAGCCCTCTGGCAGGCAGACCAGGGGAGCCCAGGGCCCCCTTCCCAAAATCATGCTTGTAAATATGACAAATGTGCAGAGATGGGAGGGAACCAGAGGTTAGAGAAAAAAGGGGGAAAAGAAGAAAGAGATAAAGGTATACCTTTCCCCTCCTAGATTCACAGACCTGCAGAAATCTATCTATAAACTCCTTTTGGCTGTCAGATGAAAGCCTCCTAAGCCCCCTCCCAGCACCGACATTCCCTGTTTTAAAGCCCCTCTTGCTCTGACATTCCCTTTTAGCTCTGACATTCATAAAATCTTATGCCAATAAGTACCATTTTTCAATAGCTTCAAACTTAGCTAAAGACTTTAACACTTGGAAAGAGAAGAGAAGACAAAAGAAAAGGAAAGGAGACAAAAGGAGAGAAGAAAAAAGAAAAGAAAAGAAGAGAAGAAAAAGAAAAGAAGCGAACAGAGAAGAAAAGAGAAGAGAAAAGAAAAGAGAGAAAGAAAAAGAAAAGAAAAGCTTTTTCTTTCTTAGGTAAGAATCTTTTGTATGCAACTCATGCCCTTGATTTCTCAATCTATTGCTTATACATTTGTGCGCACGTGGTATACATGTGCCTGTGTTTGTGTGTGTGTGTGTGAGAGAGAGAGAGAGAGAGAGAGAGAGTGTGTGTGTGTGTGTGTGTGTGTGTGTGTGTGTGTGTGTGTATTAGGTAAGAACCTCTGGAACCGATTCACTTTTAATGATGACCTTGAACGCCATCCAGGGTCTCTGATGCCCCAGTATTTGCCGGGCAGGGGTCATCTCCAGTTGTCCTGTTCTGTATTTGCCCATTGGACTCTGGTGGCTCTGGAGGAGAATGGGGACTTTTCAGAGCTCTCCCTCCCTGAAATCCAGCTCATTTGCATGTCCCGGCATCACCTCCTGAGGTCATGGTCCTCTTGGAGAACAAAGAACCAACAATAATTTGCTGGGATGTGGAAGGCTCACTTTGAGGGGAGTCAGGAGACCTTAGATGATGTCCCAGCTTGGAACTGTAGAACTTTAGGGTTAGAAAAGCCATAAGAGGTCATGGAAACCAACTTCTATCTCATCAAGGATGCCCCTTCAACATTCCCAACTAGAGGGGGGAAAGCCCCCTGGACTATTGGAGTGCTTTCATTGGTTTTCTGCCTTTAGTCTCTCCCCTCTCCAATCTGCAATTTACCTTCTGAGAGCTGCCCCGAGCAGGGAAGAGATAAATGACTCACTCAGGAGCTCACTCACTCAGCCTAATGGGGCAGAAGCAGGAGTTAAACCCAGGAGTCCAGCTCACTGTCCACAATGCTACACTCCCTCTCACCTGGCGATGACTAATAAATGCTTGTTTCATGTATAAAAGGTGCTTCATAAATGCTTACATAGACCATGAATCTATAAGGCAGCCCATTCATTTTTTGTGCGCCTCTGGCTGGTATCTCTAACTTAAATCTGCTCCTGCCCACTCTTGCCTGTGAAGACCGCGTTTAGCATCCAGATTATATTAAGATCAGCCGGAGTCAGAATAAGGGAAAATCCTTGAGCTTTATTCTTTGCGGAGCTGAAGGGGAATGGCTATACCAAGTGAGAGCATCGTGACATGATTCCGGCCAGCAGTGCCTCTGCCTCCCTCACAAATCGCCTCTATGTTATCTCCTATACAACACATCAAAACTTGCCCAGAGAGTGGGCGGGGCCTTCTCTCTCCAAGCATATATTAATAGAGTATCGTCCAATCGCTATTCAGCCTCACATGCTTGGGACCTCAGTGCATCAACTCGAGCTTCAGCCTATGACACCTGCGCACCCATCCGTCTCCTCTCCGGACCCCAGCGCTCTCTGGCACCTCTTAGCCACACGATTTGGGACAAGTCAATTGTCTCCAGGCTTTGGATCCCCGTCGGGTAAAATGAAGGGATGACATTGAGGATGACATTCTGCCCATCTGTGTTCCAGCAGCTCTTCCAGACCATCCAGATCACAAGATGAAGGCTTTATGTAACTCAAACCTTGATCTTCACTTGCCTCACAGCGGCTCTCGAGATGGCCAGATCTACAAATTAATTCTTTGACCTCTCTGACCTTAGGCCAGTTTCTTGAGGCTTCTTCCCCTTCCCCACAACCCCGCTCTAGAGGCCTAGAGATGAGAGATGGAGGATCTTGGTGGGAGCCAGGCAGCCTGGCTGGGCCCTGGAGGAGGTGAAGGAGAACAAGGGTGACAAATGTGAAAAAGGAGCCAGACTGAGAAGGGCTTCGTGAGCCAAGGAGAGCTGAGCATCCTGGAGGCAGAAAGGAGCCACGGGGACTTAAGTGAACCTGAGAGGGATGTGGTTAGAACCAGGCTTCGGCAAAATGGCTTGGAGGCTGTGTGAAGCGAGGACTGGATTTTACAGAGAAGACTCCAAAGCTGAATCTCATCATCTGGTCCAAGGGTTTATCTGAAATGGATAGAAAAAGAAGGAGGAGGAGGAAGAGAAGGAGAAAAAAGAGGAGGAACAAGATGAGGAAGAGGAAGGAAGGAGGGAAGATAGGAAGAAGGGAAGAAAGGAAGGGAGGAGGGAGGGAAGGAAGGAGGGAAGTTGGGAAAGAGGGAAAAACCCTCTCATACTGAATATACTTAGGCAAAACAAATCCCCACAATGCTCATGACCAACATTTATCTCCTTTATATTTTACCTGTCATCTTTCTGTCAGGAGGTGAGTAGCATTCATTATCATCAGACCTCAGACTCATGATTGATCAGCGAGTCGATTGCTTCTTCAATTCAAAGATCTGGGTTTTTGCCAGTAAAGTCATCACTCAGTGGGACAGGTTGTGTTCCTTCTACACCTGGACAGATGGTTCTCACTCATGCTCCTTAACATTCAGACTTAGAAAGGCTCTCCGTGACCACTTAGTCCCACCCAAAAAGCATCTCAAATGCAACATCCTTGGCAAAATGTCATCTCCCTTCTGCCCGGGGACCGGTTCCCCGATAGAGAACTAACTGTCTCCAGAGGTGACCTTTCTACATTTGTCCCATTTAATTGTCAGGAAGTTTTGCTTGATATCAAGCCTAAATTTGTCCCTTTGCAACTTCCACCTATTGTTTGTGCTACTGACCTTTGGAGCCAAACAGAACAAGTGAAATCCCTCCTGCACATGGCGGCCCTTCCAGTCCTGGCAGGGAGGTACCTGTGCTCTCTGGGTTCTACCCAGCAAACCTTCCTTCAACCAATCCTCCTACGGCACAGACTCAGGCACTTCTCCATTCTGATTGCCCTCCTCCCCGCTTCAGCTAGAGTGCCTGGAACTGAACTCCAAAAGGAAGACTCTGGGGCTTGGAGGGAAGCACTCCTTATTCCTGGAAGCTCTGACTGACTTTTTCTGCTTCGTTGTCACAATCTCGGGTCCAAGAACAAAGCGTGAGCTCTAGTGCCAGAGCCTGGGCGAGATGGGAGGAAGCTCCCTTACTGACATGGTTCTTCCCTCTCAGCAATAGAAAGCCCGAAAAAGCTGAAGCAAACTTGGGTTCTAAAAGGCAGAGAGGAGCAAGGGAAGGAGTCTAGTATCAAGCCTGATCTGTGCAAAAGTGCATAACTGGGACCTGAACTGCCCATGTAGAAGGAACAACAGCGGACGCTCGAGTGTTTGAGGGGAAGATGGCGTCCTTGGGTGGAAATGAAGGAGAGGGCCACGTTGTGAAACTTCATCATGGCGGGGGGACAGGGACGACCTGTTTGGCAGATCCAAGTGAGCGGGAAATCCCAGGTACAGAACCCGAAGGCCGGGGTGCGGGTCTGCCATCTGAGCACCAGCTGTTGGAGAAATTCAAAACCAGGCCGATGACAGAGTCGGGAATTTATCGGTTGCAGAAACTCAATTTGTTTTGTTTTGGTTTTGGAATGCAAGCTTAATAGGAGTCAAGAGCATGACAATGAAACACAGAAAGACACGTCCATGTTGGACGGAATTAAGAGATGCAGAACTTCCAGGAATAAGGAGGGGATCCTGCCTCTGGCCCCACCTCCCCCCAACCCCCAGCATCTTTCTTACTCCAACCCGGATTCTGGAGTTCAGTCCTAGGCACATTCTCCCTGCAGCTGTGTCTTACACCTCAAACTCAGCTCCATTAAGAGCTATGTTCATTTCTTTTTTCTATTTTTTTCTTTTTCTCTCCCTTGGTTTTCCTTTTGGTTTGGATTTTTCTCTCTCAACATGACTCATAAGGAAATGTATATTTTAAAAGTTAATATACATGTATAGCTAGAAAAAAATAAAACAATAATTTTTTTTAAAAAGGTTTTTATTGAGTAAAAGGCCTGCCTCCCCTTGTAGGTCTCCTGCATTTAGCACAATACTTAGAACATGACAATCACTAAGTGATAAATGTTTTTTTCATCAATTTTTTTCTTTTTTTTTTTTAAGATCTTCATGTTTGGTTTTTAAATTTATATTTATACATTTTATATATATATATATATATATATATATACATATACATTTATACATATAAATTTATATTTATACATATATATTTTGAAACTTTATTTTCAAAATATATGCAAGGATAATTTTTCACCACTGACCTTTGCAAATTCACCAATTTCCCTGCTTTCCCTTTTTCATCAATTTTTAATCACTCATCCCCTGATTCCTTAAGTCTTCCCCATAAGTTACGTTTATTATATTGATATCTCTTTGGGTCCATGGTGTCTCCCATGGATAGAGCATAAATCCTTCCATCTTACTTTCCTTTCATCTTTACACCCCAGGAGCCCAGCAGGGTGCCTGAAGTAAAATAGGTGTTTAACAATCATAGAGGGGTTGGTTGGTTAATTAGTTGACTTAAGTCAGAACTATTACTCTATTTTCCTCCCCTTTTTGCCCTCACCTTTGCTACCCATTATAATCACAAATGCGTATTGCAGGGAATCATGGTCTAGAGCTGGAAGGAACTCTTGTGCAGCTCTTCTAAATCCCTTATATTACAAGGGAGGCAACTGAGGTCCATGTATACAAAGTGCCCCGTCCAGCATCACACAGGTGGCAGCAGGAGCGTTTGAACCCAGGTCTCCGGATCCATTGGCTCGTTCTGCTGTACCAAGATGCCCTATTAATTTTGTCATAATGGAGGCCCAGTGAGAAAAAGCATCAATTCCCCTCTCATTCATGCTAGGGATTGCATTCAGGGCTTTCATCTCTCTTCAAACAAACCTGTTTCCACTTGCAAAGAAGGGAGGGGAAAAAGTTGTTTATTGTCTCTTGGAAGTTCTCCATTAACCTACACAAAGGGAAATGGTTCCTTCCTTGGTGGAGAAGCCTTAAGTGGGGAGTCTCCCTTCCCCACCCTGCCTCCCACTCAGAATGTTCCTGCAGAGGATGCTGCCCCTGGCTCTGCTGGACCAAGGGACTGGGGACTAAAACCACCTGAGCAGAGACAGATGGTACACATTACGTGCAGAGTTGTTTGTGAGAGGTCCCGTGACAATATATTTGACCCACACTTTCCTAGAAAGAGGCTGGAGAAAACATTTTTAAACTTATTTCCCCTGAACAGGGGACAATTCAGGGCAGAATCAGAATCCACTGGAAGGCAAGGCACTTAGTTTTCCCAATTTTTCTCTGGTCTTCCAAGATCAGGATCCAGCATGGAAGTAAATAAGAACAAGGCAGGCTAATTGAAATTCAAGAGTAAAAACACTTATCAGGGAAATGTTCATGTTGGGGTTAGTACTGTGTGAAATAAATTTCCTCAAGCAAAGGAGAAAGGTGAGTAGCCATTCGGATCACCTGGAAAGTATCCTTGGGGCTCCTGCCCGCTCCTTGGAGATTCTCTCCTTACAATCTGACCATAGTTCACCCCTCTCCTTCTGGCTGCCCTGGATTCTGCAGTGCTAGCTTTCTCTCTGGGAAGCTTCTCTGGTCTCTAAGATCAGGTTACCCTTCCATTTGTTTTTCCCCTCACAAAACACCCAGGTCATCTTGGTGACCCCTGAAGGCTGACTCAGACTTCTTATGCTGGGCTCTTGAAAGCTTAAGTTCTGGGCAATTGTGCAGCAGATGTGACAGTGGACCAATAAGAATTTATCTTGATGACCCTTAAGTCAATTTAGTCAAAGTGTGGGAGAGGTTTGAGTCAGGATGACCTAGATTCAATCTGGCTTCCGATACATACTGGCTATGTGACTCTGAGAAAGTCTTTGAGAAGGAAGGAAGAAGGAAGGAAGGAAGGAAGGAAGGAAGGAAGGAAGGAAGGAAGGAAGGAAGGAAGGAAGGAAGGAAGGAAGGAAGGAAGGAAGGAAGGAAGGAAGGAAGGAAGGAAGGAAGGAAGAAAAAAAGAAAAAGAAAAAAGAAAGAAAGAAAAAGAAAGGAGGGAGGAAGGCTAGTAAGGAAAGAAGAACAGAAGGAAGAAAGAAAGAGAAGGAAAGAAGGGAAGGGAAGGAGGGAGGAGGGAGGGAAAAAGGAAGGGAGGAAAGGAAGGAGGAAGGAAGGCTAGGAAGGAAAGAAGGAAGAAAAAAAGGAAAGAAAGAAAGAAGGATAATATAAGATATTATATTATCTTATATAATATAAGAAGGAAAGGGAAAGGAGAAAAAGGGGGAAAAGGCAGGAAGGGAGGAAAGACAAAATTTGAGGAGATGAGGTAAAAATATAAGAGGAAAAATTGAACAAAATCAGGATTTTAACTGTAAGAATGACCATTTTGACTTTTTAAACTGACCACTTCTCAAACTACTATAAGATCCCCCACCCACTATGAACATACCAACACAGGAAGTAAGTGCTGGGGAGAAGAACAAAGGGATCCTCCCCAGGTGGCCTTGGCAGGCAAAGCTTGGAGAGAAAGAAGAAAGAATGAAGGAGACCTTCCACCTTTGATACAGGGGATACTCCACCCATCCCTTCCCTTGCAAACACAATGCTTCACCTAAGATCCAAGGGAGCTACTCCCAGGACCTTCTAAAGGAAAGACATCCCCTTTTTGATAAGAATGTGTCTGATATTCCAAATCTATCTATTAGAAAGATCTAAAAATAAAGTGTTTTTGACTGAACCCATTTCACAGAATCATTGTTCAGAATCTGAAGGGATCTCAGACACAAATAGTCCAGCCCACACCAACCCAAGCATCCTCTTGATAACATCACTGAGAATGACCCTCCAGCCTCTGCCTGAAGACCTTCCAGAAGGGAGACCCCAAAACCTCCCAAAGCAGCCTTTCCCATCCTGGGACAGCTCTTATCCCTAAGGAAGCATTTTTTTTTTTTTAGAATAGCTTTTTATTTTCAAAATATCTGCAACATTCACCCTCACCAAACTTTGTTCCAAATTTTCTCCCTTCCCACCTCTAGACACTAAGTAATTTGATATATGTTAAAATAATGTGCAGTTCTTTTATATTTCCACAATTATCAGGCTGCACAGGAAAAATCAGATCAAAAAGGAAAAAGAATAAGAAAAAACAAAATGCAAATAAACAACAATAAAAAGTGGAAATGGTATGTGGTTAGCATTTGAACTCTTTCTGTTACTGTTTGCTTGCATTTTTGTTTTCCTCCTCAGGTTATTTTTACTTTCTTTCTAAATCTCATTTTTCTTGTGCAGCAAAATAACTATTTATATGTGTGCACATATTGTATTTAACATATACTTTAACATATTTAACATGTATTGAACAACCTGCCATCTAGGGAAGGGGGTGGGGGAAGGAGAAAAGTTGGAACAGAAGGTTTTGCAAGGGTCAATGTTGAAAAATTAGCCTGCATATGTTCTGTCAATAAAAAGCTATAATAAAAAAAAGCTGTGCTGTGATCCACACTCAGTTCCCATAGCCTCTCTCTGGGTACAGATGGCTCTCTCCATTACAAGATCATTGGAACTGGCCTGAATCATCTCCTTGTTGAAGAGAGCCAGAATTGATCATCGCATAATCTTCTTGTTGCCATGTACAATGATCTCCTGGTTCCGCTCATCTCACTCAGCATCAGTTCATGTGTCTCTCCAGGACTTTCTGAAATCATCTTGCTGGTCATTTCTTACCGAATAATAATATTCCATAACACTCATATGCCACAATTTATTCAGCCATTCTCCACCTGATGGACATCCACTCAGTGTCCAGTTAAGGAAGCATTTCTCAACCTCAATCTTGACATCTCCCTATTTATCACTTCCAACCACTGGCCTTATTTCTGCCTTTTCTGACAAATCAGGTCAGAATGGTCCTCCCACATTTATCAAAGCCATTCTGCCTCACAAAACTGTTGCTTACCGGAGTCCTGAGAGGATGACAATCTGAACAATATTTTTCTTTTCTTATAGCTGAGGAAAGCAAGGTCATTTCCCACCCTTGTTCAGGTAAGAAGGATGACAGAGGGGATTTGAATCCAAATCTTTTTGTTCAAACTCCCATAATCTTTCCCCCATACTATGAGGACCATCCATCTAAGCTTGCTTCTATGGGACAACTCCAAAACGCCCGGATCAATTAATAAATAAATAACACAGTGGACAGAATGGGAACTTGGAATGAGAATCATGGAATTCCATAACACACTTTCTAGCTGTGTCATCCTAGGCAAGTCATGTAACCCTTCTAAGACTAAGTTCCAAATCAGGGATAATAACATTACCAACCTCATAGGATTGTTGTGAGATAATATAATCTACTTAAAGTGTTTTATAAACCTACAAAGTCGTAAATACTCAAAGACTGCTGTCCTATGCTAACCCTATAAACAAAAAATCAAAGAATAAAAAATTCAAAGAGCATGACACAGCATGTCATACAAGAAGATGGAACTGGGGAGCCTTAGCCTAGCAAGGGAAAAATTTTGGGCGAGTGAAAATGGAAGAGTCTTCCTGGTTTTTTCTGAAATCATTCCCCTCATCATTTGTTATAGTTCAATAGTATCCTCTCACATCATACGACAATTTGTTCAACTCCTCTCCAATTGATGGTCATCCCTTTTATTTCCAATTCTTTGCCACCCCAAAAAGTAATTACTATAGATATTTTTGTACAAATATGTCAAGGCTCAGAGGTCAACATTATGGCCTTGAGAAAAACTAATTTCCTTTCGCTGAACTCCAATTTCCTCATCTGAACTCCAGAATCGTGCCCATTAAATGCACCTCAGGAGAATATGCTTAGGATCAAAGGAAATCATCCCTGTGTGGTGCCATGAACACAATAGCTTTCTTTTTTTCTTTGATATCTTTTTAAAATTTATTTCATTAAATATTCCTCAATTGCATGTAAAAAATTAATCATTTTAAAAGTGTTTGAGTTCTAAATTCTCTTCTTCCCTCATGTCTCTCCCCACTTCTTGACAAGACAGGCAGTTTGATATCAATTATGTATGTGAGGTCATGAAAAACATATTTCTATATTATCCATGTTGCAAAAGAAAATAAAAACAAAACAACCAAAGAAAAAAACAAGAAAGAGAAAGAAGGAAAAAACTGTGCCTCAATTTGCAGTCAGAGTTCATCAGTTCATCAGTAGGTGAATTGTAGAGAATCAGTTCTAATCATTACTGAATCAGTAGAGAGTAGAGAGCAATTTTCATCATGGATCCTTTGGATTTGTGTTGAATCATTACCTTGATCAGAATAGCTAAGTCCTTCCCAACTGCACAATATAACTAGCTATAAAAAACTCCTGCTTTTCCTTAATTCATTTTGTATCAGTTCATAAAAGTCTTCCCAGGTTTTTCTGAAACCATTCCCCTCATCATTTATTATACTACAATAATATGCCATCACATCATACACTACAATTTGTTCAACTATTCCCCCAATTGATGGGCATCCCTTTTATTTCCAATTCTTTGCCACCACAAAAAAATAATTGCTATAGATATTTTTGTACAAATATATCATTTTCCCTTTAATCTCTTCAGCGTTTTATAGCCCAAATTGTCTTCCAGAATGATTGGACTAGTTCACAACTCTACCAACTGCAGTATTACATCAGCATCTCAATTTTTCCACATTCCTTTTTGGTCAATTTCCTTTTCTACCATATTAGCCAATCTTATAGCTATGAGGTGGTACCTCACAATTGTTTTAATTTGCATTTATGTAATAAAGTTATTTAGAATACTTTTTCATGTCACTATAAATAGCTTTGATTTCTTTCTAGGACAACTGTTCATATCCTTTGGCTATTAATTGAAGAATGACTCATATCCTTATAAATTTGATTCAGATCACTATATATTGTAGAAATGATATCTTTTTTCTGAAACAGTTGCTATATATTTTCCACTCAGTTTCCTGTTTTCCTCTTCATCTTGGTTGCATTGGTTTTGTTTGTGCAAAATCTTTTTAATTTAATGTAATCAAAATTAATTTTATATCCTACAAATCTTGCTTTTTCTTATTTGATCACAAATTCTTCCCTTATCCATAGATCTGACAAGTAAAATTTTCCACGCTCCCCTAATTTGTGTATAGAATCACCTTTGATAACATGTATCCATTTTGACTTTTCTTGGTATTCAGTGTGCAATATTGATCTCTTCCTGGTTTCCAGTTTTCTAAACAGTTTTTGTCTGAAATCTTTGTGTTTATTAACACTAAATTATCATGGTCATTTAGTATTTAATCTATTCCACTAATTCACCATTCTATTTCTTAGCCAGAACCATTTTGTTTTGTTAATTACTGCTTTATATTATAGTTTAAATTTGGTATGGCTAGGCTTCCTTCCCTGACATTTTTATATTGATTCTCTTCATATTCCTGACCTTTTATTCTTCCAGATAAATTTTATGATTTTTTTCCTAACTCTATAAAATAATTTTTGGTAGTTTGATATAATACTGGATAATTAAATTAATTTAATGATGTTTCATTTTTATTATATAGGCTCACCCTACCCATGAACAATTAATATTTCTCTATTTATTTAGATCTGACTTTATTTGTGTAAAAAGTAGTTTGTGATTGTTCTTGAGTTTGTCTTGCCAAATGGATTCCTATGTATTTTAAATTTCCCACAATTACTTTAAATGGAATTTCTTTTTCTATTTCTTCCTGCCGAATTTTGTTGGTAATAGATAGACATGCTAATGATTTATGTGGGTTCATTTTATATTCTGCAATTTTGCTGAACTTGTTCATTGTTTCAACTTGTTTTTTTAGTTGATTCTCTTCTCAAATGTCTTTGTCTACTGGGATGTGGATTTTGCCCCCCTAACAGAACAGTGTCACTGTGAAGATAAACAAAATGAAGAAAGCACTTTGTGTCTCTCAAGCTCTGTTTGCATCTTCAGTGGTAGAGAGAGGACTGAATTTGAAACCAAGAAGCCCTCTACTTTAATTCCCTCATGGATGTAATGAAAGATTTGCAGATAATCTCTAAACCCCCTTAAGCTTGAAATCCTATAATCTGTTTTACCTCCACCTTTCAAAAACATCACTGTTCCCATCTCCAGCTAGGTCATCCCCAGTTTCAAATTCTCCCAGAGCAAGGCCTCCAGGCCCTTCATCATCCTCTTCCTCTGGACATGGTCTGGCTGATTCATAGAGAGGGTCTTAAATTCAAAATTTCAGACTTTCTCAGTACAAGAGAAACTACACTGGGGCAGCTTCGTGGCAGGCTGATAGAACAGGAGTTCTGAAGTCAGAAGGATCTGAATCCAGGTCTAATCTCACTACTCACTGCATGATCCTGGGCAAATCACTTAACCCCATTGGCAAATAAAGGGAGAGAGACAGAGATGTAGAGAGAGGGGAAGAGAGAAAGAGAGAGACAAAGAGATTCAGACAGAGACAAATGAAGACAGATTGAGAGAAGGAAGAGAAAGGAAGGAAGAAAGGAAGGAAGGAAGGAAGGAAGGAAGGAAGGAAGAAAGAAAGAAAGAAAGAAAGAAAGAAAGAAAGAAAGAAGAAAGAAAAAAGAAAGAAAGAAAGAAAGAAAGAAAGAAAGAAAGAAAGAAAGAAAGAAAGAAAGAAAGAAAGAAAGAAGGAAGGAAGGAAGGAAGGAAGGAAGGAAGGAAAGAAAGAAAGAAAGAAGGAAGGAAGGAAGGAAGGAAGAAAGAAAGAAAGAAAGAAGGGAAGGAAGGAGGAAAGAAGGAGGGAAAGAAGGAGGGAAGGAAAGAAAGGAAAGAAAGAAAGAAAGAAAGAAAGAAAGAAAGAAAGAAAGAAAGAAAGAAAGAAAGAAAGAAAGAAAGAAAGGAGGAAAGAAGGAGGGAAGGAAGAGGGAAGGAAGGAGGGAAGGAAGGAGGGAAGGAAGGAGGAAAGAAAGAAGAAAAAAAGAAAGAAAGAAAGAAAGAAAGAAAGAAAGAAAGAAAGAAAGAAAAAGAAAGAAAGAAAGAAAGAAAGAAAGAAAGAAAGAAAGAAGAAGAAAAAAAGAAAGAAAGAAAGAAAGAAAGAAAGAAAGAAAGAAAGAAAGAAAGAAAGAAAGAAAGAAAAGAAAGAAAGGAAAGAAAGAAAGAAAAGAAAGGAAAGAAGAAAGAAAAGAAAGAAAGGAAAGAAGAAAGAAAAGAAAGAAAGAAAAGAAAGAAAGAAAAGAAAGAAGGAAAGAAAGAAGGAAAGAAAGAAGGAAGAAAGAAGAAAGAAAGAAAGAAAGAAAGAAAGAAGAAAGAAAGAAAGAAAAAAGAAAGAAGAAAGAAAAGAAAGAAGAAAGAAAGAAGAAGAAAGAAAGAAAGAAAGAAAGAAAGAAAGAAAGAAAGAAAGAAAGAAAGAAAGAAAGAAAGAAAGAAAGAAAAAAGAAAGAAAGAGGGAGGGAGGAGGGAGGGAGGAGGAAGGAAGGAAGGAAGGAAGGAAGGAAGAAGGAAGGAAGGAAGGAAGGAAGGAAGGAAGGAAGGAAGGAAGGAAGGAAGGAAGGAAGGAAGGAAGGAAAAGAAAGACACTGCATTTAGAATACAGAGTTTGGGAATCACTTTCTAGTTTGTCTGTTAACCATAAAATGGCACTACATGCTACAGAGGATGGAGTCTGGTCTCATCTTCCTGATGAGCCTGATACACGTCCCAGCTCTGTGACCCTGGACAAGTCACTTCCCCCGTGTGCCTCAGTTTCCCCATCTGTAAAATGAGCGGGAGAAGGGAATGGCCGAGCGCTCCAGTATCTCTGCCAAGAAAGCCCCAGATGGGGCCACAAAGAGTCAGATGCTGAAACAGCAGAACAATAACAACGCCCCCGGCAACACGGGGGAGCCGGGGTTGGTAAGTTCCCGGCTGACAGTGGCCCGCGGGCAGCACCTTCTGTGCGCAGGCGCCGGGGAGCGCTTCGCAAACACAAGCAGCTGAGCCCCACAACAACCTCGGAAGGCGGGCGGTCACTTTATCCCCATTTCCCAGTTGAGGAAGCTGAGGCACTCGGCATAGGTGCGTGGGCCCCGAGCTCCGCAGCCAGGAAGGCCCTGCCCCGCGATGATCCGGGCGGCCCTGAGCCGGGTAATCCCGCCCTCTGGCCCCAACCTTCCGCTCTGTGCAGGAGGGGAGGCGTCGGAAGGCCCTGAATCCTCCCCTGAATTCTCAGGTGCAGATCAAAGATCTAAATCTCCTTTCTGCCCGCACGTCCCGTGCCCGGGACCCCCCTCCTCGCCCCCACCCCCCGGGGCCGGGCCATTGTGAGCCGGCACTTCGGCCCGAGAGACAAACAGTCTGAACCATTATCGGCCGCCGTAGATTGGGCTGGCAGCCGGGCTGATAAGGCCCGATTGTCCCCGGGGTCTCCATTCATTCCGTGGGTCAGAGTGCGCTCCCGCCCTCCTCAGCGGTGGCCCGCAGGAAGGGCCCCGGGCCCCCAGCCCCGCCCCGCAGGAAGGGCCCCCGGGCCCCCAGCCCCGCCCCGCAGGAAGGGCCCCCGGGCCCCCAGCCCCGCCCCGCAGGAAGGGCCCCGGGCCCCCAGCCCCGCCCCGCAGGAAGGGCCCCCGGCCTCCCCCCGCGCTCAGATCACCTTGGAGGTAGCTCCATTGTCTCGGTCCCGCGCCCGCATCCCATTCACTGACTCGCCCCAGGGGCCTGAAGAACCTCAGCCATTGTCTGGTTTCCTCCCCGGGATCCCTCTCCCCTCCCCTCGCTCCCCGTCAGGAGGAAAAGCCGGGAAATGGCTGGGAAAGGGAGAGAACATGGAAAGAAGTCATAAAAACGGGGGTGAGGAAGCCCCTTCCATCGCTCGGACCGCGGCCACAGAGCCCCCCCCCGCTTCCGAGGGCCCAAAAACCCTGGCTCCGATCGAGTCTGATGCTGGGTGACTATGGGACCCACCAAGTCATTCTGAGCCTTAGTTCACCTGTCTAGAAAAAGGGGGTTAACGTATTTCTCTCCTGCCCCCTCAGCATTTAGCCAGACCAGACTGGCAGCCGCCCCCCGCCCTTGGGCCATAGCCAGTCCCCATCCAGCCTCTGAGCTTCCGCCCTGAAGTCTTCCCAGGGCCAGAAGGGGGAATTCCCCTGCATCCACCTGCAGAAGATGCTGCTGGGGGCTCCCTTCAGAGGAGCTCTGCCTTCCAGCCCGCAATCCCCCCTTCCAGCCCGCAGCCCGCCTTCCCCTGGAAATGGCCGTTCCCCTCTTCTCTCTTCCCTCCGCCTCCGGGCCGTGGGTTCTTTCTCTCCAAAGAGCGTGTCCCCTTCGGGAGGGGAGGGCTGCCTCGGGGACCCGAGCCCCGGGCCCCATGCCCAATAGTCTCGCGAGAAGTGAAGGCGGACGGACCTAATGAGGTTCTGAGTGAACGAGGTGCCGTGGGCAAGTGGCGGAGCGGGGCCTTTCAGCCGCTCTGGGGGCGCGGACAAACTGGGGCTTGTGCAGGAAGGGGAGCGACCCTCTCCCTACCGGGAGCCCTCCTAAATCAGGAAGACTCAGGGGGAGACGTGGTGTCAGACATTCGCCAGGCTCTCGGAGGGGAGGGGCCGCTATCTGCGCCCCAAGAGAAGGAACCCCAATAGAAAGGCGCAAGAAGGCAGATTTGGGGGGCGCAGGGAAGAAATTATTCACATACATATGTGTATGTATATGTCTATATATACATGTGTGTATATATATGTGTGTGTGTGTGTATAAAATATAAGTAATCTGACTAGTCAATAAGCCTCCATCGCTGAAAACATTCAAGCAGAAATCGCGTGGCCCCCTTGCCAGGGAGGCTGCAGGGAAGATTTCCTGCCGGGGAGATCTCGGAGGGCCCCCCTACATTTGAGATTCTGGGACTCTCCTGCTGATTCTTAACTGGCAGGTTCAAGGAGACAAAGAAGCTTGGGGGAGGGGCCGGCACCAGCCTCCCAGGAGTCGGTGGCTTTTACGGCTTTGCTCAAAAAGCCATCCAGCCTGGACCGCAAATGGACACCTTGAAGGTGGAGGGGCTTAGGATGCTGCTGGGGTTTCCTTTCATCTGTGGAATTTGCCCGTGTTTACAGAGGGCGGCCCGATGGGGAGTACGGGGGAGGAGGAGAGAGAGCCCCCGCTCTCCTATGGAACCCCCCACCTTGAGGCCCCGCTCAGGTCGGTGATAACCTTCCCTCCGGCCTGGAAGGCAGGATCGGGACGGACTCTCCTTCGTTCCATCAATCTCTTGTCCACTGGCTCGCTTCGGCTTTATCTGATCCGGGTTATCTCTGTCCACTTAGGAACCCGGGCGCTCTGCTCTGCTTTATCTCTCTGTCAATCTGGGCCAGTCTGGTGCCCTTCCTTCTCATGCCCATTATGTGGTGAAAGAAACTCTCCATCCTAAATCTTCAGAACCCCATCCATCACTCTGGAGATCTACCTTACTGGGGGAGGGGAGCAGATGGGAGAAGCGTTCTAGGGAAGACTTTGCCTAAAGTAGCCTTATCCCCTTCCAGGCTGCTTAGGGCACTCTTTATTTTATTTTATTTTTTAATCGAAGCTTTTTTATTTTCAAAATAAAAGGATATGCAAGGATAATTTTTCAACACTGACCCTCGCAAAATCTTGTGTTCCAATTTTCCCCTCCTTCCCCCCATCCCCTTCCCTAGATGGCAAATAATCCAATATAGGTTAAACATGGTAAAAAAAAAATGTTAAATGCAATATCTGTATACATATTTATACAATTATCATGCTGCACAAGAAAAATCAAACCAGGAAGAAGAAAGAAAAAAAGAAAGAAGAAGAAGAAGAAGAAGAAGAGGAAGAAGAGGAAAAGAAAGAGGAGGAAGAAGAAAGAAGGCAGAAAGAAGAAGAGGAAGAGGAAAAGGAAGAAGAGGAAGAAGAAGAAGAAAGAAGAGGAAGAAGAAGAAAGAAGAGGAAGAAGAAGAAAGAAGGCAGAAAGAAGAAGAAGAAGAGGAAAAGGAAGAAGAAAGAAGAGGAGGAAGAAGAAGAAGAGGAAGAAGAAAGAAGAGGAAGAAGAAGAAGAGGAAGAAAGAAGAAGAAGAAGAAGAAGAAGAATCCAAGCAAGCAACAACAAAAAGAGTGAAAATATCTCTGGGGATAAATGACTCTCTTCATCATATTGGAACGGCCTGAATCATCTCATTGTTGAAGAGAGTCACGTCCATCAGAATGTATCATCTTATATTCTTGCTGTTGTCATGTATAATGATCTCCTGCTTCTGCTCATTTCCCTCACCATCAGTTCCTGTAAGTCTCTCCAGGCCTCTCTGAAATCATCCTGCTGGTCATTTCTTACACAACAATAGCATTCCATAGCATTCATACACCGTCATTTACTCAGTCATTCCCCAACTGATGGGCTGTTTCCAGTTTCTTAGGGCAAACTTTAAACCTGTCTGATCCCTTCTATCAAATCATTTCCATTTACACATTCTTTGGCCTACTTAAAGCCAATGTTTGAGCAGGATTCTTAGAATACAAGACGTTATAATTGAGAGAGAATTTGGAACAAAATGTTTAGAAAGACATAATTGAATGTCAGAGCTGTAGATGATCTGACTTAGAACTAGAAGGAACTGATGAAAATCAAATGTCATGGAGGGAACTTTAAAAAAGAAAATGTTAAAACCCAGAACCCAGAGCTAAAAGGAACCCCAAACCACAGGATATTAGAAAATAGAATGTAAAAGTGGAGAAAAAAAAGAGTTTTGAATTTAGAATGTAAGATTATAAAGGTACTGAGAACATAGAGTATTAGAACATAGAATGTTTCAGCACAACCATTAGAACGTTGAACATTAGAAATTAGAGTTCACGTATTGGAAAGGGCATGAAGAAATATAAAGAAGGCAATGTCAGAAATAGTGAGGCTATTACAGGTCAGCAGGTTCAACCCCTTTGTTCTACAGAAGAAGAAACGGGGTTGGGGGCATAAAGGACAAATTTTTTGTGTCCAAAGTCAAACAGCAAGCTAGAGACAGAGCTCCAATTAGAAAGTCTTTCTACCCCAGCTTGCTGCCTACCTTAACAACCATATAACTAGTTCTGACCTTAATTATGGAGTATTCAGGGGCATATCTAGCATCTTGTTTTCATAAGGGCAGAATTGGGGCATTAGCCAGACCATCTGCCAAAAGCTATTTCATGGCTGGGTTTCAGACATCTTGTCTTTTCCTGTAAGAATGATGACATTGATAACATTTGCATTAAATAGGAAGGAAGGAAGGAAAAAAGGGAAAGAAGGGAGGGAGGGAGGAAGGAAGGAAGGAAGGAAGGAAGGAAGGAAGGAAGGAAGGAAGGAAGGAAGGAAGGAAGGAAGGAAGGAAGGAAGGAAGGAAAGAAGGAAGAAGGAAGGAAAGAAGGAAGAAGGAAGAAGGAAGGAAGAAGGAAGGAAAGAAGGAAGGAAGAAGGAAGGAAGGAAAGAAGGAAGGAAGGAAAGGAATGTAAGAGGGAAGGAAGGAAGGGAGAAAGGAGGGAAGGAAAGAAGGGAGGAAGGAAGGAAGGAAGGAAGGAAGGAAGGAAGGGAAGGAAAAAAAGAGGGAAGGCAGGAAGGGAGGAGAGAAGGAGGGGGGGAGAAGGAAGAGAAGAATTTGAGTTATTGAAACAGAGAAGACAAGAAAAAAACAATTTGAGCAATAAATGAGGTTGTACACAGCAAAGAAAAAGAAACAGTCCAAAATAACTATCAAATCAATAGTTCAGAGAGTGTGTGTGTTTGTGTGTGTGTGTGTGTGTGTGTGTGTGTACATGTTTTTCAAAGCTGATGTTTCTTGTCAAAAATTAGCTGATGTTTTTCCTGGAACTGGCTTTTGGAAGGACAAATGAGACTTGATTAAATATGAAGTGATTTGAAATCCAAAGACTCACTGGATAATGTCATGTTTACTCGGCACTGAAAGGGACACTGCCAAGGACTGGTCTCATTCTTCATTATTTACTCTTCATTCTTTCAAAACCTCTTTTTGGATGCTGTCAGAATGAACCCTGTCTCTCTGTTTGTTTTGTCCTTTTCACAAAATTAAATGTCCTAATTTTCTCCGAGGTGGGAGGAATAGGGGAGAAGGGGGAGGATGTTCCCCAAACCCCAGGACTTCCACCTCCTGGAGGTCTGTCATTGTCTCTTCCTGATTTGGAGCCCTGGTCCTGCCACAGACTTGTGGGGTGGCCTTGGACAACTCACAAGAATCCCAGATTCTCTGAGCTGGAAGGAAACTTACATGTGAACCTGAACATGGACCCAGAATGACCCACTATGGCAGGATCTCGAATGGAAGCTCCTTGAGGGCAGGTGTAGATTTCCCTTTTTGCTTTGTATCCCTAGCACTTGGTGTGATACCATGGCAAATCCTTAATAAACACTTCTGGGTTGGTCCAGTTATCCACTTCAAAGCCGGGACCAAGTCCAGATTCTCCGAAGCCAAATCCACTTTGATTTTCACTCTGTCACCCTACTT
Source organism: Antechinus flavipes (assembly GCF_016432865.1). Lineage (NCBI taxonomy): Eukaryota > Metazoa > Chordata > Mammalia > Dasyuromorphia > Dasyuridae > Antechinus > Antechinus flavipes. Next base: position 470,463,133 of record NC_067401.1, on the reverse strand, counting down.
AGGTGGCCTCTCTAGGTCAGACTTCTCCAGTCTTTTCTATCTGCCTGTGGCTCGGTGTCAGAGCCCTGGTTGTCCTCCTTCCAGCTTCTCATTCTGAATGGTCTCCCTGGAACTGAAGCCCCTTCTCCAAAATGGTCTGAGCAAAGAAGGGGACAAAGGGATCTCTCCCTATGATGATGATGATGATGATGATGATGACATTTATATAATGCTTTAAAGTTTAAAAAGTGATTTTCATCCATTCACTCATTTTGTTCTTCACAGAAAACCTTAGAGATATATGCTAGTATCATGTCCATTTTATAGATAAAGAAACTGAGATTCAGAGGGATTAAGGGACTTGCCCTCAGTCACCTAGCAAGTGGCTGAGACAGGATTCTAAGTGACGTGCTCCTGCCTCCATGTCCCCTGCTCTATTTACTGAGCTGGCGAGCTGCCTTCTGGGTTTACATCAGCTTTTTTTATTTGTTTGTTTGCCACATCACATTGATGACTCATAATAATCTTTTAGCCCACTAAAATGCTGGAGCTTTTTCTCTTGCACTACTGCCCCACCTTTGTTCTATTCTGGTGCCATTGGCTTTTTGGAATCCAGCATAAAGTTTCTATTTGTTAAATTCTGATTTTATTTCATTAATAAAATTGACTAATGTTTGCTAAATGTCTATGCTGTATGAGACATCATGTTAGATGCTGGGGATACATTGGTAAAAGTCATGTGGTCCTGATTCTCAAAGATCTCAGCTTCTAATGTGATATATATACACACACACAGATAGAAATCACTGAATCTGTGAAACGGAAGGGACCTGCACAGCCCTCCACATCAAAATCACCGGAATATTCATCATGAGGGCCATGAGGACCATCCACCCTCTGCTTGAAGACCTCCATCATCGAAGAATCCACCATTATCTTTATATAAGCACATACTTATTTAAAGTTCAATGCAATTACTATACAAGCATTTATTAAGCACCTGCTGTATGTCAATCATTGAGTTAAATGCTGGGAATATTAATGAAAAGAATGAAAATACTCCTGTTTCCAAGGAATCAACTTTCTAATGGGGGAGACAATGTGTGTATATGTATATGTGTATATATGTGTGTGTGTGTGTGTGTGTATCTAAATATATAAATATTTACATATAAATATAAGTTACATATAAATTTATGTAAATATATGTATTTACAGCATAGATGCAAAAGAGAATACATACACATGAATGCAAAACTGATTAAAAAACAAACAAACGTGGTCATTTCGGGGGCGGCGGGGGGAGGGGTCCTCCCAGACAGACTTACATGAATTGATGCTGAGGGAAGTGAGCAGAACCAGGAGATTTTTACACACAACAACAAGATTGTATGATGATGAATTCTGATGGACGTGGTTCTTTCCAACAATGAGGTGATTCAGGCCAGTTCTAATAATCTTGTGATGAAGAGAGCCATCTGTACCCAGAGAGAGGGCGTGGGGAATGAGAGTGGATCACAACATAATATTCTCACTCTTTTTGTTGTTCGTTTGCATTTTATTTTCTTACTCATTTACTTTCCTTTTTGATCCATTTTTTCTTTTGCAGCAAGATAATTGCATAAAAACATTTACACATATTGGATTTAACATACATTTTAATGTGTATAACATATATTGGATTGATTGCCATCTGGGGAGGGGATGGGGGAAGGAGGGGAAAATCTGAAACACAAGGTTATGCAATGGTCAATGTTGAAAACTTATCCGTGTGTATGTTTTGAAATTAAAAAGCTTTTTCTTTTTTCAAAATAAAGAAATATCCTAAAAGCACCAAAGATGCCTAGGATGGTAACCCAAAATCCCAAGCAGAAGGAAAGCAGGTTAGCATCCCAGCTGGAAGGAAATAAATTCCCAAATTGAAAGCCACAACGTTTAAGGCCATTTGCTTGAATTATGCCCCTAACTACTCTATTAACAAATAGAAGTCCTCTTTTCATTTTTCTGATTATGTTGATTTGGATTTATTTTCTTCCCTGGGCTTTCACTCTTCCCAGAGTTAATAATACTATTACATTTATAGCAGACATGTTGACTCTATGGCAAACATGGGTTTCATTTCCCAGACCACTTTAAGCAGCATTTGTATCCCCCAACAACATAGGTGAGGAAGTTCCGGATTTGAATCTTGGTTCTCCTACTGACTATTTGGAAAAATGTGGACAAATACCTTCCACCTTTCTGTCTTACTTTCTCAACCAGGCTCCAGAGATCACAACTATCTCCTTAGGAAGTGAAGACACTTAATTTGGAATTCTTCCCTGGGGCTGAACTGTCTTAATACAGGAGTAACTACAACCTACTAGTTAATTAAACTTACCTCAATCATGCTTCACATCCCAGTAGCCGTGAATGTCCGCCATCTTGCCGTCAGCCCTGTGGCACTCTCCTCCCAGTTTTCCACCTTTCAATTTAGAAATAATAAATGGCTACCATGATTGCGCCTGGAAAGCCTCTTGCCTTGGCTCCACTCCCCATCCCCATGAGTAACTAGGCTCAAACTCTATCTCCTGGGATACCCTCAGCCATGTCCAATGGAATTCAAAGCTTCTTCAGGGGAGAAACTGCCTCACTTTTCTATTCTTATCACCGGTGACTAGCTTAGTGATTAATACATAGGAAACACTTAAGGGTGCTTTTTCATTCATTCATTCATTATCAGCAAATGTTCAATGTTTTGTCACCAGATTCCATCAAGTTAGTTATTGAGTCAATTGAGTATCAATTAAACCTTGCACTGAAAATAATACCCAGCCTTTCTATCATACGTTTAGGTTTGCAAAACACTTTAAATATGGTCGATCGATTCTCCTAATAACCCTCAAAAGCTGGTGACATTACTAATCCCTGTTTTACAAGTAAGGAAACCGAGACAGACCAAAGTTAGATGACTTGCCCAGAATCTCACAGCTGGTGGATTTTGGAAGTGGGATTCAAATTGAGGGCATCCCAAAACCAAATCCAGTGTTCTCTCCACTGCTCCACTGCTCCCTGTCTACATGCATATCATCCTTTCCATCTGTCTCCTGCTCTCGGCTCACCTAGCCACCAGCCTGGTTCAGGCCCACGTCACCTTGCTTTCAGATTATTTTAATAATGTCTTGACTAGTCTCCTTTCCTCAATTCTCTGTTCAATGTGTACTACACGCCGTCACTGAGTTGACTTACCTGAAGTACAGGTTTGACTCTCTCTCTCTCTCTCTCTCTTTCTCTCTCTCTCTCTCTCTCTCTCTCTCTCTCTCTCTCTCTCTTTCTCTCTCACACACACACACACTCACATACTCACACACTACCACCACTTATACTTTCACAAAAAGTTCCAAAGGCTCTTTATTATAAGCCACATATAACTATAAATATTTATTTATATTTATATATATACACATATCTATATACACATATATATACATATACATATATGTATCCAAATACATATGAACATGTATAATATATGCTTTGTATAATATATACATGTTACATATTCATGCAGATATGTATATATACACATTATATATGTGCACACATGCATTAATATGTATATAAGATCATTTTTCCTTTCTAGACTTCATTTTTCTGTTCTGCAAAATGAAAGAAAGAAAATTATACTTCAGTCAGTATTCAGACTCCATCAGTTCATTAACTGGAGATGGATGTTTCCATTTACTTTTCTCTCATGATCATAAGTATAACTTTTAACCTTTCTATTTAACTGACACTGCTTTCTCCCAGGTTTGTTCCACTAGCCATGAAGGAGGCTGATGAGGGCATGTTTATGAGTGTTTAGAGCTTACTTAGTCAGACATGGAAGATGTCAAGGTCATTCCTTGCATCCTGGGCCATCACCAACTTGACTTTCGTCTTGCCACTAGTTTTCAATGAATGGAAGAGAGAAGAAGGACAATTTTGTGCAACTCTGCCGCACTTAAATTCAATTCACCCACAAGTTAAGACGTTACACTGTGATGTTATTGGTCCTCTCTGAAAATAAAGGATAAACAACGACAAAAACAACATCTGGAGATGTATAGTAATTTTCATCATAAGTGCTTTGGAATCGTCTTGGATCATCGTATTGATCAGAATAGCTAAGTCATTTACACTTGATCATTGTACAATATTTTTCTTACTGAATGTTCTCCTGATTCTGCTCACTTCAGTTTGCACCAGTTCGTATAAATTTTCATAGGTTTTTCTGAAGCCATCTGGTTCATCTTTTCTTATAGCAAAATAGTATTCCACCAAAACCATATATCACAACTTGTCCAACCATTTCTAAGTGATGATCATCTCCTAAATTTCTATTTCTTTGCCCCTATAAAAAGAGCTCTCCTATACATATAGGTTCTTTTACTTTTTTCTTTGATCTCTTTGGCATATAGTCTAGTAGTAGTATATGCTTAGAGTCATGAAGATCTGAGTTCAAATTCAGCAATAGACATTTACTAATAGGATGACCTTGACCAAATCACTTAATCTTATTTGCCTATTTTCTCATCTGTAAAATAAACCAGAGAAGAAAATGGCAAACCCCTTTAATATCTCTACCAAGAAAACCCAAATAAGGTCACAAAAAAATGGACATGATTGAAAAGACTAAATAACAACAAAAGTGGTACTGCTAGGTCAAAAGATATGCTTGTTTTTATTTCTCTTTGGACATAGTTGCAAAATGCTTTCCAGAATGGTTGTTAGATCAGTTCATGAACTCTACCAACAATGGATTAGTATCCTAATTTTTCTGCAATACCTTCAACATTTGTCATTTTCCTTTTCTGTCATTATTAGTTAATATGATAGGTATGAGATGGTATTTTAGAATCTTAATGCAAATTTGTCCAATCAATAATTACTTAAAACATTTTTTCATAATTATAGATAGTTTTTATTTCTTCCTTTGAAAACTGCCTGTTCATATCATTTGATCATTTATTAATTAGGGAATGACTCATATGTTGATAAATTGATTCAGTTCTCTATATATTTGAGAAATGGAGCCTTCGTTAGAGGAAATTTGAGTGAAATTTTTTCCCAGTTTTCTGCTTTTCTTATAATCTTGGTTGCATTGGTTTTCTTTGTGCAAAAACAGTTTTTTAATTTAATGTAATTAAAATCCATTTTACTTCTTACAAATCTCTCTTTCTCTTCTTTAGGCATAAATTCTTCCCTCATCCATAGATCTGACAGGTAAAATGTTCCATGATCCCCTAATTTGCTTTTGCTACTATTCTGTATGTCTAAATCATGTACCCATTCTGACTTTATTTTGGTATAAAATGTGAGAGGTTGATATATACCTAATTTCTGCCAAGTTTTGTTGGCAATTTTTATTAAATAGTGAGTTCTTGCCCCAACAGTTTGGATCTTTGGGGTTTTCAAACATTAGATTACCATGTCTATAAGTTTCTAATCTATTCTATTCTAATCTAATCTATTCTCCACAGATAGTGAAGAGCCCCAGGTGAGGTATAAAACCCTTTAGTCCAGTAAAAGGAACCCTGATAATATGTCTGGTTTGGCTCCCCACCGCTCCCAAGGGCATCTGAGCCTTCCTGAGAAGTCAGGGGGCAGGACAACCTGTGTTGTAATTAAAATAGAGTTATACTAAAATGGCAAGGAAACATCTGCATAAAATAGCAAGTTGTTCACGTGGTCCCACCTATGCAGTATCCTATAGTTAGTCCATGTGCAGTGTGCTATAGTTATCTTAGTGTATTAGAGTATATAAGGCTGGGAAAATTTCAAATAAACAGACTCCTATTTGACCATCTTCATGAGTTCCACATCTTTACTCGTCACCCATGATCAGGATTCGGACTGGTACCAAAATCCTCTAGGTCCGGACACCATTTCACTGATTCACCATTCTTTTTCTTAACCAGTACCAGGTAGTTTTGATGATTACCACTTTGCAATATGTTTGAGGTCTGATACTGATAAATTAGTTTTTTTCACGGTTTAAAAAAATAATTCTCTTGATAGTCGATCATTTTTCTTCCACAAGAATTTTATTATTTTTTTCTAGCTCTATAAAACATTTTTTGGCAATTTGATTGGCATGGCACTGAATAATGAAATTAATTTAGGTACAATTATCATTTTCATGTCGATTTTTGTTCATAACATGTGGAAATGCTGATGATTTATATGGGTTTATTTTACATCCTGCTACTTTGCTGAAGTTGGAAATTCTTTCAAATATCTTTTTATTTGCTTCTGTAGGATTCTCTAAGTATACTATCATATTATTTACAAAGATTGATAGATTGGTTTGTTTTTACTCATTGCCTATTCTAATTCTTCCCATTTATTTTTCTTGTCTTAATGCTATTGTTAATATTTCTAATATAATATTGAATAATGGTGATAATGGGTATTCTTGCTTCACCCCCAATCTTATTGGGAAGACTTCTAGGTTGTCCCTATGACAGATAATGCTTTCTGGTGATTTTAGAAAAATACTTCTTATTATTTTAAGGAAAGTTCCACTTAGCCCTATGCTTTCTAGTGTTTTTAATGGGAATGAAAGGTATTTTTTTAAATACTTTTTCTTACTTGAGATAATCACATGATACTATTTTTTCTTTCTAATATTGAACCAGTCCTGCACTCTTGGCATAAATCCCACCTGACCATGGTGCTTTAATCTCCTTACCACTATTTTGTTTGAAATTTATTCACTAGAGAAATTGGCCTTTAGTCCTCCTTCTCTGTTTTTGCTCTTCCTGATTTAGGGATCAGAACTATACTTATGTCACAAAAGGAATTTGATGGCACTCCTTTTTTTCCCCAAATAATTTATACTCTATTGGCATCAATTGTTCTTTCAATATTTGGCAAAATTCACTTGTGAATCCATCTAGTTCTGGTGATTTTTTTCTTAGGGATTTCAATTTCTTTTTCTAAGATAGAGTTTTTTTTTAGTATTCTATTTCCTCTTTCATTAAGCAATTTATATATTTGTAAATGTTCATCCATTTCACTAGACTGTTAGTTTTATTTGGCATATAATTGGACTGTTTTTCTGTCTTGGAAGGACCTCGTTCCTGTGCAGCCACAAATTCACAAGCTTCTCTTTGTGCTGGAATTGTGACCCAGAACTGAATATAGGCAAAGCAACAGGATCCTGCAGCCAGTGCCAGCAAAGTATCACCTGTAATCTCTTTCTGACCAATTGTCTGACCATCACCCCACCCCCACCCCCACTGTCTTTGGACTGAGAACTCCTGAAGCAGCTGTTTGCTACCGGGGTTACCATGGTATGGGCTCTGCTCGCCAAATCCCACAGTGACACAGACCCCTCCTGCTAACCTCCTATGTTGCCTTGGTTTGGGAAAATGTTTCACCCTGATCGTTTCTTAGCTCTGACACTCCAGAATTCTATTTAAGGCATTATTTTAAAGTTGTTTGGAAATGAATATTGGGAAGCTTGAAGTTCACTATCTTGGAATGGAAAATTTCAAAAGTTTCTCTTGATTCTATCACTTCTATGTTCTAAAGTTTCTTCTTCAGGAAGTCACATGCACCTCAAACTTCATACACTTCGTACAAACCTGATCTAGAAGGTACCTCAGAGCAAAGAAACATAGAACCCCCAAAAATAGAGCTGAAAAAAATCAGTGACCCAATCAATTAGTGATATCAATCAAGAAACAGAGGGCCATGTTGAGGGTGGAACAGAACGTTGATCCTTAGATGTGTGTTGAATGAAGAGATGAATATTTGCTTTCTTCATGCTGGAGCCAAACGTTCCTTGTTAAAGTGGGCCATTTCCTCACGCTGAGTGATTCCCATGTACCTTAGGAGTCTCAGAGTCTGTGACTTTCTCTCATTATGTTCACCACTTCCTTCCTTGCCTTAGAGCCATCTTCAGTGGAGTCCCAGCCACTGTTTTGCTATCCATCTTCCTTATTCTTGAACATTTCCACTGCACTTCATGACCTCTCATAACCTCAGCAGTACTTTTCCTTTTGCTCACTCGGCCCTTTGGGATTCTGATCCGATTGGTTTGGATCTGAAGCCTTTTCGATTAGTTTATGGCCCATTCACTCAGACTCTTCCCTTAGTTTCTCTCTAAGGAATATATTTCTGCGATCTCATTCAGCCCTGGAGAATCAAGTTTTAGCTACTCTCCTAGGAAGCCAAGTAGAAAAATGAATATATCTGCATAGATTCCATTTTTCTACTTGGCCTCCTATAAAAGTGGTTTGTTTGCACATTTATATTATGGGTGCATATGTGTACATGTACATATACATTTGTATTTGTATAAATATGAATATTCATAAATATATTCATGTATCATTGTGTATTTTGTGTGGATATGTATAGGTAATATATATGTGTGTTATATAAAATGCATGCATGTGCATATAGACATAGCTCATCCTGTGAGTGAAAAACATAATGGACTTACTTTATCTATGACTGACTTCCAGCTCATTTCTTCTGGTAGCTCTAGTGGCTCCAGACCGGCTTCCTTTGCAGATATTTAAAGACAGTTCAACATTTATCTCTGTTTCCTGGACTATTTATGGTTTATTACCTCCATCTGCCTAACATGAGATTATATTTGGGAGCTGATGAAGCAAAAAAATATCTTTAAGATTAAAATGCCAAAGGAAGTCTTCAGGGCTCCCACCCACCTACCCATGATGGATGAACCGTTTTCTAGGGGTTAAATTCGACCCATTGTTGGGTTGTAGAAGAAGGATGATCCAGTGACAAGATCTCTTTGACAATATTTGTTATCCTGGGCAAGTAGGAAGGTGACGGTCTGGAAAAACAACCCATGAGATCCTGCGCTTTGATGATGCTGTAGGAGTCAACCACCAGAGCACAGCAGAATCATCACATCATACAGCTCGTGAAACTGAGAGGTAGCTGTGAAAATCCTGGCTCTTTGCTGTTGATGTGGCTCTGGGTGAGGTTCCTCACCTGCTGAAACTCCTTTTCCTTCTCTGTGAAATGAAGGGGAGAAGTGATCAGCTTTGGGACCCCTTCCTTTTCTCAGCCTACCATCCCGGCATAGGGTCTTCCCAATGGCTTCTTCTGTTCTCTTCTCATCATCCTGGCTATCCTTCCCTGAAGTTTCCACCATCTGCACTTCCCTCCAACATGACCTCCCATTTATCCGTCTTTTTATTTCATGTGTACATAATTGTTTGCATGTAGACTTCCCCATCAGACGACCAGTTCCTTGAGAGCAGACTGCTTTTCTTGGATTGCCCACCACATAGTAAACCCCTAAAAAAAAAAGACTTGATCGACCAAATAAAGTAGTATGGTCAACCCCAACCAGACAAGGAAATAGGCCCAGAAAAGGAAAGGAAGAAGCAGCCGTTTTCCTCACTTGGGCTTGGCAACTTTTGTTTGTTCCCTGAATATTTTGCACTTACTTACCTGGGTCTTATTCCCCACTTCCTCTAGTAGAATATAAGGCTCTTGAGAGCAGGTCCTTTTTATTTTTGTCTCCGTTATCCCCAGCACCAAAGTACCAGGCACACAGAATGAAGCTAATCCTGTGTAATAATCCCAATACCTAATAATAATAACTAATATTGTGCTTGGTAATCAATGCTCATAGAACTGAAGTTAATTGAGGATCATCTAGGGGATTTCTAAGTTTTTTTTTCCAGTTTCCATACTTAATGACCTATGACTGAATGGAGTCACCGACTGAAAGTTGAAAGAAATTATACAACTTAAAACTGGCATTTTACAAATAAGGAAACAGTGACTCAGGAAGTTTGTGGGCTGCCCAAGATCCTAGAATGAGTGAGTAAATAGCAAAGGCTGAATTCTAAGTGAAGTTTTCATCATTTTTTCACACATTGCCTCTCAGGATGAATGGAAGAGGATATTTGAGCAGAAGTTAGGAGGGCGTAAGCAAAAGTCCGCAGGACAGCAAGGCTGGGCCCTGGACTCCACCAAGCTGACCACGTTTCCGATGGCTATTTCCAAATTCAATAAACAGTGGGACTGCCTCCTCCCCACCCCCACCCACCACCCCCAATTTTCAGGCAACTTTTCCCAACATGGCTCAGACATTGGTCTGACTTGTTTTTCCGGCGCGCTGACTTCTGCTAAGACATCTTTTCCTTTAAGACCAGAAACTCCACTGGAGTTAGATTTGGAAGGGGGATGGACAGGCTGATGATATATCCTCCCAACCACATGGCCCCCCTCAAACACTCTCTTAATGGGAACCACATGGCCTGGCATTCAGGGAGGCCCTTCTCGCTTTGACATCACTGGGGGAGGGGAGTTAGGGAGGGAGAGTCTTCAGCCAAGCTCATCAAATGACCGAGGTCTCCGGTGGGGAAAGGGTGGAAGGCGGAAAGTGGGGCTTCAGGCTTTGTGCACCCTGCCCACCCTCCTCCCCCGCCCAGGTCCCCACTGATGAAAAGGGCCCTCTCTCTCCACTGACATTTGTTATGACTCCAATTTTGATTATTTACATGGTGTAATGAAATACCCCATTCCTGGTCTCTTTCTCTCTACCCACATGTGACTGTTACTGATTAAGGCAGGAGAAGCGTGTGGTCAAGGGGAAGAGCCCACATTTGGGGCCCGGGATCTGGGTTGTAGAGCTGGCCCTTCAACAAGCCCCCTGGGTGACCCTGACAAGCCATCCTAGGCCTCAGTTTCCTGTGCGGAACATGTCCAGCATCCCGTCCAGGTCCAAATTCTGGGATGTTCGGCTAAGTGGAGAATCCTCCGGGGCTGCTGCTGGGGTTGGGTGTCAATTAATCAACAAAACCATCCTCAGTGCCGGGTACTGGATTAAGTTCTGACAGAGATTAAGAAATAAAAGCAGCACTCACTTCTTTCAAGGAGTCTCCATGCTATCATGAGAAACAACAGGTATGCATAAAGTACATGGAAAAAACATTATATAATGAGTGAATACATGAATGAATGAAAAAAGCCTTTATTAAATACCCTACTATGTTCCAAAATTCTGATGACACAAAGGCAAAAGAAAAAAAAAAATAGGTCCTGTCCTCAAGGAGCTTCCAGTGAAACTGTAAGGGACAGCCTGACTAGACACAGGCCTGTTTCTTAATAATTTAAATAAATGTAAACTATAAAAAGGGAAAGGTCCCTGCCAGAAGTGACAGCTCCGGATGCTGTGTCACTCTTAATATAGCCCAAGATTCCATTAGCTACTGCCATCTTGAACTGTTGGTATATATTGAGTTTGCTGTCCACTAAGACCCCCAGTACTTTTTCAGATGAACTGCTCTCTAGCCAATCTTAATTCATGAAGTTAAATTTTTAAGTTTTATGCTTATCCCATTTAAAGTGCATCTTATTAGAGTCAGTCTAATGGAACTCAATGCAATCACGTAATGTAATTCAGTCTGCCTAGATCATTTTGGATGATTGGATGATCCAATATGGAAATTTAATGTCATCCTGCAAATTGGATAAATAAGCCATTTATAGTTTTTGTTTTTTCTAACTCATTTATAAGAATATTCAATTGCACAGAGCACAGATGGATTCCTGGGGCGCTCCACTAACAAGGTCTTTCTAAAGTGACATGAAACTAATAATTGGCTCTTTAGGTCCAAATATTAAAACTATTCCAAGTCTAGCTAACTGAGTTATCCCGTAGCCCGTTGTCTTCATCTTGTCCATAAAGACAGCATGGGATGGAAGATTTAAAGGTAAAAGAAAACTTAGAGTTTATCAAGCCCAATCCTTTCATTTTCAGATGCAGCAAATGAATGAGGTCCAGAGAAGGGAAATAAATTCCCTGAGGTCATATAGGTAGTGAGTGGGAAACTCAGGATTTGAATCTAAGTCCCTTGATTCTAAACCCAGAACCGTCCCCATTATTCTATTAATGAGGGAATTTGCCCAATGTTTTGATAAAACCCAATCAAACTATATCTACAGCTATCCCCTTTATCTACCAATCCAAGCAGCCTGTCAAAAAGGAGATGAAATGGGCTTGACAAGGTCTTTTCCATATGAATCATTCTGGCTCTTTGGAATCACCATTTCTTTTTGTAGATGCCTGATGTACGTCCATTTCTCTCATAATATGTTCTAAAACATCTTTAGGAACCAAAGTCAAATTCACCCTTGCCTTTTTCTGAAAATTAGAGCAAAATTGTTTTTCTCTAATCCTAGAGCACCTCGACTGCTCTCCAAGTCTGATCTTTCCAAGGTCATTAACACTGACTCACTCATTTCACTTGCCAGTTCTTTCAGGACCCAAAAATGCAATTCATCCACTCCTAGTGACCTAATCTCATCACAGGCTACTTGGCTCTCTCTTGTTATGTTTCTAGTCATCGTGGATATTAATCCCTTATTCTCCATCTCTTCTCCATCTCATCTCTTCTTTAATAGCACAATCTTTTCATCCGCTGCCAGTTATGAAAACCTGGCTACTCTGAAGGAAGATACCTCATCCCTAGGTACATTTTCCAATGTGAGAAGCACATTCTCTTACAGCTTTCCTCCCTTTCTCAGCAATTATTTGCTTTCATTCCCCTTCATTTCCCCATCATCCACTTTCTCTCCATCCCATGTCAATCAGGTTCCTAATCCAATCTAGTAAGAGATTATTAAATGAATATGTAATATACATGTGTGTCATATAAAATGCAGAGAATTACATATAAATGTATATGTAATTTATATGTAAATTTATGTAATATATAATTTATAATTTGTGTAAATTTTAATATAAATGTATAATTTATAATTTACTTATATAAATGACATAAAATGTGTTCTATATAAATGGAATTCTGGAATACCTATCCTCTTAATTAACCAACTTGCTTAATTCCAATGGCCATCTGAATCTCACCTCAGCCATCACAGGGATGGTCAAATTTAAGATTTTTCTACTCCATATAAATCTGATTCTGATTTTATTTTTTTTCCTTCTTTCCCTGTGCCTCAGCTCTACTAAACTTCTTCTTTCTCCTTACACTGACCTCACTACACTTCTCTGTTCTCCCAGTCTATCAACTCTCCTCTGTCTCTACTTTATGGTCTTCACAGTATTGACCCTTTAGTTGATCTCTTCAAATATACTCTGTCCTCCACCTTTGACCCTCTTCTACCACCATCCAAATCTTGAGAATCCGCAGCCCCAGGTAACCCCCACCATCCCAGGCTGCTGAATATAGGAGGAAGTCACAGAACCAAGTCAGCTGGGTTGGATACAGATTCGTGTTATCTAATCTCAACTGGGTGCTCACAGCCAACATAAATCCTTTCATTCTTATCTGATGGACTCTAGATCATACTCCCGACAGGGGTATTTTTCAAGGAGTCTCCCCTCTTTTTCAGTCTTTATTCCAGTCCCAAGCCCTTCTCTCAGGAGATAACCTCACCACTTTCCTGATGAAATCAAGGCCATCATTCATAAGCTCCCTTATCTCTATTCCAAACCACAAATGCTTATACACCTTCACTCCTTCTTCATTTCAAGGTCAGCCCTCTACTTGCACCTTGATCCTATCTTTTCTCAAATCTTTTGTAAATGTGCTCCAGTAATCAGTTATTCTCTCCTTTTAACTCAACTTTAACCCTTCTCTACTATTTTCTTCACTGACAGCTACAAATCTATACTTATGTCTCCCAATAACAAAAGAAAGAAGGAAAGAGAAAGAGAGAGAGGAGGAAGAGGGGGAGGAGGAGAAGGAGGAGGAGGAGGAGGAGGAAGAGAAGGAAGAGGAGGAGGAGAAGGAGGAAGGAAGGAAGGAAGGAGGAAAAGAAAAGAATTCTTTACTTGACCCTAGCATCTTGTCAAATTATCTTTCTTTAGCTTTCCTCTCTTTCTCAGCAGTTATTTGCTTTCATTCCCCTTTATTTCCCCATCATCCACTTTCTTTCCATTCTATGACAGTCGGGTTCCTAATCCAATCTAGTAAGAGATTATTAAATGAATACTATGTATACCGGCCATATACTAATTGCCACTGTCTGAAATGATTCTCTCCAAGAATATGAGGGATCTCTTTCTTGCTAAATCTAATAGATTTTCTGAAATCCTCATCTTCCTTGGAAGGTTTCTGTGAAACTTTTGATATGTTGACCAAATTCCTCTTCTAAATTAGTGATCTAATTAAATTAGATCTCCAAAGGGGTCTGTGGATAAATTTAGGGGCTTCTTGAATTTGCAAAATCAAATCTTTCTTTTTTACTAACTCCTATCTGAAATTTATCGTTTCTTTCCAAAATATTCTTCTAAATAAAAATAAGAATAAAAAATATTCTTCTAAAAAGAAACCCATAGACTTTAGCAGATGGCAAAAGGGATCCATGATACAAAAACAGGCTAAGGACCACAAATCATACTGAATACTTTCTCTTGCCTTGGCTTCCATGACACTTCAACCTGCTTGCCTACTTCAATTCAATGTTTTCTGAGTTCACTTTCTATCTTTCAATACCTACACATGGACATGTCCCAGAATTCTCTCCTAAGTTTTCTGCTATTCTCTATACATTCTCTTTCTTAGTAAGAGGATTAGCTCCCATGGGCTCCATTGTCATTTCAACATAAACGAATCCCATCTTTATGTACGGAACCCTAAAGTTTCTCCTAAATTTCTGAGATGTTTCACCAATTGATTTCTGGATATCTCCATCTGAAAGTCCTTTAATAGCTCAAATTCAAAATTTCCAAAGCAAAATTGGTCATCTCTCTTAAAAACCACTCCTCCTTCTTGCTTCATATTTTTATTGAGGACACTATTATCTTTCTAGTCCCACAGATCCGGGCATCTTAGTGGACTCCAAGCTCTGAGGGAGTCAGCAGGATATTGAGGAAGCTGCAAAAACTGATGAGATCTTGGGCTACAATAGGAGCACTTTCTGCACTCTACCTATGTCTACTCAATACAAATACAGAAGCAGATAGGTTATGGTACAGTGGATAGAGAGCTAGGACTTGAGGCAAGAAAATCTGAATTTACTTCAGATACTTACTAGCTGTGTGATCCGGAGCAAATCACTTAAACTTTGTTTGCTTCAAAAGTTAAGAAAAAAATCCTCAAATGTAAAATGAGGTAATAATAGGGTTGTTGAGAGAATCAAATAGAAAGTGGCCTGTGCAGCCTTTTTCCAGCACTGGTGGTCGAGGAACAAAAGAATCCAGCAGATGCTAAGACTCACACTGTTTTAAAAACTCTTTGTTATAAACATTAGCAGGGCTGTGGAGAGTGGGTTGACCTCAAAGGCAGGACAACCTATGTTCAAGTCTCACCTCTGACACATCTTGGACGGATGACTCTGAGTAAGTTACATAATCCCTTCAGTGCTCCAGGAAACTATACCTATAGTTATCTAGAGAGAGAGACAGACAGAGATAAAGAGAGAGAGAGAGAGAGAGACAGAGAGACAGAGAGACAGAGATACAGAGACAGAGACAGAAAGACAGAGAGGAGAGAGAGAGACAGAGAGAGAGAGACAGAGAGACAGAGAGGAGAGAGAGAGAAAAAGAGAGAGAAAGAGAGACAGAGAGGAGAGAGAGAGAGAGAGGAGAAAGAGAGAAAGAGAGAGAGAGAGAGAGAGAGAGAATGAGAGAGAGATGCAATCTAAAACTATAACTTTCTGAAAAGATACCAAAGTGCATTAATAAAAGAAATCTGGGAGTTCCCCATAGTTAAATGACAAGTCCAGTCTATGTTGCAATAGATATCAACTTAGCTCTTGAAACGCTGAATTTGATATTCTTGTCCAATGATCTCTGAGCAAACACACTCTTAAAGAAAAAGAAGAATATTAGTGTTTGTATTCTTGCGATAAATGAATTCAGAAGAGAAAAAGAAGTTGCTATTGAGTGGAAGGAAACCTCAGAGATTCTTCTTAGAGAGTCAAAGAAATTAGTTTATTGAGCCTCCAAAGGCAACCAAAGACATCATTTCATGGATAATTTCATTCGTAAATTTCTATTGCTCTCAATGGACTTTTGACAAGAAAGCAATTGCAGTTTCTGCCCCGATATCTATTGCAGAACAGGAGAAGGCAGATAAAGCCACTGAAAAATTTGATGAGACTATTGAAACTAAATCAACCTATATGTCAACATTCGATGGCTTCAACGCCAAAAGGAACACAGAACGTGACTCTAAAAGATAATTTAGGACTAAAAAAAGAAAGAAAGAAAGAAAAAGGAAGCAGTAAAGGGTTTGTGGACAATAAAGAAGCCTCCTGTCTAGACAGCATTAATATTTCCTTCTAGAAGCACCAAATAGAATCTCACACAAAATGACATCGACTAAAATTGAATTGGCAAGGAACTCCTAATTACTTGCATGGAACTAATTTGTGAAACAGCCAGATGTGTAGACTTAGATCTCTGACTTTGTAAAAGCAAAGATTAAAATCAGTACCAAATTAGAAAGCAATAGGAACTCAATCTGGGATTTCATTGGCACAAAAAGCTCCCAAAGATGGCAGTTCCAGCCACCAGAGCAGGCTTTCCCCTTCTCTGAAACTGCTGAGTTTTTTGAGAGTTGCCTGGGGCACCAGAAAGTTCAATAACTTGGCCTGGATCCCTTTGCCAATTTGTGTCAGAAACAAGACCTTAATCCAGGGTTTTCTGGCTTCTCTCCTTGATCTCACACTGCATAAAATGAACAGATAAGATTTACAATAGAAGTAACTCCAATCTGACCTATTTAAATAAGTCGCAGATGCCTACAAGGGAAAGGGAAGGCAAGAACAGGCTCCACATGGAATATGCTCTTTTCTTAAGAAAGGTTTAGCAATGCAAATGAATTGCCGTGAGTCAGCCAGCAATCACTTAACTTTCTTTCCAAGGAGGAAGAAAGATATAGGAGCCAGAGAAAGAGAAAGGGAAGGGAAAGAAAGGCAAAGCAACAAGCAGCTATGAATCACTATGTGCCAGGTGCTATGCTGAATGCTTTACAAATGTTATCCTTTTTTGGTCCTGACAATGATCAGCCGAGGCAGATGTATTGATTTTGCAATTGAGGAAATTGAGGCAAGGAAAAGTTATCCATCTAGTAAAGTATCTAGAAATACTGAGGTATTTCTGACTCCAAGCCAGGTGCTTGATTGCACTAAGCCTCGAGCTGCTTCTGATAAGATGGACAGATAGATAGACTGTTAGATAGATAGATGCATGGATAGATAGATAAATAGATGGATAGATATTTGATAGCTAGATAGACAGACAGGCAAACAGACAGATAGACAGACAGACAGAGGGATAGAGAGATGGATAGAGAGATATATAGATAGATGGATGGATAGATACATAGATAGATGGATAGATAAAAAGAAAGAATATTTATTCAGCACCTAATTATGGACCAAGAAAATAAAAATACAAGCCCCTCCCCCCAAAATTCCCTGCCCTTGAGGAGATGACACATAAAAGGAAGCTGAAAGGAGAAGAGGGTGCCCCAAGTCTAAAGAATTAAGTGTGAGGGCAATATATAGTTGTGACTTCATTGCCAGATCTGTGCCCTCCCCTGGTGCAAATTGAAACCCCCCTCACTTGGTAACTTCTCCTCCAAGGGCTTCTAGGAACCCCCTAGAGAAGGTCTATCCAATGTGCTGGGCGACTTCCACTAGAGCTTTTGACATTTCTCAGGTCCCAGTCCATCTGTCATTCCTCTTTCCTAGAACGTAGCTAACTCAGCGCCTGTTCAGATCCCCTCGGGATGTCTTTGCTTCTCATTCATCCTTCAGAAGAACAAAGAACTGGCCTCTGAACTGGAGGCCTGGATCCCTTTGGGGTGGGACCATATAGTCTCAACTCTCCCAAAGTTTCTAGATCCAAAAGTCCATCTTTCTCATCCCACAATTCCCTAGGACTGGAAATCACAACACACAGTCTGAGGATTCAAAACCGAGGGTCCCCAAAGAGCAATAGAGATGCTTTTGCTCAGTTTTCTTTATTGTAAAGTAATTATAGCACCTTCTCCCAGAATGGTTGGGAGGATCAAATGAGAAATATTTGTAAAGGGCTTGGCACACAGTAGGGGCTTAATAAATGTTATTTCCTTCTTCTCTGCCGTCCATCCTCTGCCACAGTGAGAGTCCTAAAGCATTTCTTCTTCACTGGCTTCTCTCCTCTGCTCAGTATGTTCCAGTAGCTCCCTCCCTAGAGATTATAAAGATTCATTGAAGTTTATTGACTATAAGGATACTTATAAAGAGAGTCAGATTTGTATTTAAGGAAAATCACAATGGTATCTGGGCAGGGACGCTCATTAGGCAACTAATGAAACACTCTGGGTGGGAGGTGGTGAAGACCTCAATCGAGGATTTGTGAGTAGAGAGAAGAGCTCATATTCAAGAGATTTGCGAGAGGAGAAATAATGAGATTTGTGCTGCATATGTGGCACAAAGAAGAGTGATAAATGAAGAATAATACGCAGGTGACATAAGACAGAAAAATGGGGCACTTTTGATAGAGGCAAATTGGATCAAGAAGAAAGTTGGAGGGCAAAGCTATTTTGAGCATTAGAATATAAGCATCTTGAACTCAGGGACTGTTTTTTCCCTTTTTAAAATTTTTATATCCCCAGGGTCTAACAAAATGCTTAATAAATGTTTGTTGAATTAAATTAAATTAAAGTGAATTAAATGTTGTTTATTTACTTATCTGTGTTTTTGTCTTATTCCTTTTATAAGACTTCATTCTTCTCCTCAAAGGAAGTAGGGATATTTAGCCTAGAGAAGAAGAGACTCAAGTTCACTCTCCCCCTTCTCAGAGACCCTGGAGGAAAGGGTGGACAACCATTTGTCAGGGATGTCTGAGACAATTCCTTGGAGGTAGGGGTTAAAAGAGACAGCCACTGAGGTCTCTCCTAACTCACAGACTCTGAGGTTTTGAGATTTCTGTGAGCTCTGTGAGGGCAGAATAAATTTTAACGCACCCCCAGGCCCTGGCACAGTGCTCTCTGCTGTGTGGACTCTTTGATCCAGCAATGTCTCTACTAGGTCTTTATCCCAGCAATTCTTTTTATAATGGCAAGGAAATGGAAACTGAGTGGATGCCCATCAGTGGGAGAATGGCTGACTAAATTATGGTAGATGAATGTCATGGAATATTATTGCTCTGTAAGAAATGAGCAGCAGGATGATTTCAGAAAGGCCTGGAAAGATTTACATGGACTGAAGTTGAGTGAAGTGAGCAGAACCAAGAGAACATTGTTATTATAACAACAAGATCATATTATGATCTACAATGAGGTGATCCAATAAACTTGTGATAAAAAGTATCATCCGCATCCATAAAGAGAACAATGGAGACTGAATGTGGAACAAAGCATAGTATTTTCACCTTTTGTTGCTGTTTGTTTGCTTTTTTTCCTCTTTCTCTTGTTATTTTTTCCCCTTTTGATCTGATTTGCAATATGACAAATAGGGAAATGTATTTAGAAGAAAAAAATGAATGTTAAAAATCATATAATTGGAAAAATAATATAATATTAAAATAATTTTTTAAAAGTTAGCTGGGATCTTTGAGATCTAGTCCACGTGATCTGATCCAACCCTTGTGTCAACCCTATAATGGAGATAGGTACATACATCATCCCATTTTACAAATAGTGAATCTGAGATTTAGAGAGGTGCTAAGTGACATTATAAGCTTGTCAGTAGCAGAGTCAAGATTTGAACTCGGGTCTTCTGACTCCAAGTCAATGGTTTTTACAGCACGTCTCCCTGCTTTGCTTAATATGTGTATATACAAGTTTTCTTTAAGGGGTGAGAAGAAAAAAAATCTGTTTTCCTTTGGACGGCCAAGTTGTCTTTCCTTCGCACCTACTATGCCAAGGGTGCCTCATAAACTTCAAATAATAATAATGGTGCTATCCCAGAGGGGAGAAGTTAGTCATAAAAAGCCATTTTATGGAAGCTTCTCTGTAGAGGCTGGTAGGTGGCTGGAAGTGGTCAGAACATCCATAAATATCAGATTCCAGAGGAAAACACTTGGGTGGTGGGGAAAGGCGCCCAGCCATTGATGGCCACCCATGGTGGCCCTTCTCCTACCCAATGGTAAATCTCTCTGGTAGACTTGAATTATTATTCGAATTATTTTTAAATCAATCATTTGAATTATGATATCTGAATTATTTCAGACCCGAAAGAAATGTTCCATGTAATGGCCAAGCAGAACAGCCCCTTAAGAGAGGATGCTGCCATGTGGCAGTGAAGTATAATGGAGAGAGGCAAACCTCGGAGTCAGCATCAGGGAGAATCATGGGATCGTCAGATAATCACAGAGATTAACTAGATGAACCTTTCCCTCCTCCCCCATTTTACTGAGGAAGGAATTAGAATCCAAAGTCAAACAGGAAGTAGTTGGCAAACCTAGAACATAAAACAAAAACAACTCATGGCATCAGAACATAGAATGTCAACATAGAGTGCAGGGGACTACAACATAGAACGTTAAGGAATTAAATATTACGCTTTAGGATCATGAATGTTAAAATGTGTAACCTAGAATGTTATGATGCATTGTTATGATATAGAAATAAATATTTTTAACAAAGAATATTAAGATATAGCACCGTGAATATTAAGGTATAGAACCCTAAAATGACATAGAACTTAAACTATTTGAAAACAGAACATTAATAGAACCTAGAATGTTAAGATATAAGTCTAGAATATTAAAATGTAGAACCCTAGAAGGTTAGAATGAACCATACTGTGATGTAGATTTATGTTTAAACGAGAAATGTTAAGAAGGGACAGAGACTATTCAAATGCAAAGTTTCTGAGTCACAAGGCCTCTGATCTCTTCTTTTGACAGATGAGGAAATCTTGAAGCTCCAGAGCACCTGAATGATTCATCCAGATCACATAGTTCATTACTGACTCTGTGCTCTCCATTGCTTTCCCTAGGCAAGCAACAGTTGATATTTTAGCTCAAATAAAGAAACGTATGTAAAACTTTTTGTGAACCTTAGGGAGCTATGTAACCATCGGCTAGTATTATTATTATTTTTAATAATTACCATTGTACGTACTTATTACCTTAATATTTCACAACCTAAATTTTCTCTAAGAAAAGAAAATGGAAATTTCTTTGCTTTTTTCCATTTAAAAATAAATAAACTTGGTGAAAACATTTTCAGAAATATCCCCAGGATTTCCGATGGCATCTATCAGGTGAAATGTCACCAATGAGAATATATTTTTACATGCCCTTTATGACCTTCTGCTTACTCACTTTGTGACCCAGGGCAAGTGATTTCATTTTTCTGGACTTCACTTGGGCTAAATAACCTCCCAATTCTCTCCTAACTTTAACTATATGAAAGTAGATAATAAGAGAATCCATAGTGTATTACACTGAATCTCTACACGTCCGACTTGATGTCAGGAAGATTTGTTTCAGATTTGGCCCCTGCTTTTTGCTAAGCAGCACCTGGATATCCTTTTATACCTCTATGAGTCTCAGTTTCTTCATATGGAAATAAGAATAAAAATCTCTGTAAGTATACACTCCACCAGATTGCTGTAGGACTCAAGATGAGCAAAATTATTTAAGATGCTTTGAAAATATTAAAGTTTTATATAAAAGTGACTACTTTTTCTGATATTTACAATATTGAAGTGATTCCTAGAGCACTGAGAAGTGTAGCAATACACAGTCTATATGTGTGAGAAGCAGGATTTAAAAGCTGGATCAGTTTTCTATTCATAATAGCACATAGAATAAAGTAACTGATACATGAAAAAAAAAAAGTGGCTATTCTTAAAAGTGAGATTTGATTATTTGAATAGTATACAGGTATACAGGTAAAGGCTTGTCCCTTTCAGATTTCAGCAAACTTGCTGGTGCTGAGGGATAAGTTACAGAGACAATGACACAGAAAGACAAATATGCTTGGAACCCATTGGCAACCTTTTTTTCAGATTTGAGTGAATTGTGTTCATATTATAAAAGATATTATGGAAGGGGGTGGATTGTTTCTGTTTCCTTTATCCAGAACGGATAGGTTTACTGGAGACTTTTGGAATTGTTTTTAACCAAGTAATCCTGAACCTCAGAATTATTTGGGGATTATTGAGCAAATGGCCATTGTCTGAATATGTTCCAGTGTTCTGGGATAAAGATTTGGCAAATATATTGAATGATTACCATAAGTTAGGATGAGGTCTTTCACTAAAAACAACTGAATTAGAAACAGTTATTAAAAGGAAAGACTAAACCTCCTTTAGAAATAGTTATTAAATATATTGGATTTCACACATATTCCTATCATGTTTAACATTTATCGGACTACTTGCCATCTAGGGGAGGGAGTGGAAGAAGGGAGGGAAAATTGGTACACAAGGTTTTGCAAGGGCTAATGTTAAAGAATTGGCCATGCATGTGTTTTGAAAAAATAAAAAGCTTTAATTAAAAAAAAGAAGAAGAAGAAGAAGAAGAAAAATGCACCATTTTAAGAAAGAAAGGAAGGAAGGAAGAAAGGAAGGAAGGAAGGAAGGAAGGAAGGAAAGAAAGAAAGAAAGAAAGAAAGAAAGAAAGAAAGAAAGAAAGAAAGAAAGAAAGAAAGAAAGAAAGAAAGAGAAAGAAAGGGAGGGAGGGAGGAAGGAAGGAAGAAAGGAAGGAAGGAAAGAAGGAAGGAAGGAAGGAAGGAAGGAAGGAAGGAGGAAGGAAGGAAAAAAGAAAGAAAGAAAGAAAGAAAGAAAGAAAGAAAGAAAGAAAGAAAGAAAGAAAGAAAGAAAGAGAAAGAAAGGGAGGGAGGAAGGAAGGAAGGAAGGAAGAGAAGAAAAGAAAGAAAGAAAGAAAAGGAAGGAAGGAAGGAAGAAAGAAAGAAAGAGAAGAAAAAAAGAAAAAAAGAAGAAGAAGTGGGGAGGGAGGGAGGAAGGAAGGAAGGAAGAAGAAAAGAATTATTAAAAGGAAAGACTAAGCCTCCATTTGCCTTTCTCCTTCCTAGGAAGTGGCAAACCACAGAGTTGAAGCCCTGAGAGAGCATTATCAGAGACTTCTCCCAGTCCTAGGCTAAGGGTCTCGGCTCTCTGAAATGGCTCAGCAATAAATAGCCGGCTTGAGTTTGGAACCTGAATTGGAGGCGGTAGATATTCCAGAAGGAAGCAACATCAAGGAATCCAGCAAGTGACCTGGAAGCAGCGAGCCCAGCGGAGCAATGCATCTGGGAGAAACTCTCCCTCCAAGGAGTCGGCCATTGACTTTAAGCTTGAGCCCACTCTCCCCATAAATACCCCACATATTTCTGGGAGATTGCCTCCCACCCTGGGAGGGCAGAGGAGGTTACAAGTATTGCTCTTGTTTTGTATTTGAATAAATGCCTTTGCTAAAAGTGCATTGACTCTTGAGGCCGGTTATTAATGGGGAGCACACTGGCGGGGGCTTGTGAGCTACAGCTGCGAGATGCTCTGAGAACAGCCATCCCTCTGGGAACCCTCCAGAACTTAGGGGACGTCTGCATCCCACCGTGGAGCCAAACAACCCCCCAGGTCCCAACTTTGGGGCTGGCTCGGGCCAGCGAGCTGCAGCTGTCTCTCCCTGGTGGCTTGTCTCTGGAGGGCATTGTGGGACTGGTTTTCAAGTAGTTGTGGATGTTTTTAAGCATTCACCAGAGGAAAATCGCCTCCCAGCAGCGGGCACAGAAAAATATAGGAAAGCCCCGGAAATTTGGTGTATTTTCTCTGGCAAGCGCCCCAGAGCATCCTTTCATTGCTCAGCACTTCCCTCCCCCCTCTCCCCAGAGAGCAGGGTGTTTTCCAAATTGCAGGGTACGGCTGCTGTCGGCTCTCTGGAGATGTTAGCTCTTTGGTAAAACCAGACCAGGCCCTCATTAGAAAGCCTCAAACCAGGCTGGGCACAGGCTCCCTTCCAACCCCGGCCCAACGAGCCTAGCCTTTGACTCGGGTCTGAACTTTTCACCCCCAATCAATTCAGAGCTAGACTATTTAAAAAAATGATCTTACTTCATCTGACCTTGACAATTAAGCATAAAGAGCCGTCTCTCTTGCTAGAACAATCTGTCATTTTTAAACTGCTTGATTCTTGACAAAATGATCTAAAAATTATATCAGGGACTTAGGGCTAGAAGAGACCCAGGGTCATCAAATATTAGAGCTGAGAAATACAGAGAGCATCAGCATTGGGTTGGATCATAAAACATGGAATATTGGAGCAGGAGGGATCTTGTAACAATAATTTTCATTTTAATGGCACTTTAATGTTGGCAAAGCACTTTTCTCAGGTCCCTTATTTCAACATGGAGAGATAGACACTATCACTATTCCCATTTTACTGATATGAAAACTGAGACGAAGAGAAGTCACCTCGGCTCATACCACGTTTTGTGACAGAGCTAGGCCTAGAACCCAGATCTCTTGGCTCCTAAGATTACTAAGGTTCTTTCCATCTCCAGATGTCTTAGAAAACAATTTTACGGTATTTTTGGTGTCTTCTGATTTAAGCATATTCAGTCATCCAAGCGGGTTTTTGTTACAATAATATTATTAGGCATTCAATCAATCCATATTTATTAAACCCCTAAAATGGGCCAAAGACTGTGCAAAGGAAGCATTCAGGGAAGAAACTAATTTTTTTAAACAAGCACTTTCTAAAACATTAGAATTTAAGAGGATTCTGGGAAGATGGCAGAGTACATTGGTAAATTTCAAGCTCTCCCCATTTCCCCACAAATAGAACAAATTTGCGCCTCAGGGAGAACATAGACTGGTGAAAAATCAAGACTTGGGGCAGAACAGGGGGCCTCTTATAGAACTAGAAGATCTGAAGAAAGACCCCAGGCTGGGGATTTACCTGTCTGAAGAGCACACACCTGTGGGCTAGCTCTAGAGAAAATTCAGGTGGGGAGCCCTGCCCCTCCCTCCCCCCGGGGTGCCTGGACCCTCAGCTGGAACCACAGACTTTCACCTCCAGGACTGTTTTGGAATCTGGGTTTGAGTCCGGGAGGAATGAGTGACCCTGGGCTGATTGGGAACCCCAGCCCGCCTGTGCTGCTGAGACATGGCTCTGGGAGAGGAGGAACCCTTGGCTGTGGGTGCTTGCAAGGTGCTCTTGATTTGGGTTCCTGGTCAGAGTGAGAGTGGACAGGAAGCTTGAGGCACCATCCCCCCCCCCCCCCATCCCACAATTAAAAGTACTTACATTAATACCTTTTGTTTTAAAAAAATGAACAACAAAAAAGGAAGAATCCCACCATTGAAATCTATTATGGGAACAAGGAAGAACAGGGTTCATCTTCAGTGTCAAATATTGAAGTAAAAAAAAGCTTCTACCCCAAAGAATAACATGAGATGGCTCCTGCCTGAAGAGAATTTATAGAAGAACTTTAAAAAGAATCAAAAAATCAAATGAGAGATATTGAGGAAAAACTTCTAAAAAATCTTAAAAACCATTCAAGAAAAACAAGATTATGAAAAAAAAAGTTAATCAACTGAAAAGAAAGTACAGAGTCTCAAAGATGAAAATAATTCTTTGAAAAGTAGAATTGAGCCAGGGGAAGTTAGTGAAGCTATGAGAGACCAAGAAATAACAAAACAGGTTACAAAGAATGAGAAAATAGAACAGAATGTGAAACATCTCATAAGAAAAATGACAGATCGGAGAATAGATCAAGAAGAGAAAATATAAGAATAATTGGACTGCCAGAAAGTTGTGACCAAAAGGAGAACCTTGACACAATAATGCAGGAAATAATCCAAGAAAATTATTTTAAAGTGATAGAACATGATGGAAAAATAGAAATAGAAAAAATCCACCAGTCACCACCTCAAAGAGACCCTTTGTGGAAACCACACAGGAATATTGTCACCACATTTCAAAACCTCCGAATCAAAGAGAAAATTTCGCAAGAAACAAACAAACCAAAAAAAAAAAACAACTCAAATATGCTGGAGTTTCAAGTACTGGAGTACAAGACTTGTACAGGACTTATCATACAATAAAAGACTGCAGGTCCAGAATCATATTACCAACAATCAAAAGAACTAGGCCTGCAGCCAAAAGTATATCCAGGAAAATTGTCTATAATTTTGAATGAGAAAAAATGGGCCTTCAATGAAATTATAGATTTTCAGAACTTTCTATCAACCAAATCTGAGCTTAATAGAAAATTTAACATGTAAGAACCAATATGAAAGATCAGTTTTAAGGAACTTAACATAGAAAAACTGTTTAAACAGAAAATTGTTTATGTTTTTTTTTTAAAAACATGGGAAATGCAGGAGATGGTTTAGAAGCAAAAGCAACAAACCCAAAAAATAATAACAAAGACAATAAGAAAATTATTGTCATTTCCATAGCAGTTTCAATATGGACTCTAACCATAACCTATGGCATGAAAAACCATTGTTGTACTTCAACTACAGAAACTAATGACCAATCTACGTAAAACCCACCCGCTTATAAAAATCATCAACCACTTATTCATTGACCTCCCTGCACCCTCCAACATCTCTGCTATATATTTAAGATTCACATCAGCAATAGGGTAACTCAAAAGAAAGATCGGCAGAATTAAGGTAAAAATAGTAATCAGATTATACAAAGGAGGTGCAGAGGAACAATAGTTCAGAGGCATTAGAGGGGGAAGGAGGGCTTCTGAAAACCTGTTCACATTAAGAATGGATTCATTAGGCAACATTACATATATACCATAAAGAGTCTAGCACCCTCCAAAATCTATAAAGAAATGGGCAGATGGGAAAGCAAAAGATGTGGGAAGAAGACAAGGGAGGTATCCTTGGATGGGGGGAGGGGATTAATTCATAGTAAGACAAGGTATGGAGCAGATTTTAATGAAAGAAGCAGTAAGGACAGGAAAGACCCCTGTGTATGTGGGTGTGAGTTTGTGTATGTATGTATATATTTACCTAAGTATACACAAATATAGCTTTTCTTAATTGTAGCCTGGGGGGATTCAAGGAGGAAAAGGAATGAAGTAAATAAGGTGCTCGCAGATAACTAAAGAACAATTTAAAGAAAAAATTGACATTCATGAATATAATTTCTTATATGTATATGTATATGTGTATATATATATATATATATATATATATATATATATATATATATATAAATATATATTCTTGCTCTGGTAATTTGTTGTTATATATTTTGAATCCTGAAAGTTCTGCTGCACACATGATAATGTTCTGTTTTGTTTTGCTTTGTTTTGTTTTGTTTTGTACTTCTTTTTTGTTTTTTTTCTTACTCTGTTTTTCAAATAAAATACATTTTATAAAAAAATTAGAATTTGAATACCAATAACTGACAAAGCAATTGTTGGTAACGATGCATATCACATACATGACATCAGATAAATGTTTCCTATACATGTAATTCATTATAGCCCTCTATTCTGGGGGCTGTATTAGTGCCATTTTATAGAGAAGTTTCAGAGAGCTGGACTGAGCTATCCAGGCTCACATTGTCATAAGGAGGGACTCAAATTTAAATCTGACCCCATTTCCTTTTTTTTTTTTTTTTTTTGCCACCTTGCACTTCTGGACTCACATTTTTTATCAAGTACCCCCAGTAAGGACTACAGAGAAGCAGGCTTTAGGGGGCTTTTTGCCCACCCACTTCCCAAGAAGTTCATCACCTACAACACCCATCAAGGACCTTTCAATACAGCTTTGGAGCTCTTACTAGTGTAACAGCTTCTTATCTATTAAGCATGACCTAGTTAACTCATGACCAAAAACAAAAACAAAACAAAACAAAACAAAATCTAAGAATTTAATCAGTGACTCAAGAGTAGAAAGGACCTAGAGTCATCAGATATCCAAGCTGAGAAGCACATAGAATATCAGTGTTGAACTGGACCATAAAGTATAGAGGATTAAAGCTGGGAGGAAGCTTATAATAATAATTAGCATTTTTGTAGCACTTTACAGATAAAGAAACTGAGACCTATTAATCTATGTATAAATACCACAGTAGCCTAGTCACTCCGATCTTCCTCCTCCCTTTTAATTCCAATATTAATAATAATAATATTAATGGCCAACATTCACATAGCAATTAAAAGCTTTCAAAGAGCTTTCCATACCTCTCATTGTACACAATGACTCTGGAAGGGAGATACTCTTCCCCATGTCTATATGAGGTAACTGAAGCTCTTGCTCATGGGCTCAAAGACTTGCTCATGGTCACGTAGCTCCATGATCCCAAGCCTAGCACTGATTCTACCAGGCTGCCTAGGACTGAAAAGGACATTGCAGCTTTAGGCAAGTTAGAATTACCCTCAGAGAACCTAGTCTTAGAGCCCATCCATCTTTGCCATGAAGGGCCTTTTTCCTTCTCTAGGTCTCAGTTCAGTGAAATGAGGGGTTGGGGTGGACAAGAGATGCTCCAAGGTCTCAGGTCTTCCTTCTTCCTTTGCATGACTTAGCTGAAGTCATCTCAGTTACATTGTGTTGATTGGATGGGACATTTTCTAATCACCCTCTACCATTATTCCTACTTTTAAGTCAGAACACAATCTCCTTTTCTCCTTTTTTATTCTTGTTTTTTCTTTTTAACAACTATTCATAGAATTTAAAGCTGGAATGCTCTTTAAGAGGCCACTGTCTTTGATTATAGATAAGGAAACTGAGTTAAATGATAAGATTAAAGTCATGAAAATAAAAAGTGACAAAATCAAGATTTTAATCCAGATCGGATCCCTTAGAGCTGGAAGAGCCTTCGGAGGTCATCTGGTACCATCCTCTCATTTTACAGAAGAGGATTTTATCTTATTTTACTTGCCCATAGTGACATGTAAGCATTGCAAGTGGGCTTTAAATGTGTCTCTATCCTCTATCCTTCTGCAGCACCATCCTAAATCCTTCACCAAGATATGACCCCCTTCTTCCCTCATTCTTGAGGGAAACCTCCTATTTCCAGGTTGTTAACTCAATTCTCTGCTTCCCCTTCACCAGGTTGCTGTCTAGAATATCCAGCCCTGGACCGTGTCCACTCACAGTTAAGAGGGTGGGACAAAGGGACAATAGGAAAAAGTAACCACCCATCTCACAATGGCGAGCAGGACGTTTGGCTTCCATGACTGCTGACCATTGAGCATCCAGAGGTGTTATGGGTGCTTCAGGAGGTGGAGAGGTCTTCCTTGGGGTTGTTAAGGGACTTCTTGGGGTCCCTTTGATGGTTGTATTGTCCAAGGTGAGTTGAGATGGTTTCGGTCCTTGTGCTTATAGGACATCTGGGGTCCCCTTGATAATTATGCTGCCCATCGTGAGTTGAGATAGTTTCGATTCTCGTACTTATGGCCCCACTGCCTCACATGGGGAGTAGGGGCTTAATAAATGAGGACATGGCTCTGAACCTCGGTCCTGTGGCTCGCCGACCTGTGTCATTGGCCAAGTGGCTAACTTCCTCCATTTTATAACACAGAGCTTGGCTAGAAGACTCCTTCTGCCTCAAAATCTGAGCACAATCTCTGGCAGGTCTTCAAAAATTGGGAAGGGCTTCCCTCTCACACTTTCCATTTTGCAGTAGATTATTGGGAACCTTGGGGCAAAAGGTGAGTTTGAGGGCTCTTGGGATTCCCAACTGAGAGGGGGGATGGACAGACTGAGCATGTTCCTTATCCAAGTACTTACAGTCTTCCTGATGGAGTGGAAGCTCCTTGAGGGCAGGATCTTTGTGATCTTAGGCGTTGGTTCGTCACATCTCAGACTTAAAGATGAAAGAGACTTTAATGGTCCTTTACCTCAAACTGGGAGAGTTTGTAACAAGTGTTATTGGGAGTTTCCGTTGCCATTTCCATTGGGCAGCTAGAGGGCACAGAGTGCCAGACATGGAGTCATCTTCTTGAATTCAAACCCGGTGTCAGACACTTACTAGTTGTGTGATTCTGGGCAAGTCATCTAAACCCTGTTTGCCTCAATTTCCCCATCTGTCAAGTGAGTTGGAGAAGGAAATGGCAAGGTACTCCCCCCCCCCCCGCCCCCGCCAAGGGATCATGAAAAGTCAGACAGGACTTAACAACAAAAGAGCAGCAGGAAGGGGGAAAGGGCAGGAGGAGCAGAGCCGGGGCCTTCTGGGTTGCCCAAAGATCAAAGGCGAGAGTGCTCCCATAAGGAGCACTCTCCAGGAGCAGAAGCAGAGCATGGAAGACCGAATGCTAATGCACAGCTGTGCCAGTCTCAGGTCCTGGGGCCGAGATCTACACGTGCATTTCTCCTCTGTTTCAAATCAAATAAATAATTTTCCACTGCTGAGAGAGAATTCAAGAAAGGAAGATTTTATCTGGCTCCTTCATACAATTGAGCTGTGACCTGTTGGGCTCTGCTCACAGGAAGGGCCATTTCAGCCAGAGAGGAGCACAATGGGACTCACAGAGCATGAATAATTTGTTAAATAACTTTTTCTTCTCTTTGGAAACTTTCTCAGTTTCCTCTTCTGAAAAAGGGGCAATGGATTAGGCGATCTCTGGTTCTCACATTCTGGATCCCAAATCCATCTACCTTTAATTACCACTCAATGTTCCATCTTTCTAAGGTTCAAACACATTTAATTCACACACCGTGTTCTACAGTTCCCAACTCTTAAGATAGCTTTCAGATTTACCATTCTAGTTCTTCTCCTAGGACCCTTGCAGGGCTGACACCTTATGTCCTAACATTCTCTATCTGAGGTCCCTTCAGAAGGTCAATGTTCTTATTTCTTATGGTATATCCTCGGGCTTTTCCCAGCTCCACCGACCTGAATCTGGGAGTCTAACCCACTCTTTCCTGAGAAAGCTGCTAAGAAATTCAGCTCGGGCCTCCCTCTCCCTGGCCCCAAACAAACCACCAGCAGAAAGTGTTAATGTTTAACAGTCCCATCCTCCTAGCATTCAAAGCAGGAGGATGAAACGACTGGGGTGTTCTCTCATTGGCCCAGCTCCCAGAGACCCTTGGGAAACACCCTTCTCAACTCAAGGCGACCTTCCCCCTCAGCCCTCCCCCCCATCTCTCTGTCTCTGTCTCTAGGTCTCTGTCTTTGTCTCTTTGTCTCTGTCTCTGTCCCTCTCTCTATGAGTCTCTTAATGTCTCTCTTCATTTCTTTCTGTCTCTGTCTCTCTGTCTCCTCTCTCTCTTTCTGAGTCTCTTTATGTCTTTCTCTTTTCATTTCTTTTTGTCTCTCTCTCTCTCTCTTTCTGAGTCTCTTTATGTCTCTCTTCATTTCTTTCTCTGTCTCTCTCTTTCTCTCTGTGTGTCTCTCTTTGCCTTTCTCTCTCTTTCTGAGTCTCTTTATGTCTTTCTTCATTTCTCTCTGTCTGTTTGTCTGTCTCTCTTTCTGAGTCTCTTTATGTCTCTCTTCATTTCTTTCTCTGTCTCTCTCTTTCTCTGTGTGTGTCTCTTTGCCTCTCTCTCTTTCTGAATCTCTTTGTCTCTCTTTTCATTTCTTTTTCTGTCTCTGTCCCTTCATTTCTGCAGCTTCCTCCATCTTTCTCCCTCCTGATGCTCTCACCATCCCCTCCCCTCTTCCTTTTGAGAAAGCAGTCTGCCTCTGCGCGCCCCAGACGCTCTCACGGGCCAGTGCTCGGCTACAACAGTGGATTAAAGTGGAGGCAAGAAAGGGGGAGAGAAAAGGGAGCTGCCGGGAGGATGGCTGCAGAAACCCGGAGGTTTCTGTCGAGGGCAGCCGAGGCTGGGGGAGCCCATTTGCATTTGGGGCCGGGCCTGGCACTGGGCCCGATTCCCGGGACTTCAAAGGTTCCCGCCCCGGGCAGCTGAATTATTTTTCAAAACAAAAGGGTCAGAGGGAGGGGATCAGGGACTGAAAGTTATTCTTCTTCTTATTATTACTACAACTTTCCACCTGGCCAGAAACACATTAGAGGGAGGCTGTGGGAGGGTTTCCCTAATGGCCCCAGAGTTGCCTTTCCGTTGTTGGATTTTGTTTTAGCCAAAGGGAAATTGCGGCCCCCCGGCCCTAGGCTGGCCCACGAGGAGCTCCAGCAGTGGGGAAGGGACTTCCCTGAGAGACTTTCCTCCTGAAGGCTCCTCCGGCCGGGTCTCCACCATCTGACCTGGGCTCCAAGAGCCTGGCTCCAGCTACAAGAAAGTCCCTTTCCCTAGACTGTGACCTTCAGGAGGAAGGAGATGGGGGGCCTCCAGTCCCCTGACTCACCCTTGTAGCTGGGCCAATAGGCCATTTGTGCACAGTCCAACAGGAGCCAATGCTGCCTCATAAAGATCACAGAACTATGGTCCATCTGAGCTGGAAGGACAGAGATCTGGGACAGTCCAGAATGAAGAAGGAGAAAAACTCCTAATGGTGGTCGAGGAGACAGAGAACATGGAATCAATGAAGGGGATCCTAGAAGACGGTTTGTAGGAGCGGGGAACCCACAAAGTAGAGCACAGAATAAGAATAAGAGCATATCATATAAAAATAAAATAAGAGCTAAAAAAGAAATAAAAATGATCAAATAAATTATAAAAATGAAATAAGAGCTAAAAAAAGAAATGAAAATGATCAAATAAATAATAAAAATAAAATAAGAGCTAAAAAGAAATAAAAATGATCAAATAAATAATAAAAATGAAATAAGAGCTAAAAAAAGAAATGAAAATGATAAAATAAATAATAAAAATAAAATAAGAGCTAAGAAAGAACCTTGGAATAGAGAAAGTTAGAACATGTTTCAATGGAAGTGAATGTAGAAGGTTAGAATAGGGGATGTCAGGGCTGGAAGGGCCTGAGAACACAATGTCAGGACTAGCATGGATCTTAAAACAGGGGATGTCAGGAGGAGGGAAAGAAAAAATTAGAACATATTATGGTAGACCTGAGCATAGAACATTTAAAATAAAACCAAAAAGAACCCCTTAAAAATAGAGAGTAAGGGCTGAAAGAACCTTCAGGGAGAAAGCTCCAAAGCAGTGTTATGACTGTCTGGGGCCACACAGATTGGATCACAGGATCAAGGATCTTTGGAGGGAACCTCAGAAACCGTCTAGTCCAACTCTCCCATTTTACAAATAAGGAAATTGAGTCCAGAGGTGAAGTGCTTGGCCAAAGATCATCAGGAATTGGCTCTGACTATAAAACCAGGGATTTTTCTACTTACATTTTGACCTCATTTTATAGAGGAAAAAAAATTGAGGGCTACAGGGTCATGAATAGAATGAGAGAGTTTGGTGGATCCATTAATCTCAACTCCTGGCCCAATAAATGAATGAATCACCTTTCCAATGTTCCAGAAAGTTGCAGACACTGAAGTTCTCTTTGAGGATCTCTAGTAAGGGAAAGCTCATTATTGAACCTTTCAGTCCATTTTATTGTTCACCTCACTCCACCCCGACTGGACTCAGAATCTAACTTCCCCTAATTTTCAGCTTCTGGGCTTTGTTCTGCCCCCCCGGGACCACACAATATGAGAGCTCTCTAAAAGAAGATCCCAACTCCTCTAAAGTGCTGTCTAATGGGAATGGGAAATCAGGATCATTATCTGGCTATGTCTGAAGAACTGTCCTGTGGTAGACAAGCTGCTGGCCAGTGACTGAAGAAGGCAGCAGGTGGACAAGAAAGAAAAGGTTCAGGTGAGAGAGAGAGAGAGAGAGAAGGAGAGGAGAGAGACAGAGAGAGAGACAGAGAGAGAGAGAGAGAGGAGAGGAGAGAGACAGAGAGAGAGACAGAGAGAGAGAGAGAGAGAGACAGAGAAGAGGAGAACAGAGGAAAGGGGGGGAGGGAGGAAAGAAGGGGAGAGAAATGGATAAATAGATGGAGGAATATATAGGTAGACAGACAGACAGATGGACAGATAGATGGCTGGATAGACAGATGGGTGGATGGATAGATGGGTATATATAGATAGACAGACAGATGGTTCTGAAAATACCTGTTTTACAGGTAGGTTGAGTTACTTGACCAAGTTCTAAGTTCAACTCCCAAGGCTGTAAGAAAGGGATGGAATGTCCATTCCAATAGAAATTGCTTGAGGGCAGACTCTGTTTAAATTTTATATTTGTATCCTTAGCATCTAGCACAGTTCTTGGCACTTAGGGAGCCCTTAATAAATGCTTAGTTATTGAGTCTAAAAAATAGTTTTGGAATATTTTGTTTTTACATCATTTTTATTTCCAAATCAACTCCTTTTTTTTTTTTTTTTTTTTTTTTTTTGGTCCCCAGAGAGCTATATTTATAACAAGGAAAAGAGAGAGGGGAAAAAAAATTCATGAAAAACCAACCCATTCATTGACCACGCCCGACAATTCACCCAGGGTTGGCAATGGACTGCCACTCTCGTGCTAAAGCAAAGCAGATTGTGCCCTGTGATCCAGGGGAAGCAGAAGACTTCTTTTGCCCCAGCTTAAAGAAGTGACCTCAGATAGTACTTGGACAGCTACAAGAGCCCTAGGGGGAATGGAGAAGCCCTTTCTTTTATCTACACTTTGAGTGTTTGTGAGAAGTTAAATAATTTGCCTAAAACCACAGTTAGGAATTGCTGAAATCTCCTCACTGAATCATAGATTTAGAGATAGAAGGTGCTTTCAAGGCCATGTAGCTTTTACATTTTACTAAACTGAGGGGGCATTACTAATACTAGATAACATTCATATAATTTTTTATCATTTGCATGGTAAGTTGCAAATATTATTGTACTTAATTCTCAAAAAAGCCCGGAGAAATTGTGGCTCTTATAATCCCCTTTTTACAGATGAGGAAACTGAGGTAGATATTATATATATTATATATGTATGTGTGTATAGCCATTTTGCAGATAAGGAAACTGAGGTAGATATTATATATATATATAACCTGATTAGAGGCACAGAGACATTAAGTATCGGGAGCGAGATTTAGACATAGGTCTCCGTAGCCTGTGAGATAATAGTGCTAGTAAGTGGAGTCAGAATTTGAATCCAGGTCTTGCAGATCCCAGACTCTTTCCAATTCTGTGTCTCAATTCCAGCCTCATTTCTCAACGGAGACTTCTCGGACTCCAGGAAGCTCTTTCTTAGGAAAACCTCATCATCCTTCAAGACTCCACCAATCTTGCATCTCTTCATCACCCTCTGTCCCTCTGAGGGGAGGGCGGAGCTATGAACTCCCAAACCTGCAGATAAGGAGGGAGCTCGGCTCTGAAACCATCTTGGGTACCTCCTTACCTCCTTCACACTGCACAGCTCCCTTTTGGGTGTTGTCTCCCCCTTCAGAGTGTATCTTTGAGGACAGTCTCATTTTTAAGAATTTTATTTGTATCCCCAGAGATGAGCCCCCAGCTGGCACATAATCAATATTTTGACTATTTTTGCCTATTGACCATTGACCTTTCCCTTCCATCCGGACTGAGATTTTCACTCATTTGTTTGACAAATGAGAAGGGAGATTGAAAATGTTTGGATTTGGCTCCAAAAAACCTTCATTCACCTTCAAGTTCTGTCATTTCATGGGGCTCTAGCTGTAAAACTGGGGCTGCAATTGGTAACCATGAAGGTCCCTAAATCTGTGAACTTGCTCTTGAAAACTTCGGCCAGATGAGATCGATCCAAGCCCTAATTGTTTAGTCCCATGTCTAAGTTGGGAATTCCGAGCTGGGACTAGAATCCCAGTTCCCTGATTCATTGCCACCCACCCTCCTAATCCTGTGACATGCTACTTGTAATCCCATTACTCTGTCAACTTCCTCTGCTTCTCCTCCCCTCTCCCCATGACTACATGACCCCCAGCCTGAGTCGGGCTTCTGTCCCCGGAGCTGGGACGGGGACGCTCCCTCCCTAATGGGTCCTGCTGAAATCTCTGTCCTGGCTTCGGAGATCAGTGAGTCAATCAAACAGGAAAAGGGAACTGAGGAAACAGAAAAGGGAAAGTTTTGTTTGCCCACAAATGCCACTGAAATGAGGAGAAAGGAAGTGCTGAAATAGAAGGCCATGAATCAGAGGATCTCTCAAGGAGAAATCTGCTAGTCTGGGACCCGAACCAGCTGTTTCCTCTATTCTACCCCCAGTGTTTCCCCCATGTCTCTTACGTCCTCAACAAATAAGTCATCCTCCGGCGGCTTCATGAGAACCTCCAGCCACAGGGAGCTCACTACTTACCCTGGGCGCCCTTTGCATACAGAGACAGCTTTGATTTGTACAGAATCCCAGAATTTCAGAGGTGGAAGTAAATTCAGTCATCATCTAGTCTGCTACTTTTTTATTTTTGAAAAACAACAACAACAACCTCCACCAAAAAACAACCCCCATGAGAATATATTCAGTAATTGGTCATTTTGTCTTTGCTGGTAATGTTAACTAACAAAGAAGGAGAATTCATTGTCTCTTGAAGCACCGAATCCCATTTTGGAATTTTCTCCTTTATGAAGAATAAATCAAGCCAGATTATCCTGAGAACATTTGGAGTTGAAAATGCAAAGCCAACATCTTCCTTCCTTCCTTCTTTCTTTTCTTCCTTCCTCTCTCCCTTCCTCCTTCCTTTCTTTCTTTCTTCCTTTTCTTTCCTTCCTTCATCTCTTCCTTCCTTCCTCCCTCCTTTCTCTTTCTTTCTTTCTTTCTTCCTTCCTTCCTTCCTTCCTTCCTTCCTTCCTTCCTTCCTTCCTTCCTTCCTTCCTTCCTTCTTCTTCCTTTCTTCCTCCCTCCCTCCCTCCCTTCCTCCTTCCTTCTTTCCTTCCTTCCTCCCTCCCTCCCTCCTTTCTCTTTCTTTCTTTCTTCCTTTTCTTTTTTCTTTCCTTCCTTCATCTTTTCCTGTAGTTTTCTTTTTCTTCTTTAAAATATATAATAATAATAGTTCTCTCTGGGAGAAAGCAGGTTTCTCGGGAAGGTTTTCTGGAGGCAGCCTTAGTTTCAGTTCAGATCAATAATTACCCCAAATGCAGCCAGCTGGTAAAAATACAAATGTTTATTTCTCCAAGTCTTGTCTCTTTCCTTGGGCCCGAATAGCTAGATTCTTAGAGGCCTATCTCTCTGCTTGGTTCCAAGAGCTCCCTCAGAATGTCTCTAAATTCAAAGGTTTTGTCCTTCAGCCTCTGCCTCTGCTTTCTTCAGCCTTCAATCCAGCTCCACTCTTCATGTAATTTCGCTGAAATCTGACCGAGAGCCTCTATCTGTTTCTTTTATACGAGAGACAGGAATTGTGGGATATGGGAGAGAGGAATTGTGGAATACAAGAGAGAGGGATTATGGGTTTTCTTCCATAGTGCTCTCTGGCCCTAAGAGCTTCAAGGGAGGTGTGAATTCACAAAGTTACACAGTTTACTTTGTGAATCTCCCATACTTGTGAACTCCAATGAGTAAAGGTGTGACACAAGCATTGTATCAATTAGTTCTACTTAGTACCTTGTTTCAGGTTCTGGCCCAAAGCACCTTTTTGTAAGATCAGATCAATAATCTATCAACTCTAATGAGTTAGCAGTTTGTAAAGATTCCAACATCTTCCTTCCTTCCTTTCTTCCTCCCTCCCTCCCTCCCTTCCTCCGTTCTTTCTTTCTTCCTTTTCGTTTTCTTTCCTTCCTTCATCTCTTTCTTCCTTCCTTTCTCCCTCCCTCCTTTCTCTTTCTTTTTTCCTTTTCTTTTTTCTTTCCTTCCTTCCTTCTTCCCTCCCTCCCTCTCTCTGTCTCTCTCTGTCTCTCTCTCTCTCTTAGCTTTTTATTTTTCCAAATCACACAAAGACAGTTTTCAGCATTCACCCTTGCAAAACCTTGTGTACCAAATTTTTTTCCTCCCTTCCCACTTCCCCCTTCCCAAGATAGCGAGTAATTCGATACAGGTTAAATACGTACAATTCTTCTAAACATTTCCCCATTTATCTTAAGGCCAACAACTTTCACACTTTATGGGGACTGAGTCTGGACTGTTCCACGGACAAGACTCTTGGGGACATTTTTTGGAACAGACTCGCTCCGACCTCCCTGGCCTCCTTCAAATTCAAATTCTCTCTTTGCAATCCCTCTTCACACCAGTGCTTCTCTTTTAGTCTTTGTCAGTATAATTTGCTTGTGTATATGTGGGTACTTGGGGTTCCGCGAGTGCAGGGACTGTTTTGCCTTTTTGTAACCCATCACTCAGCACAGCGCCCAACGCTCCAGTGAATGCCATTATCACCATCTTATGGGTAAATAAACTGAGGCAGGTGGGGTAAGGTCTTGTCCCAGAATCAGACAGCACTGAGTGTCTGAGTCCAGGTTTGAACCGGTCGCCCCGATTCCTTTCCCGACGCCCTACCCCCTGCACCCTCCTCCGCCGATTTTATTGGTTCTAGACACCGACTCCCTGAGGAGCTGGAACTTCACTAACTTGAATTTCACCCCCAGTGAGCGACTGTTAGCCCGGCCACGGCCGCCCTCCCAGTGTGACTGGCGCACACATCCCCGTGTTTACCATGTGGGACTCACCAAGATGCTGGAGCTGTGATTTCTAGAGTCCAGAAGGACTGCGATTTCTAGAATCCCAGTGTCTCAAGGAAGTTCTTGTCCCGGGCCCGGGCTCACCAACTTTGTTTCTTCACGGTCCGTGATGGGCTACAGCCGCTGGCCCGCCAACCGGGAATCCTGTTCTTGGGATTCTGAGGATGCCGGTTCGGACCGGAACAGACCTTAGCGGCCGTCGAAGATAACTCGGCTTCATCTTATGGAGAGAGAACACAGAGCTCAGGGGTCTGGCCGAGGCAGCCCAGAAGCGTCACATCCAAGCCCTCCCGTCCTCTGCCCCTCGGCCAGACCAGCCTCGCGGACTGAAGCTTCCTCTCATCCTCAGTGAAAGCAGATCCTCCTCATTGTGAGGTCTCTGGGGAGGCAGCCATCCCAAAGAAGGGACTGCCCGGTGATTGAAGCACTGGGACCAGAACCATGGAGACTTCTCTCCCTGAACTCAAATTCAGCCTGTGACCCTGGGGAGATTTCACCCCGTCTGCCTCAGTTTCCCCATATGTAAAATGCACTGGAGAAGGGAATGAGCGACCGCTCCAGTGTCCCTGCTAAGAAAACCCCAAATGGGGTCAGAGTCAGACACAACCGAGAAATGGCCGAATAAGGGGATGGAGTGATTGGAGCCAAGATGGGCTCCAGGTTCCTGGAAGGGGACAGGCTTTCCCCCAGGCTTCATCCTCATTCTGCCTGGCTTTATTCCAGGTGCAGCTCAAGGACCCTTCTTGGAGGTCTCCTCCTCCTCTGGACTGCTCTGCCCTGGCACAGCCGGGCCCTGGGCAGGCCCCGGGCACTCGGCACAGTCGGCGTGGAATAGAGGCTGAGTCAGGGAAGGGACCCGCGGCCCTGGAGACGCCCGGGAAGGAGCTCGGGAGAGGGGCTGGCTCACACATGACTCAGAGGGGGTGGGGAGATTGCACAAGGCCCGGGAACAACGACCTTTCCTTCCTCTGACCCCCAGGCAGGACCCGGTGTCACAGCCTGGGTTCATTCATCTTCTCTTTTGCAATGAAGGGCTTTTCCCAAAGCTGGAACTAGGCACAGGCAAGGTAGCTGAGATGTGTGAGACAGAGACAGAGCCACAGAGGGAGACAGAGACAGAGCAAGAGACACACAGAGAGGGAAAGAGACAGAGAGAGACAGAAAGATAGACAGACACAGAACACAGAGAGGCAGAGGGAGACAGAGACAAAGAGACAGAGAAACAGAGCAAGAGACACAAAGAGTGGGAAAGAGACACATATATAGAGACAAAGACAGAGACAGAGACAAAAGACAGAAAGAGATGGAGACAGACAGAGACAGAGCCACAGAGAGAGACAGAAAGACACAGAACAGAGAGAGAAACAGAGAGACAGAGAGAGAGACAGACAGAGAGAGAATTGAAAGAAGTAGAGACAGAGACGGAGACAGAGAGAGACACACACAGAGCAGGAGAGAGAGACAGAGGGGAAAAGACAGAGACACAGAGAGAATTGAAAGAAGTAGAGACAAAGACAGAAAGAAATGAAAAGAGAAAATGAAACAGAGAGAGAGAAGCCAGAGGAATTTACTGTATAGGGGAGGGACGGGATCAGATCTGCCCTTTAGAAAGAGTGCCGGGACAGGTGAGTTGCTGACGCGGTGGAGGGAGGAGTCCAATAGTCCAGGAGGGAGGTCCCTGTCCTTCGCCAGCAGAGGAGAAGTGGGCAAACGTAAGGGAAAAGAGTAAAAAAAGATTTTAAAAAAAGGGAAAAGTAAGGGAAACAGAGAGAGGTACAGAGAATGTGACAACCGACTGGATTTGGGGGTGAGAGAGCAGAGTGCAGGACAGGGGTAAGTTTCTCATCCAAGGGCCCCAAATTCTAGAGCTCAGAAGCCCCAGGAATCCCCCAGGCCTGAGATCCAAGGAATGCAGAAGAGCCACGATGTAATTAGTCATGTTATGAGCTTTTATTTCCAAAAGCACATTTATACAGCCATTGTTCTGCGAATACAAACTTTTGTGTTCTCGTATTCTACAAAAGTCTCTGAATAATTTTTTTCTTTACAAACATCGACATTATAAAAATACAGACAATTTCGCTCTTTTTTTATACAACCATCTCTAGCTGTCGCTATCTTTTCTTCATTTTCTGACAACTCCTACAGAGCTACGAATGTTTTAGTTGACTAGATGAAAAAAAAAAAAAAAGTAACTCGATGCTTTTTCAAGCAGCATGATGTAAATAACACAGGTCAAGACACTGTTTATAATCATAGTGGATATATCTAAAACTGTTTCAGAAATAATATTTTACATAGTTAATTTTTAATGTTTTATACATTATTTATATAATATTTATATATAAAAATCATAGCTTGCTATAGTTGAAATGGCAGGACGGATTCTTGAATGTGCCGATGGCCAATCTGTTTGGTTTTCCACGGCCCTTTAGGTTAAGCCCTTTACAAGGTCTTCACCCAAGAGCCAGAGAGCGGGGCTCGGGGAGGATTCTTCAATCCCCTTTTTCCTTCCCTGGGAAAGCCAAGTCATTGGATCGCTACCTACTGCCTCTAAGAAGACCTAACTCGTCGGGCTTTCCGAGTAGAGGATGAGGAAATGAAAGAGGGGCTCTGGCGGGCGGGGGCTCTGCCCTGCAGAGCGTGCCGCCGCCGCCGGACCCTCGGCTCCCGGGACTCCATCCCAAATCCACAGTGCTTTACACATCGCAAGAAGATTGCCTACGAGGGCCCGAAAGGGACACCCTTGGAGGATGCGGGACAACCTGTTGCCCTCGGCCAGGCGCTCTCTCTGTCCCGGCCCCCTCCCCACCCGCCCCCGTCCCGTTGTACTTTTTTAAGAGAAGGCTGACCTCCTTCAGGGCAGAATCCAGCCCTAACCCTGGACTTGTCTAAGATTATGTGGCTCATGGGGAAATGATAAAATGCATTTATTTTAATTCTTTTTTTTTTTTTTGGGAGGGGAGGAAGAAGGATGGGGAACAAACGCCTCACTTCATCTAAAACGCACCTGACTTAGCCAAATGCAAGTGCAGATCGGCCTCGGGGTCACTGCCTGACCGCTACGAGGCGTTCAAAGGGAAGGGGTGACACCGGGAGGAGGCCCCCCCGTGGTAGGGTCACCCTTGTGCTGTCGGTCAAAGACCACAAAGCATGCTAGTGGCTAAAAGCGAGCGAGCTCCGGTCACCGGCGGGACGAGGAGGGTAAAGTGGTGAGTGGGGGACGAGCCCCTCCCGGGCGGCCGGAGCAGCCGCGCTTGGACATTCTGACAGGGGGCTTGGGACACCGCCAGAGTCAGTCGGGAACCGGGTGCCCAGGCCGGGAAGCCGCCGCCCGCAGGCCTCAGTTCAGTGCTGTCGTTGCCTCCGGGGGGCTACAATCGGAAGTGGCTTGTGGGAGGAGCGCGGACGGGGCCCCCCGGACGCAGCCGCGTGCTCCCCGTGAACAGGCCGGCGTTCACTACAACATGAACACGTGGGACGAGTCCGTCGGCACTGGAAAAGTGTGTCCGTTTTCACCGATGTCTCCATCTGGCTGAACCACAAACAATTTCACAAGGCCACGGAATAAGGTTTTTTAAAAAAAGATCGGGCAAAAAGCAGTTTTCCCCTACATTCTACTGTCTGATGAGATTTGGGAGCAGCAGCAGCAGTGGGTGCTGTCGGCAGTCAGTTTGCGAACCTCTTGGGCAGCCAGCGGCCTACACCATATTGTGGTGATTGTTCCTGTCTATGATGTCCACGGGGGAGAGGATGTCCTTGCGGATGGGAGGGGGGGGCAGCGAGATGGCCGTCTTGCTCTTGAAGAGATCGGAGACGAAGAAGACCTGGAAGGAAGCCGAGAGGAAACGTCAGGACACAAAATCCCGCCTGGGAGCCGGTCCCCTGGGCAACAAGGGCATCAGTCCCCCCCAAGCCCCAGTGCCTGGTTCTCGTCGACGCTTATCGGGCGGAAGTGAACCTGTCGCCCTTCTCCCCAGCTCCACCCCCTCTCTGCCCTGTGGTCAAGCAGACCTTGCTGTCTCATCTCCACGATGGCCGAGACCCAGAAGGGAAGGGAGCGGGCCCCAATCACACAATGCATCCTGGGGCATAAATGCT
This sequence comes from Antechinus flavipes, assembly GCF_016432865.1. Classification (NCBI taxonomy): domain Eukaryota; kingdom Metazoa; phylum Chordata; class Mammalia; order Dasyuromorphia; family Dasyuridae; genus Antechinus; species Antechinus flavipes. The sequence continues at coordinate 470,420,678 of NC_067401.1, read as the reverse complement.
CAGGCTGTGGTTATAGATCACGGACCCAAGCAAGAAGGGGCTGCCGGGGCCAAACGAGTCCGAGTCCCACTTCCCAGGCAACAAGACTGAGGAACAGGGAGAGAGCCACAGGCAGAAGCAACAGAAGGAGCTGAGGCGGGCTTCAAACCCAGGACCCCAATATTAGTCCACTGCCCTTTCTATCACCCCATGATTCCTTCTAGAAATTTAATTTATTATTTTAGTTTAGTTTAGATTATAATTTTGAAGAAGTCAACTTTGAAAAAATGAAGGCTCCAACTTGCCTCTTAAGTCTCCCTGTATTCAGACCTTAGTACATCCATCCTGCACATTTATAATTCTGTTTCTCTCTTTCCTTTCTCCTTCCCTTTCCCTCCCTCTATTCTTCCCTTTCTTCTCTCCTGTCTCTCTCCTTCCTTCCCTCCCTCTCTTTCCCTCTTATCCCCCCTTCCTCCTCTTTGTCTTTTCCCCTTTCTTCTCTGTCTCTCTCCTTCCCTCCCTCTCTCTCTCTCCCTCTATCCTCCCCTTTCTCCTGTCTCTCTCCCCCTTTCTCGCCCCGCTCCCTCTCTCGGGCTGGCTTGAGGTTACATAAACACTTTGAGGATTCATGAAACACAATCTTGGAAGGGCTTAAACACTCTGTTAAAGAGGCTTAGGGCTTGTGCTTGAATGGGGAGTGGGGGCCGGGGGAAGACACAAAAAAGGCAATGAAAATAAGAACTTCGCCACTTGGCTGGGAGCCACTTCCTGGAGAAGGCGCTCTCCACCCATAAAGAAAACTTGAAGGCGTCAGGAATGTCCCACAAAAACGAAGGAGCTCCAACTGCTCTGTTAGAACATTCCCATCGGGCAGATCCTCTTGGATCTAGAAATGGGGGATGAGCCAAATGATCAGGATGCATGTTCTAGATTCTCGGACTCCTCCCGGCTCCAGCATTTGGGGTTCTCTGTGCTAATACTATTTGGACTAAGGTCCTTTCTGGTTTCAATATTTTATGAACTAGGACAATTAAAAACAATAAAAACATGTTTTAGATCATTATTTAAAAAAAAACAATCTGGGTGAAAGAGAGCCCAAGTGACTGGGTTTCAAGCAGAACTCTTCGTGGACTCCGTGCCCTTTCCATCAGAGACAGAGTGAGGAAACCTGGAGCTCGGCCTGGGTCGTGGGCCGTGTTCTTCGGGCACCGTGGGGCCCCTCGGGATTTGTCAGACCTGCCCTGGCCCCTTCAGCCCACGATGGATCCCCTTGCTGTAGGAGGCCCATCCCGCCATATTGATTTTTACCGCACAATCTAAGGTTTGTGCGTCCCTAATTGTCCCGCCTTCCTTTCTGCCTTTCTTAGTGCCTCTGGCCCTTAGCAAGAGCTGACTAAGTGATGTTTTAAGATGCTCTGGAAACCTACGTATCAGAATCCCAGAATTTCAGAGCCTTTGAGCCCAAATCTTGCCAAGAAAACGGGAGGCCCAGAGGTGGGAAATAACCTTCCCAAGATCCCAGTGTCAAGGCCGAGACCTGACCCCAAGATCTTCGTGGCTAACGCTCCGGCTGCTCACTGGACGGCCCAGCCCCGGGAGACCAGTGAGGGCGTCTGGGCCACTGCTTTCCTGAGTCACGGCAGAAGAAAGTTCTTTGTGCAGAGCGTGTCTGTGTGGATGGAAAGTCATTTGAGTCACTTCTCAAACAATGTGACACTTCCTGCAGCTGGATGACTAGACACAAAAACGGCCTCGTCAGTCTTTCAGGGGAAGGAGCTCCTCCTGGCTCAGTCACGGGCCCGCGCGGGCACGGGGCACGGGGCCAGCCTGGGAACAGACAGGTTGGGTAAGCGCGTGGGGGGCCCTGCTCTTCCCGCCGCGTGACACGTACACATGGGCCAGAACCAAAATCAGCCCCAGGCTGGGCCTTCGGGGGGGCCTGAAGTCTGGCTCAAAGGAAGCTGACTCAACCATCAATCAGCAAGCGCCCATTAAGCACCAGCACTGTGGTCAAGGATGGAGATACGAGACAGAAAAAAGAACAAAACAATAAAAAAGCCCACAGCCTCGCCCTCAAGTACGTCGCACTCCCCTGGCCAATTGGCCGACGAGCATTTATTGCTACGCTGGGGGGCCCTGCGCTGGTCTCGGGGAAAAGCACAAAATGGAAACCGTTCCTGCTCTCAGAGAGATGACTTCCTATTGGAGGACAACCCATACATACATAGAAATAGATAGGAAATATGAGCCAAGTGAGCACAAGATGATTTGTGATCAGAAAGGTTCTGGAAGCAAAGTCTCTGCCATTTTTTAATAAAAAACCCAGAATCCCTGCAAATTAGAGCCAGCAGAATTACTGGAAGGAATCGCTCAGAGCGGGGGCCAGGCATGGAGAGCACCTGCAGCAAGGGGTCGCCTAGCCTCGGCCCGAGTTCCGAGGAACTCGGAGTCTCGCGGCCCCTTAAACCCACCGGGCCGCGCTCTCATGGCAGCAATCTCTCCTCCCATCCAGAAGGACGTGCCTCTTTGTAACTTGAGGGTCAAAGGTCCTAACTTTGGAGATAAGAATTCATTATTTGATAAAAACTGCTGGGATAACTGGAAATTAATATGGCAGAAATTAAGCAAGGACCCACACTTAACACCGTATACCAAGATAAGATCAAAATGGGTCCATGATCTAGGCAGAAAGAACGAGATTATAAATAAATTAGAGGAACACAGGATAGTTTATCTCTCAGATCTGTGGAAGAGGAAGGAATTTGTGACCAAAGAAGAACTAGAGACCATTACTGATCACAAAATAGAAAATTTTGGTTATATCAAATCGAAAGGTTTTAGTACAAACAAAACGAATGCAGACAAGGATAGAAGGGAAGCAGCAACTTGAGGGTCCTGGGAATCCCAGGTGGAGGGGATCTCTGGCCAGCTCCAGTAATTTGTTCTTTACTATTGGGATAACGGTCATCAATGGAATTGGTTTCTGCTTGTTGGAGGGCACCTAAAAGCTTCAGAGTCCCTCCCTTTGGCTCACGACAAAGAACCAAGAACTTTAAAGGTATGAAGGAGATGTAGAACAGAGGAACACAGACTACAGAAACCCAAGGGCCCGTGGGAGCGCAGGAACGTGCCCCTCTCTGGCAGCTACAGAAACCCAAGGGCCCGTGGGGGCGCAGGGACGCGCCCCTCTCTGGCGGCTGCCGAGGCCCAAGGACCTCTTCTCAGAATGGGGCCCGTTACCAACGGGATTTGGAGGGAAACACTAAACTTCGGTTCAAGCTGCCTGGAAATGAAGGTCAAGCTGCTCATTTAACAGAGGAGGTCCGAAATGAGGCGATTCACTCAAACGGGACGGGTGCCCGTCTTTGCAGGGGTCAAACTTTGAAAGGGGGGATGCTTCATTTCCGGTCACTGACAGACTCCCGGCTTGGGGGCGGCCCGGCCCCAGCCCCAGCCCTCGCCGTCGGCCCCCGGGGACGGCGGCGCGAGGAATCCCAGCTCGTCTGGACGGGGGGCTCCCGACGGGATGGGCCGTTCGGCCGAGTCCAGGCTCTGGCCCGAGATATTTTATAAGTGAATGTATAAGTGTGCAGAACCGAGTGAATCAACAGGAAGCCTTTCTGAAGAGCCCATCTTGACTCGTCAACAAACATTTGGCTTCGGCTGCGGCTCCCCCGCCCAACTACAATACTCTATTGTCTGCATAATGACCTAAAAAGAAGTTTTCTCGAGGACCAGATCCGCCCCCAAATATGTTTCTGGATGTTCGTCTGGAAGCCGGCCACTGCCCGGGAAGCTGGCTCCCCATCTGGCCCTCGGCGTGGCAAGGGGACTCCACAGGCCGGCCTGCCGGCTTCCTCCGTGCAGCTGAAGGGGCCGATCGGTGACTCGCGCTGCTTTTTGACCTCAATAAAGGGGCTTCCTTCAGAAGCTTTGTAGAGCTGGGATTTGGCCAGTACGAGGCTTGGGCTCCCTGTTCTTCTGAAGCTTGGGAGGCTTAAGGGAAGCAGCAGGCGCAGCGCAGTCTGGGCTGGGCAAGCGAACAAGCCCGGATTCCTTTCTTTTGGAATCAGAATTTCCTCAAATGCAAAAGGAGACTGGACTGGCCCCTCCCAGCTCTGACCTCCTCTGTTCTAAAACCCCTCCCAGCTCTGACATCCCCTGTTCTAAGCCCCCTCCCAGCTCTGATACCCCCTGTTCTAAGCTCCCTCCTGGCCCCAACACCCCCTGTTCTAAGCCCCCTCCCAGCTCTGACAGTCCAGGAGTCTGATCCTATCTGTTTCTCACTTCTTTCCCATGGGCAGAAAGGCTCTCCCCAATATCCCAGGAAGGATCTGGAACAAAAGACTAAGCCCTAGAGCCAGAGAGCCACACGCACTGGTCAAGGGAAGAACCCATGAGTTTAATGGGCAGCTGCTTCCTATGTGATGGAGGGTCAGCCGGGGGCCCCGAGGAGCTCCCCACTTTCCCCAGCATTTACCAGCTGTTGGAGGGGTCGGGGAGGAGTCGGCCTGGCTCTGTGCTACCAGACAGGAAATGGGGCAGGGTCCGTCCCTTCATCTGGACCCGTGGCTGCTCTGGGAGAGGGGGGAAATTCCCTGTAAAGTGGGAGTGCGGGGAGAGGGGGGGGAGGAGGGAGGAGAAAAGGTGCACAAGTAAGCGGGTTCTGCCGTGTGGTCTCTGCCAGGGAGAGAGAAAAAGGGGGGAGACAGAGGCAGAGACGGAGATGGAGAGAATAGGGAGAGTGAAGGGAGACAGACCTGACTGGGCTGATGAGGAAATCAGGCCCCGCCCATGCTCACAGGTGGCCACTGTGTAGCCAGACCTGCAGAACAGGCCGGCAGCCTCCCGCTGGGGAAGGAGGGCGCCATTGTTGTCCCCCCAGGCTCCTGGGTCTGGTCCCACCCGCCTCGAGCCTGGGGAAGGCCCCGATCTGGGAGCAGAAGGTACGAGTCCAGGCGAGCTCTGACGGCCCCAGGCGGCTTCCTCGTCCCTGCTGCTCCCCGGCCGGGAGGACCGCTCTCTCTCCGGCGGGCAGAGCAGGGGGGCCTTGCCGTGGAGTCGGCCGTACTCGGATGCCTTGGACCCTCCGGACGCGGAGCCCCCACGGCTCTAACTATGCTGGCCGGTCTGGCCTCCCGAGGCCTCCCTCCCTCCAGTCCCCGTCCTGGGCCCTTTCTGGGCGGCCTGGGTCCCTCCCAGCCCCGGCATTCTCGGCCCCGGACCCTGCCCTGACAATCCCTCCCCTCAAAGACCAACGGCAGCCCAGAGGAGCCGGAGCTCACCACAAGGGAACAGCTGGCCCGAGCCCTGGGCCTCCCCCCTGTCCGGAGCCCTTGCCCACTGCCCTGGCCGTGGTCAGGGTTATTTTTTCCTTCTTACCAAGTCAAGTGCAGAGCAAGCCCCTGGGTCACGCTCCCATCCTGTGGGGCCGGCCCGAGCTGCACAGGATGGAAGGCCGGGCCCTCACTTCCCCTCTCGAAAATAAACCTCTGACCGAGTGGACGCGCGGGCCAAGCCCCCACCCCAGGACGGTAACAACAACAACAACGCTTTGACAGTGAGCAAACCCACCACCGCCGCGATTTCCCAAGAACCCGGAGGTGAGGGGACAGACCCCAGCCCCTGGCAGACGAGCAGGTGGCCGTGGGGGGTGGGGGGGGGAGTGAGCCCCGGGGCCAGTCGGGCACCCGGCCCCGGGCCCTCCCCTCGCCTGCCCCGTTTCCCCTCCTGTCGGACGGCAGGGCCATCCCTCCCGGCTCTCACAGCCGTCACAGGCATTAGCCAGGCGACCCCGTCGCTGGACTTATGGGCCTCAGTTTCCCTGTTGCTGGATTTAGGTTCCTCAGTTTCCCCATCTCCTGTACTTGTCCTCCTCAGCCCACATTATACTCAGAGCCACAGAGGTAAAAAGCCTCCTGGCTCTCAGACTCAATGGCCAACATTTTCTAACACCCAAGGGCTGGGGTGCTGACCAGGAAGGTTAGCGTCTTGTTGTTGTGGGGGACCCTGGGCGAGAAGGGAGCCTCCCACTACGCAAGGGATGGCCCGGGGCTGGGCCCGGGCTGGACGGAACCGAGCCCGGGAAGGGGAGATCGGGGAGGGTCACCGAGCTAAGGGCTGACGGAGGGCTTCGGCCCACGCCCTGGTTCCTGCCCGAGGACCCCAGGACTGGGCCTACCTGGGATAGAGCGGGGAAATCTCCTGGGATGCAGGTAGCAAAGGCCTTCCATGATCTGGGCTTCAGAGGGACAGGAGGGGCCATGAGAACGCCCTTCCTCGAGCTCGTCACTAATGAGCCCAAAGCCAGAAGTGGGGCGGTGGCCTTGGGCCAGGATGGGAGAGCGCGGCCTGCTGAGGTCAGGGACAACCTGGGTCTCCCCGAGTCAGGGAAAATGTTGGTCCGGCCCAGGAAAGCAGCGCCCCTCCCCCCGTCGGTAAGGGTGTCCTGTGGAAGAAGAACGGCCACTTACTATGCAGAAGGCCACCAAGGAGCCCTGCGCGAAGCCCGCCAGCACGTCTGTGGGGTGATGCTTGTGGTCGGACACCCGAGACAGGCCGGTGTAGAAGGCCATCATGATGAGCGTGAACTGCAGCAGGGGCCGGAGCAGGCGGGCCCCTCTCCAGGTGAAGCGGGCCTGCAGGTACAGCTGCAAGAGAGGGAAGGAGACGGTGAGGGCTCCGGGCCGACGCCCCCGCAGCGCAACCCGGGCAGGACACATCATATCTTAAATTTATTTAGGAGGATACAACACAACGGGCACGGCCAGTACCGCGAAGCTGCCCCATTTTGTAATGTTTTTTAGTTAATATTTCAATTTTCTGATAATTTTAATTAATTTCATCACTCATTTTAGGATAAAACAAAATTCTGATTTGAAAAACAAATGCTCTGATTCATTACCAAAGTTAAAGCCACAGAGGGTGCAGGAGCTGGAGTCAGAGGAGCTGGGCTGGGGAACCTCAAGTGAGAAGCTGGAAGGGACTATCAGAGGTTAAAGAGAGAGACCAAGTCTGCGATGTCCCAGGGTTTTCCAGGACAGGGCCAAGTTCTGAGAGAAACAGAGAGAGACAGAGACAGACAGAGACAGAGAGATAGAGAAACAGACAAAAAAAGACAGAAAGAAACAGAGAGATAGAGAGACAGACAGACAGAACAAAAAGAGACAGAAAGAAACAGAGAGATAGAGACAGAGACAAAAAGAGACAGAAAGAAACAGAGATAGAGAGACAGACAGACAGACAAAAAGAGACAGAAGGAAACAGAGAGATAGAGATAGAGAGACAGACAGACAGAGACAAAGAGACAGAAAGAAACAGAGAGATAGACAGACAGACAGAGACAAAAAGAGACAGAAAGAAACAGAGAGAGAGACAGACAGAGACAAAAAGAGACAGAAAGAAACAGAGAGAGAGACAGAGACAAAAAAAGAGACAGACAGAAAGAGAGACAAAGAGACAGAGACAGTGAGAGAGACAGAGACAGAAAGAAAAACACAGAGAGGGTGGGGGGGCACTAGAAGAAGGAAAGTGGGCTAGAACTTTGAAGCAAAAAAGAGAAGAAGTGACGTCATCTGAGCATTGTCCACGCGGAGCTATCTGCACAGAGTTTCCGCTCTAACCTCGGGCCACAGCCCATTTCCCAGGTTCCTGTGGGAACTTGGGAAGCAAAAGGGAAGAGGTAACCGGACAAGTGGCCGCTTCCTCCCGCAAATCAAAGCGGAGAAGGCAGGACAGGATGGGAGGAAAGAGGGGCCAGGAGAGAGCTCGGAGGGGGCTCTAAAGATAGAGCGGCCGGTGCCCTTCCCAGACAAACGGCCACCTTCCTGTGGCAGGAGGAGGAGGAAGCTGGCAGGGCAGCCCGGGAGGGAGGAGGGGGCTCCGCAGCCTGTGAGCGGGGAGCTGGGAACGTGAGGCCACGAAGGACCCCAGAAGGATGCCAGCCCCAGAGCACAGGATGCCGGCCCCCCAAGGCCCTCTGGGTCTGGGACCCGCCTCAGAGTGCGGAACGTAAAGGGGACCTTGTGTTCCTCGCGCACAAAATGGCTGAGATGAGGGCCCAGAGCCACCCTCAGTGCTCCATGAATACTAACTGGGGCAGAGCACTCCTGGAGAATGGGTAAGTGACCCGTCCGAGCTCATGGAGCGAGCCAGGCCGGCGGCCCCGGACGCTACACTGAGAAACTTGACTTCTGCCCCAGCCGAGAAACCAGCAAAACCGACAAGACGGAAAACGGAAACCAGCCGGGAAACAAGGCCGGGAAACGGGGACGGAGGTGGAAGTGAGCAATGTGGATGTGAAAGGGAGAACTCCCAACAAAATGTCTCTGAATACATTACACATCCAAATAATTTAAATTTATACATATTCATTACATATATCCATTAAATTTATGAATATATTCAATGAATTTATTATGTTAAATAAAAAATTTAAATAATCTTGGGGGGGGGTCACCACGTGATTTGCCCAGGTGAGAGTTTGGCACATAATTAAAAACCTGCACTGACTGACTCTGGTCTGATGAGGAGACGAGCAGCCTGGGGGTCAGATGCTCTGGGCTCGAAATCCCATTTTGCTGTGTGACCTTGCGTTTGTCTCTGGGCTTCAGTTTCCTCATACCTAAGATGGGGACGCTGAACTAGATGAGCCATAGCTTCTCCCCCAAAGCCAAGCAATCTTGCCACAGGATCCCAAGGGGAAGGGACAGTCGGGCCAAAGGAAGAACAAGCTTCCCCTGGAGTCCCATCAGCCGCCATCAGGCCCTTCTCAGGGACCTCCCGGCTCCATCCAGTCCCGGGTCAGCGGCCACCATCAGAGACTTGGGCCAAACGCCAAGGGGCCCCGCTCCTCGCCGGGACAACAGCTCGAGGGGTTCCAGGAGCCGCCAGCCCAGTGAGTCCGGAACTTGGGACAATTTAAAGAACTGGGAGAGGCAGCCGGGGAGGAGAACCTGAAGCGGCTCCGGGCTCTGTTCCCTCCTGGGGGTCAGGTGAAGGTGGTCCCCGAGTGGAAGGAGCTCCTCCCAGCAGAGCCATCTGATGGGCAGCTGTGGGCCGGCCTCCAGGCCTGAGGACCCTCATGTCTCTGGGTTCTGGTCAGAATTCCCACTTGGGGGTACCGGATCCAGCTCCTCAGTCCTCAGTCCGCTCCACCCCCAGCCACTCCTGGGAAACCTTTGTCCCCTGCTCACTTCCCTTCCCTTGGGGTCGGACTTCCCTTCTGAGCAATCTCTGACCCTTATCTGGCTTCCCGGATCCAGCTATTAGCAGCTCTGAGGGGGAAGGCACTTTCTTTCTGACCTCCATCCCCTACAACAAAGAAGGAGCTCTCTGTGTCTCTGTCTCTGTCCCTGATCTGTCTCTTTCTCTGGTCTATCTCTGTCTCTGTCCCTGGTTTGTCTCTGTCTCTCATCTCTGTCTCTGTGTCCCTGACTCTCATCTCTGTCTCTGTGTCTCTGTCTCTGTCCCTGGTCTGTCTCTGTCTCTGGTCTATCTCTGTCTCTGTGTCTCTGTCTCTCATCTCTGTCTCTGTCCCTGACTCTCATCTCTGTCTCTTTCTCTGTCTCTGTGTCTCTGTGTCTCTGTCTCTCACACATATACACTGACACATTTTGTTTTCTGGCCTTAGGAGTCAGGCCGAGGCTTGGGAAGGATTACAGGAGAGAGAAAGGTCCGCCGTCCTCCCAAGAGTTCCTGCAACCTGAATCCTAAGGCCAGAGCTTGTCGAAGATGAAAGCAAATTATAAAAGAGTGAATGTGAGAGAAAAAAAGGAAGAAGAGAAAAAGAATGAATGGAGGAGCTCTGGGGGGGCAGGGAGAAATTTTACTAACAGCACAGGTGATACAGCAGCTTTCCCTCCATGATCTGAATCGTGTCAACATCCTGAGCGACAGAGACGGACACAGAGACAGAGATATAGAGAGATAGAGACAGAGAGAGACACAGACAAATGGGGGGTAAAGGGGAGGGAGACAGAAGGGAGAAAACAGGGATTTTTCCCCTCTTTGCAAGGGGTGGTTCTGACCACTGGAGGTTTCTGGGTAAGGAAATGCCCTCTACCAGTGCAGATTAAAGCACCCAAAGTTAAGGATCACACATCCAATATGGCAAAGGTGGGGCTTGAATTTAAACTAGAGACGGTTAAGTCCCTTTTCCAGAGAAAGAGACGGAGGGCCAGAGAACCTCCAGAGCCTCTCAACCAGATTCTTGCTTTACTGGTGAAGAAGCCGTTCCCCAGGCAGATTCACGGACTTGCCCAGGCACAAAGCTATCAGGCCGCAAAGCCAGGACCTGAACCCGGCTCCTCCCCAACCAGAGACCAGCGCAGCCACTTCTCCAAGGAGATCCAAGTTAATGAAGGCCAGACCTTTACCCTCCATCGGGGGAATAAATACTCTGGGGAAATTGGTCTAAAAAACCCTGTTTCTGACCAACCACAGAAGGAAAATAAAGAACTCTGTGACTGTTAGATTTCCTGACTCTTTTTTGCTTGGAGACTCGACCCATAGTCACGGTAGAAAAATATGAGAGCCTTAAAACATAGGATGCTAGAACATGGAAGTCAGGATGTTAGAACCCAAAAGGACAGCTCCTTAAAACAGAGAATGCAAGAGAGGGAAGGGACTTTAGAACACAGAATATTATCAGAATTAAAAGAAATCTTAGTACATAGAATGTCAGCCAGAAAAACACTTAGAGTTTTCAACCCATAGACTTTATAGAGAAAGAAAAATAAGGTTCAGAGAAAGAATCCATCCATCCCTCTCTTGTCCCATCTGGGAGTGGTCATGGGCCAGACCAACACTGATGGGCATGGAATATTGACTTTATAATTTGGGGGGCAGAGGGGAATGCTCCAACTCAAGATGGACCAAAGCAAGTCACTTATCTCCGAACCTCAATTTTTCCATCCATAACAAGGGCTCAGAGTGGATGGTCTCCATACTTTCTTCTAGTTCCAACATTTGGAAAGGAATCTAAAAGCTAGCTCTGGAGAGATGCAAAGATCAGGGCAGTATCTGCATTTTTCTTTGGGGAGGGCAGGAAGGAGCAGAATCTGAAATTTGGGAGGGATAAATCTGGCTCTGCTTGGTACACAAAGCAGCCACAAAGAGTCACCAAGAGTCTCCATCAGGCCGGTCTGGGCCTTTTTAACCATCAGGGCTGCCCATGGTGACGTGGGCTGACCCGGGGGCAATCTGAGGTACCATGAAAGTCCCCATCAATTGCCGAGTGCCCACTTGTCCAGAGTTAGAGAGAATCTCTGCAGGGGCACAGGCAGGGCCAGACAGCATGGGATCCTTTCCTAGCTCCGAGATGAGGACATGAGAATCTTCCAAAAAGTCGGGACCGCCTTCTTAAACAAAACCCGACACATGTAATTTAGGAACTAATTTAGGGCAACTAGAAGATGAATGCTTCAAAGTTGAGCTAATTTAGCTCAATCGTCGCCTATTAAAACCAATAATTGACATTTAGGCAGGACTTTAGGATGTATAAAACACCCCCCATCTCGCCCGATTCTCACCCTGACCTCTGTGAGAGAAGGGAGCCGGGGCTCACAGCCTATCACGAGGCAGAGAGCCAGGGCTCGGAACAGGGGTCTTGGCTTCGCAGCTTCGGGACCGCGGCCTCCTTGTCTGGACCCGGTAGCCAGGAGAGAAGGAGTTTACCCTTGGACTCCCGACTGCTCACAGCTACAGCTTTTGTCTTCCATTAAATGGTTTGCAGATGGCCGGGACTTGGGGAGGCTCCCCTCCCCACCCCGTTTCCCTCACTCTGGGGACAGACAGCTCTGCAAACAGTCAAGAATGAGCCCTTTGTCACCGATCCCAACACCCGCCCGCTTCCTGCAGACGCCCCCGCCCACGAACACCTCTCCGTCCTCCCAGGGCCAGTCCGGGGGGCAGGCGGTGGGACCCCTTCGGGTAGGGGGTCAGTCCTCCCGCTCTGCTCTCCACGGTCCTTCGGAGTCTGGAAGATGACCTTGGACTTGCCTGGGCGGCGCCAGCAAAGAACAGCCGCTCTGTCAGGCTTTAGTCGCCCGACGGGCAAAGAGAAGCTGGAAAGCCAATGGCAACTGATCAGCGGGTTCCTTGGTCCATCTCGGACACTTAATGGACACTCACTGGCTGCTCGCTCTATCTCAGAAATCTGAGCACCTCCGGCCTTGGGAAATCCCAGCAAGCCAAGGCAGAGCATCCAGGACCTGGAAGGGCCTTGAAAGGCGATTACTTTTACCAAGGAGAAGCCCCAGAAGGCTCAGCGACACAGGGAGTCGGTAGCAAAGCCAGAGCGTAACTACAACACCTGTTCTCGGCACCGAGTGCTACCGTCGTGCACATCCCCCTCAGAAAAGTAAAGGGCCGGGAGCAGCCGCAGGGATCACAGAGCTGGGGATTTGGGGGACGCTGCGTCCAAACCCGACCCCGATTTTAAGTTAACGACTCCCGGGACCACATCACTCATTCGTTCCGAGGCACCTTCTCACACCCTCCACACTCTTTTCCAACAGGAAGAGTCAGGACATAAAACCATCAGGTTCTTTCCTGCTTGAACTAGAGCTAAATAATTAATTCGAGAGAACTAAAGCATTGTGGGAGTGGCAGGAGAAAGGAGAATAAAAGCCCAGAACCTCAGAGTTAGGGAGGATCTGGGAGGTCTGCCAGTTCCAACCGGGCTTGACCAAGAACGACCTGTCTAGTAAATCCTACCAGGTCCCCTGGCCTTTGTTTGAAGACCCCCCCTCCCCCAATACTGGACCTGACCACCTCCTGCGGCAACCCCCTTCACACTGGAAGGACTCTAATGACTAGGAAGTTCTTGCTCACATGGAGCCGGCTGGCCATTTCCGCCCATTGTTAGCAGCTCTGCCCTCTGGGGCACAGCAGGTTTGGAAATCATCCCCGGCTTCTCTGGGACCGAGAGGATGATTTTCCTCAATTTGCAGGCTGTGCCATCCCACCCCCAGGGACGAAGCCGCCATGACTAAGGCGTGGAGCCGGGCTTCTCAGAACTTCCAGGCTCAGAGGCCAAGCCCTGCACTAGGTCCGTGGTTTGGAGAGGAGAGCGCATCCAGGGGCTGATGCTCCTCCAGTGAATGACAGGACACAGAGGGACCGGGCTTAAGGGGAGCACGGGGGTCGGGCAGAGCCCTAGGGCTGGAAGGACCCAAAGGCCTTCTCCTCCCCTCTGACCTGAAGCTCCCGGAGGTGAAGCTGCGGCCCCTCGGGAGGCTCCGGCCTAAGCAGAACCAGCCACCCCCTCTCCCGGGCGGCCTCGGTGCCTTCTCCCGCAGAAGGCCTCTCCCCTGCAACTTAGCCAAGATCACCCAGCGAAGGATGGAGGCAGTTGTGGCCTTGAACTATGGCCTATCTCTAACCTAGTATCTCCTTTACACCATTTTGGGCTGTTTCTCTTGGGTGCCGTACTAGGTCCTTAGGGGCTGCTGGGAGATTTCTGCTGGCTACCTCTCTTTCCACCGGTCCAATGAAAGCCTTTCCTGGGGGAAAAGTGGCTCCTGGACCAGCCAGGATGGGGAAGAAGTGGATGATATTACTTCCAAGTGGGATTTGGAGTCAGAAGTGGGCTCCCAATCCCACCTCAGACACTTACAAATTGGACCACTTCAGGCAAGTCTCAGTTTCCTCATTTGTAAAATGGGAATATCACAGTTCCTACTTCAGAGTTTCAGAAGATCAAATGAAATGTTTCTCATTTGGGTAACTGAACTCCTGTCACTGCCCTCGGACAAACAGAGAGAGAGAGAGAAGGACAGGGAGAGGAGGGAAAGAAAAAAAAGAAGGGAGAGAAAGAATGGAAGGAAAAAGAAAGGTAAGAGAGAAAGGAAAAAAGGGAGGGAGGTTAGCTCAAAGATAAATAAAACCTGTGTTTAATGGTTTTTCAAGTTGGGGCCCCCTTTCAGCTTCATATCCACCATAGCAGGAAGCCCAGGGGCCTCCCACCTCTGAAAGGATTGGAGGAACAAAATCAACCCCTCCTGCTCTTTTTCAAATCTCTAATGTTTTTTAAACAAATCCAAAACAAAGGCCCATTTTCCCCACAGGTCCCGTCCCTCCCCACCTGTCTGGGTGACCTCCCCGGGCCCCTCGATGAGGTCCATCCCCGGGCCAAAGGCAGGAAGTTCCTGGGCACACCTGCCTCCGTCTGTGGGAGATGAAAGGAAGGGCAGAACCCGAAGGCCGGGACAAAGAGAGCCAGAGGCCCACACACTCCGGGTTTGGCAGTGGCCTCAGGAAGCGGCCAGCCGGCTGACAGATGGTGCCGTCACCTGCGGCCCTGATCGTCCTGGACGAGCCAACGGGACTCGGTTTCCCCAAAGGCTCTTCTTTCACACATGGAAACTGAAGGCCGGTGGCCAGGGTGCAAGGCCCAGAAGGACAGAGAGGGACAGAACCTGGTCTTCGGCAACGGCAACAGAAACGGGGACTCCGGCTTTTCAGCCAGCATTTTGTAGGTTTCCATTTCCGATGGAGCCCCCAGCCCTTCCTGCAGACCACCCCAAGAGGCAAACTGAGGATCAGCCTTGAGTACTCACCGCCAAGTAGAGCATGGTGTACATGGAGAAGGAAGCATGGCCGGAGAAGAAGGACTTCCTGCGCAAGAGAGAACGGGGAAAGGGAGAGGCTGAGTCGGGTAAACTTAGGGCTTCCTCAATCCCAGAATGCCGATTCTCGCCCTCAGTCACCCACTCTTTTTCTCACTCATTCTATTTTCCTCTCCCCCCCTCTCTAAATGGGGTATAAAACCGCTTTCTCTCACTCTTTTCCTCTTTCTCTCTTTTTTTCCCCCTCTCTAAATGGATAAAAAACCAGCTTTCTCTCACTTTCTTTTCCTCTTTTTCTGTTTTTTTCTCCTCTCTCTAAATGGGTATAAAACCAGCTTTCTCTCACTCTCTTTTCCTCTTTTCCTTTTTTTCCCTCTCTCTAAATGGTTATAAAACCGGCTTTCTCTCACTCCTTCTCTTTTCCTTTTTTTTTCCTTTTTCTTTCCCTCTCTAAATGGATATATAACCAGCGGCGTGCTTGAGGGAAGCCCGCAGCAATATGGCTCCCCAAAGCTCCAGAGGTGGAGGCGGTTTCCCAGAAGGGATCCCCATAGCCAAAGAGTGGTTGTCCAGACCAAGGTGGGACTTCTGAGGCAACCTACTTATTAGATTAATATCCTAATCATTGCTAATTAATTTCATAATAATCACCACAATAATAATCATCCAGCACAGCTTCCACCCCCTCACTAATTTGGGCCCGGCAGAACAGGCCCGATCTCTCCTCGGGAACAGCTGGAGACAACGTGGCGTACGGCCCTCTGCTCTCTGCCTGCGGCCTTCCTATCTCCAGGCTGCACATCCTTAGTTCCTTCCACCCATCTCAAGTTTCAACGACTCTCCGGCCTCGGAGCCCACACCTGAGCTCCAGTCCTGCCTCCAGGTACCTGAGCTTATATGGAAGGACTCTAATGATTAGGAAGTTCTTGCTCATATGGAGCTGGCTGGGGCTCCCTGTGCCAGGCTCTGGGCTGGGGCAGGGGACTCTCTCCTCAAGAAGTTTCTCCTAGGTTTGCAAAGTGGACAACAAGCCAGGGAGCTGGGGGGTGGAAACTAAATTCCTTCCATTTCACAGATGGTCAAACTGAGGTTCTGAAACCAAGTGTCTCACTCAGGGTCCCAAGGCCGGATTCGACCCGTACCGAGCCCAAGCTTTCCCCTTAATCCCCGTGGGTAAGTTCTAATGGTTTTGCTTTCAGGGGAAAGAGCACCCTGGGCACGGTGTCCGCTTTTCCTGTATTAATCTACCTGGTGCACATTGTCTCCCCCCTCCCACTCGGGCTCCTCGTGGGCAGGAGCTTCGCCGCTGTCCGGACTCCCGAGCCCTCCCCCTGTACACAGCAAGTGCCAAATGCCCGCTCGGGCCCGAGCCCTACCTGGCTTCCTGGACCCTGCTGTCGTCCCCGCGGCACTCATAGATCTGCACGTAGCCCACGGAGCAGTTGACCTTGCTGAAGTCGGGGTTGCAGACGTCCAGGAAGTGGGGGCGCAGGCGGCCCACGGACACCTTGGCGATGTCCGTGAAGGACTGGCTGATGGCGCAGCCGAAGACGAAGCAGCCCACCTGCTTGTAGAGGGCGGCCACGTACGGGTTCTGGATCACGGACGGAGACTTCTCCTTCAGGTAGTAGATGCGGTAGAACTCCCCGGTGATGATCTGGGGGGGGGGGGGGGGGGGGGGGAGAGGAGAGCGTGAGAGGGGCGGGGGACGGGGGGGCTCTTCCTCATTCTCTTTTCCTTCCATATTATATAATGTACATACACATACACACACACATGTACACACACACAAACACACATATGTAAATATACATGCAAACACATATGTATATATTACATGTACACACATGTATAGATGTGTGCACACATCCCTTCCTCTGACACCGCTTGTTCAAAGTTCCTATGTACGAGATATATCCCATGTATAAACTTTAAAGGGCTACATAAATCACCATCCCCACCTCGTCACCCACCGGGGGGGCCCGAATGCCCCCGACACAGATGTGCAAAGGGACCCACGTCCGCCCGGCTGCATCGTGGGCACGCGACCACCCCCCCCAGCGCTGCCCGGATACGAGCAGGCGGTCTCACTGGGTACGGAGGGAAGATGAAGGCTTTTACCACGCGTAAGGGGCCCGGGAGGCAGCCTGACAGAACTCACTTAAGTGTAAAAAAAAAAAAAGTCAGTTGATCCCTGGTTCTGTGTCTGGCACAGGCTGTCACTGTTGCCGAGTTACTCTCCCTTATTCTCCCTCCACAATCTCAGTTGCCTCATCTATATAATGGGCATAAACTCCATATTGACCAGTTTGTTGTTAGAAGAATCAAACCTTACAAACCTTAAAAAGCCACAGGAATAAAGACTTTTTTTTCAAGGATCACAAATCAGGACTCGGGGAGTCAAGTTGCACTTCCGCCATTAAGAGGAATGACCAAAGTCAAGCAACTGGCCCTGAGCCACAAATGTATCGGCTACGACATGAGAATAAATCGGCCCTAGTTCGCAGGCTCAGTTAGCAGAAAGAAGCATTTATTAAGCTCCCATTTGTTACTTGCGGGCGCCGCGCCGAGTCCCTCGGATACAAAGACAAAGCAGAAGCGGCCCCTGCCCTCGAGGAGCTTGTGCTCTCTATGGCAGCTGGGAGGAAAAGGTCTCCCGAGGACGCCGTCTCCCGCCGGGCGAAGCGCTTCGCCAGCCAGAAGCCTGCCAGCCTCACTGATGTTCTGTCCCAGAACCGCACGAGATTCAGCGTTCGAGGCTGGCGCTCCCGCCTCCCCGGCCCTTCCCGACCCAGGCCCTCATCCCGCCGGCTCCCGCTTGCTCTCGTTTTTGCTGCCGTCAGGAGAACCGTTTTCTGCCTGGACCCACAGAAGGCCCCGGGGCTGGCCCGGGCTCTTCAGCATCCTCCTGCTCGAGCCATCGATAAGCAACAATTCCTTGTTCTTTCCCTGTCCCCGAGGAGGCTCTGGGAGACCAGGACGGTCCTAAAGAACCATCCTGAAGCAGCCCAGGCTGTCCTTGTGATTCCGACTTGTTCTCATACCGCCCTGGAGGGCTCAACCGGGATGGCCCCACAGCCCCTCGCGCCCCTCGGCCCCAGATTCACAGCGTTAGGGTCTTACCCGGGAAAGGCAAGTCTTCCCCTTTGTTCCCTGGCCTCCATCCCGCTGTCCCCCGGCCTCCGTCCCTCTGTCCCCCGGCCTCCATCCCGGCTCTGGTCACCAAGTTTAACCATCAGCGAACCCGCCTTCGAGCTGGTCCCTCTGACACAGCCGGCAACACAATCTGGGAGGGATGGCCGTCGGCCAAGAGCGTGCTGAGGGGAAGTCTCCCCCACCTGCCCCCGAAACGCCTGGCACGGCGTCTGGAAACTAATAAACTGGGGAAATGGCCCAATTAGGCTCCGTGAGACGAGGCTGCTCGGGGCGGGTCTCTGCCCCGGATGAAGAACGGGACCAGCCTAGAAAATGGCTCCGTTCGTCTCGGAAAGGTTTTCTGGCCTTCTAGAGCCAAAGGTTACGGGGAGGTGAGCCCAGTCGGGCGCGACAAGCTTCGTCAGAAATATGGTTTTGCTTGATTTCTCAACGGGGAGGGGAGAAGCTGGAGGGAGGGAGAGAATCGGGAGCTTACATGTTTTTTAGAAATCAGCGTTAATTAAATAAAGAATAATTATCTTAACAACTAAGTGCATTTGCTTTTGAGTGTACAGCCGCTGGCAGGAACACTTCTGCCGGAGGATTTAGGAGGAAATTCTCCCTGCGAACCTTGGACAGAACGCTCTCCTCCCTGGGCTCGGTTTTCTCATCCGGCCCTTTCCAGATAATTACATCATCTACTGAGCGCTGGAGAGGGCCTGAAATGACTTCTCAAACCCAGCCTCCTGCCCGTCTCCTGGACCTGGAAGGCCGACCCGCCGTCGATCCCTGCCTCGGTTTCCCTGGACTGCTTCAAGACCACTCCATCAGCACCAAGACCAGGAGGCCTTTCCCAGTCCCTCCATACGTGTACGGACCTACTTATTTACCCGTCGTCTCCCCCTTCCTTTGTTTTGCCTTTTTGGCGTCCTCGGCCCTTTACTTTAACATCCACTTGTTGATCGAGGGGAAGGAAATAAGCGGTTATTAAGTGCTTTCTGGTGTCGGGCACTGTGCCAAGGGCTTTACAAATATTATCTCATTGGAAGTTTGGGAAGGCAGGTGCCACTGTTACCCTCGTTTGAGGAAATGGGGGCAGAAAGAAGTTAAGTGACTTGCCCAAAGTCATGCAGCTAGCAAACTTCTCATGGAGGATTTGAATTCGGGTCTTCCCGAGTCTGCGCCCAGTGCTTCCTCCACCAAGCCAACTAGCTGCCTCTTAACTCATCGGTTATTTCAAAGCCAGGCGTCCTCACGACCCGGTCTGGTCCGAAGCCGAGTGAACACTGACCGTCCTGTAAAATCTACACCATTTTCTTATTCTTTATAAATATTAAATATAAATATTATTCTTATTCTTTATAAATATTATTAAATAAATATAAATATTATTCTTTAAAAAAAACCCTTCAATTTCTTGCATGTTTATGCAGCTCTATCACCCTCCATCTTCAGCTCCCTGACAAACTCCTTTTCAGAGACAGACGAGAATCTGTCTTCTTCCTTCCCTTTTCCCTGCTGTGATTAAAAGCGAGCCAATAGCAACAAATTCCCAACCCAAAACAGGGAAGTATTTTATCGGGAGGCTTGGGTTCTGCGAGGGGAGGGGAGGGACAGGAGAGCGACTCCATTCTGGCTCCGTTTTCATTTAACGGCACGCAGGCCAAAGACCTCCTTGGACCCATATTCCTGCCACCAAGGCTCAGTTAGAGCTGCAACAGGTCTGGGAGGACGCCCCGCCCAAATGCAACTTCTTTCCATGGGGAGAAACTGATGTTTCTAGCAGACGTAAGGCAAGATAGAGGGCCGGGGAGAGTCCGAGGGAGGATCTGAACTCAGATTCACCTGGCTAAGGCCTCTCTTGGGAAGCAGGAATTCTGGGACGCTGCGGGGTCCTTCCATCCATCTCCTAAGCAATGGACCAACGTTGGTCAATGTGACTCCCAGAGGTGATGTAGAATCCAGCCGGGGTTCACGACTCCATATGGGGGTTTGTAACTAAATATGGCGGTCGCTAAATTATGATTTATCATCCACAAAGGTTGGATTTGTAATTCTTTTTTATACGTTTATATAACCAAGTCACGTAAAGATTTCTCAGGTGAAAAGGCCTCAAGTTTAAAAAGCCATGGTAGATTACCAGTTACCAAAAGCCTCGCAGCTTGAATCTGAGTTCGAATCCTCTCTGACGCGCTCACCACCTGTGCTGAGCTTATATCCTTACATCTCAAGTCTACGTTTCTTCCTACGTAAAAGGCTGGGTTCGGTGACCCCACAAAGCTGAATCTACGATCTTAGGAAATCATTCCACAGGAGTTTAGATTTGGAAGGGATCCTAGAATGTTCTTAGTCAACTAGCTGTGTGTACCCCTGACAAGTGACTTCACCCTGCTTGACTCAGTTTCCCTATCGGTAAAATGAGCCGGAGAAGGAGAGGGCAACCGCTCCAGTACCTCTGCTAAGAAAACCCCGACCGGGGGTTATGGGGGGACTGAAATAACTCAACACCCAGGGAGACGTGTACATTCTCCTCATTTGTAGGGAGTACAGAGAGGCTCCGTACAGAAAAGCAAGCTCCGGCGCGTGCCATTAAGTATCCACAGTCTCCGAGGTGGCCGAGAGCTCGCAGACGGTTTGTCCAACACATACAGAAGTTCCCCCTGTGATCCGTACGATCACTGAGCTTTCGTCTGAACTCCCCAAGAGGGGGAGCGATTTCCTTAATAAGTTGTATAATACGCTGAACGTATCATTTGGACAAGTAACGTGCTGTGGCAGAGAGTGGGAGTCGGGAGTCAGGTTCGGCTCTCCCACAGCATCTCACTGCCCCTTGGGGAGCTCCCATCACTACTAACTCATGGGAGCCACGTGGAATAATAACTATTATTATAATAATATAATATATATAATAAAATAATATAATAATAATATAATAACTAATAAATAACAAAACACTAGCTAACGTCTACGTAGCCGTTTTAGGTGCTAAAAATCTCTTTGGATTAATTGGAATAAGTAGAGTCCCTCTTCCTCACAGGAATACTCAGCACGACGGCAGATCCCTCCCCCAATCTTCTCCTCTCCACACTGACGTCCCACTTCCTCCTTCCAGTTCTGAGACAGCCCCTGCTTTCCCCCTCCGGGTCCCTCATTTCAGGACCCACTCCCACCAGCCTTTCACTGTTCTAGAGTTCAGCGGCCGTGTTCTGGAAGCCTGCAATTGCAGCTGATTAAATGCTGTCCTCAAACCATGGCCCTTCTCCCAGGGCAAACCCCCTCCTCTGCACCCCACCCCCAGCAGTGATTTTCTGCAAATCCAGACACTTAACAGGTTCGGCGAGTCGCTTGGGGAAGGCCGAGTTCTGCCATGAATGCAGAATGTTCTCCCTGCTGAACGTTGTTAAATGGCCGTGACCCCTGGGTGCCGGTACCACCAGCCGGGCACCCCGGGGGCGGGAGAGATTGACAGGACTAATGACCAATGGGTGGGACCATTTCTGGGGGGGAGGGTGCTGGAAGCAAACACAAGGAAGCAGGTCTCTATCTTCAAGAACCTTAGGCTTAAATAACAGAAGAGCTGGAATGGGTCTGGGGAGTCACAGGGAAGCAATCCTGGGCAGAAACCTTAGTGATAACCAGGAAATCAATAATTTAAAGGAAGGAAAGGTAAAAAGGGGGAAAGATGTCTAGGGGGGACGGCCCATAATGGGTTCGGGGTCTCTGTGATGGGGTGGCTCAGCCCCCAGGAGGGCCAAAGCTGAGGGCATTAACTGCCCCGGGAGAGAAGGGGAGCCCGGCCTCTGAAGGTCACGTTCAGAGAGTGCGCTCCCAGGGGGAGGCCCACAGCAAGGCAGATGGCGGACGGTTATCGAGAGTGGCTACAGAAGGGACGGACAAGCAGCCTCGGTCCGGGCGCACGGACACCGCTCTCCCCCCTCTCCCCAGCACGTCCAGAGTATTCAGGACGGTCTCAACCATTTGATCGGGGACAACAAAGCAAGAAGATTAATTTGCTCCTTCTCGGCTGGTGGTCTCGGTAATTGCCCAGATGGAGTGGATTGTAAATTGGGGGATCGGGTCTCCCGCTGATCCCCCACCGGGCAGGGACAGCTTCGCTTCTCGAGAGAGCCGAAAACCTGACCGGACTCTAATGAGGAGCCCGGCTCCCAGGGCCCTGTGTGGCTGGTGGAGCCGCCTCCGATAAAGGGAAAGGGAGAAGACTAATTCGGCCCAGATGTGTGCAAACTGAAGCCTGATCCTGAATAAACACGTCTCGGAGAGCTGGTGCTCTTCTTGGGCCTCCAACAAGCCATTTGCATGCGGTGCAGAGAATGTTGCTCTGTGTGAATTGCTGGAAGTATTTAAGGGAGATATTTGAGAAGCAAATATTGGGCTTCTCTTCCCTCCCAAGTTCATGGACTCATAGGATGTCAGCGGAGAGGGCCCCTCGAATGCAGAGCACTGGCACCCGGAGCGCCCGAGATCAGGAGCAGGAAGGGCGTTCGGGCCCGGAACGTTAGGACGTCAGCGCGGGACCGGGCCAGGGAAGCGGGAGGCCGAGTGAGAGCTGAGAGGGACACTAGAATATAGAACATGTAAGCCAGAAAAGCCCTCGAGATATAAAGCAAAAGCCGGCACGTTAGAGATCACTGAAATCCAAAACCTTCTCCGGATCACAGAAGTAAAAGGTCCTAAGGGAAGAGACGCGCGCCAGATTCCCCATCATTAGATTGAAGATGAGCCTCATTATTAAGACTGAGAGTTCGCCTTTTCTTTCGTCCTGGGCCCTCGGACAGGCCTGAGAAGTCAGGATCCCTTATGGGAACCGTGTCTTAAAACATGTGAAACCAGATAAAGGGATGACCAAAAAAAAAAAATGCTGTCCAGAAAATAAGCATTTATCAGATCAAGTGATGCCCTGAGTAAGAGCAAGATTTAGGATGTTCTGAACGACGAGCGGTCCGTCCGAGAGCTTCCTGGGGGCTCTGCCAGCTTCCCAGCCCTTGTGGTGCCTTCCCTTTGCCCCCCTGTCCACCGCCATAACCGGGCTCTCCCCCATCCCGGTCTCCCCGGAGGGAAGGGAAGCTCCTCAGGGAAGGGACTGTTTCACGGTTGCCTGGCACACAGCTGGCACTATGGCACACAGCTGGCACTTACTACGTGCTTGCTGGACTGGCCATGATCCAAATTTGGTGAATTTCCCCAGGGAGAGGACAAAGCTCTGTACACAGCAGGAGTTTACTAATTGTTGTTTCACCAAACAAATGGGTGTGATTAGCTCCAGCCCTGAAAGGGACCTTCGAAGCCTTTCCTGTTAGGGAGGACTCGGAGGCCCAGCTGGGGAGCGGCCTGCGAGGCTAGAAGCTGGAACAAGCGGGTGTCGGGGCGCCCAGACGCGGCCCCCTCGCTCTCACTCTACAGGGGGGTGAGCCCGAGCCCGTGGCCCTCAGTTTTCTCATCGGGGAAGGGGCTTCCAGGTGAAACATTCTGGGAGAGCCCAGTGGGCGCCGCCGGCCAATGAGGAGAAGCGCCACCTGCGCGGCCGTGGCCAGGCCCGGAGCTGCCGCGCTGCGGGAGAAAGGAGGGCAGATAAAAGAGGCGACGGGTGTTTTGTTTCTCCCTCCTAATCCCCCTCCCCTGCTAGAGTCATCAAGCCCCGCTGCGCGAACGTGAGGGGGGGAAGGCCGAGCTCGGTGGCTCTGGAAGGGGCTTAGCTTCTGCTGGGAGACGGGCCGGGGGCCATCTGGAAAAGAGGTCGGGATGACGAGCTTTTTCCTCCGCTTTTGCCATCACCAGGGCCTGTTTCCTCGATCATTTGTTCAAGTTTCTGTCCTCGGGTCTCTATCCCATCAGCCTCATGGTGAGGGCCCGTTCTGCCCGAGACCCTTCCCCCGCCCCCTCCCAGGAAGCCCAAAGCTGCGGGGCGCCCGGGGTCCTAAAGGAAAATCTAGGAGGGGGATGTCCCTGGACACCCGGACCCTCCCCGCCCCCACGGCCTTGGGATTCTGCACACAATGGCTTCAGAAAGGGGAGGCTGGGGGGAAGTGGCGAATGCCGGCCACGCCCCCGAAGGCCCCGCTCCGGACAGCCAGAGCCCGCCGGGCAGGGAAGCGGGTTCAGCCCGGCAGGAAGCGCCTGCCCACCCGGGCCCAAGGCCGGGCTTCCCCTCGCGGGCGCCCCTAGTGGACCCCACAAACCATCAGGCAGGGGCGGGGCATCTGCCACCTCGATAGCCCCCGATCCCGCCCTCTGGGCGCGGGCATCGTCTCCCCAACGTGCGGCGGGAGCCGGGCTCAGAGGCCAAGGCCCCGCGTCACTTAGCGCAGATCCCTCGGCTCTTAGATGAAAGGACAGTAAATGACCAGAGAGCGGTTTAGAGTGGTTTGTTCGTTCCCACCACTGGCGGTGTTATTGTGCCCATTTTACAGATAACCGAGGGGGCGGCGTTTTCACCAACTCCCCGGCCGGGGCTCCGCCCCCCGGCAGCGCCCGCCCCTCCCGCTCCAGAAAGAGAGCGCTCTGGGGCTCTGGCTCCTCCCCTTACCGCAAGGATGGCGATGACGATGCCCACGGCGCACAGGACTGCGTCGTTGATGGTCTCCCCCGTC
Source organism: Antechinus flavipes (assembly GCF_016432865.1). Classification (NCBI taxonomy): domain Eukaryota; kingdom Metazoa; phylum Chordata; class Mammalia; order Dasyuromorphia; family Dasyuridae; genus Antechinus; species Antechinus flavipes. The sequence continues at coordinate 470,396,386 of NC_067401.1, read as the reverse complement.
TTCAGGGGGTAGCGGATGCTCTCGTCGCTGCAGTAGAAGCCTCGCCGGTACGGCTTGATGGTGCTGGTCTCGATGATGAGGAAGGGCAGACCCGCTGGGGAGGGAGAGAGAACAAGGTCAACGCCGGTGCTCAACGGCCTGCGGGGAGGGGGGCCGCCCATGGGGAGGAGGAGCCCGTCCCGGCATCCCGGGGGCCCCGCCCGCCAGAGAGAGGCCCCGGCCCGCCCTCGGCCCCGCCCCCAGCCCTCGGCCCCGCCCCCCAGCCCCCGGCCCGCCCGAAGGAGGCAACCAGAACTCTCTTATTTCCCTGGGAGAGTCAGAGGTCAGGAAATCCTGCCCCCTCAGTCTGTATAGAAGGGGAGCAAATGGGGGTCCCCCCACCCCAAGAGAAGTGGACTGGCTTAGGATCCCGCAGCTATGAGGTGTCTGAGGCAGGAGTTGAACTCAGATCTCTCCTTATGAGGTGGGGGAGCCCCTGGAGCCCCGCCCAGAATCTGGATAAGTGAGAGACAGATCGGGAAGCCGGGTCTTCTGCCCCGCACTGCCGGGCACACAGAGGGGCTTAAGCCAGGAACTCCCTCTCCCAGATGAGCGGCCCGGGACCAGGCACAAAGGGGAGGCTTGTGCGTGGATTGTACCACTGAGACCCCAGGCTCACCTCTCAGATGATGAAACACTGAAGGACAGAAAATGGAACTAGACTATCCCCATTTATTAAGCGCTTACAGTATACCAGATGGTGAACCTCCCCCAGCCCAACATTCTTTTTACCGATTACGCGATGGAGGCCTGGAGAGAAATCCTGTCCTGAGCCACACAATCAGGGGAAAGGAACCCCCTCTCCTTCGAGGGCCTCCCTTAGCACAGCCTAATTTTTATATTAACGCGGGCCTTATCTAGCCCAGGAGGCGAGAAATTCCTCCAGGCAGAGACACTAGTTCTCATTCATCCCTTATCCCTTCTGGAAGCTCCCAGAGGCCTCCTCTGCCCCTTGGGCTCCTCCCAGAACTCCCCTGAAGGGAGCCTTTGGGCCAGCTGGGTCTCGTTCCTCTGTCAGTGAAACCCTCCGTGAGGGCTCTGACGAGGGACGGGGAGCTCACTACCACCGCCCTACTTTTCAACAACCCATGACGGGGGAGGTTTCCCGAGCCTCCGTGTCTGGCTTACAAGCAGAAGCAGCCCAGCCGGCCAGCAGCCGCAGCGGGCCCAGAGCCATCCACGCGGGCCTCGAGGCGGTTCTCAGGCCCCCCCAGCCCAGGCTCCCCCCCCAAGGTCTCCCCTGATTGGGCGTCATGGGCACTGCCTTTGGGAGCCCTGCCATCCCAAGAGCCAACTCGGGCAAAGGTCCCCCCAAGCGGCCGGGCTGAGAAGGCGGCTCAGGGCCCACCTCCGAAGGCCGCCCGGACCCAGGGAAAGGCTTGTCCCCAACCCCAACCCCCCCAGTCTGGGAATAAAACAAAATAACAACAACAACACTAAAACCCCCAAAGCTAAGGCTACGTCTCATTCACTCGCGCTGAAAAGACGTCCCCTAATCCACACACGTCCCCTTCACACACAGCTCAGGAAACTGGAGTCTGCAGAGCCACAAACAGTAGCTTGTCCAAGTCACTTCCACAGGGAGCCGCGGCAGAACTGGAACCCAGAACCTCCCCCCAGACTGACTCCTTTCCTCTTTAAGTAAGCTGCGCAGAGTGGGACCTCCATGAGCATGTGCGGACTCTCCTGTCGCCCATGGCCATTCGTGGCTAACTAAAATTCCCATTCGCATCCGGCAGGGGACAGCCCCTAAAATCTAAGGACAGCGTTCTGCTCTCTGCCTCTGGTTCTCCATCTCCATAGAACGTAAACTCACTGAGGGCAGGGCCTAGAACCGGGTACAGAACCGGGTACAGAACCGGGCGCTTGAAGATCGGTGAACTGATCCTTGCCCTCTGACCTCCTTCAAATGCTATGGAGAAAAGCCAAGTCTTAAAGAGCTAGAGAAACGAGCTAATCCTGTGGTTTTATTTTAACGTTTTTTTAAGCTATCCCAGGGTCTTTGCCCTTTGCCCCAAACGCCATCTGAAACCCGTCAGAGAAAGCGTAACTAGAGTCAATTTCATTTGTTCCGGATCCCTTTCTGGGGAGGCGGGGCATGTTTTTATATTGTCACAGAAACACAAAAGGCCTTATCTGGCTTCATTCTCTGGATTTATTTAAATTCCATTGTTATTTACTTTTGTGACCCCTGACTGCTTCCGGTTGGAACAACAATTTACTTTATCAAATTTATATTGGCTCAGAAAAGAAATAAAGTTACGGTGCCGACCGTCAAAAAGTAAACAGCACAGTTATCAAATGCCGTTACCTTCCAGCCTCCCGTCACCCTGGGACGAACAAAAAGAGAGCCAGGAAAAGGGGGGAAGGGAAAGAAGGGAGGGAGGGAGGAAACGAGCATTTATTAAGCACCCACTGTGAGCCAGTCACTGAGCTAAGTATTTTACAAATATTATCTCATTTATGGGCGGATTGATAGGTGGTATTGCTACATTGCCTTAAGGTTTGCAAAATTCTCTATATATCTATATATTATCTATAAGATATATAGCTTATATATTATGTATAATATAGTATATCTTATATTATGTAAGATATATTATATTAAGATATAATCTTAATATCATAATAAATATATCTTAATATATAGTTATGTTATATTAATATATAATAATATATCTTAATATATTGTTATATGTTAATGTATTATATATTATACATAATATATTCGATCTTAACGTGTATTAATTATATGTTACATTAGTATATAATAATATATCTTAATATATTAAGGTGTTCATTATACATAATATAGTCTATCTTAACATATATTAATTATATATGTTATATTAGTATATAATTAAGATATATATTATGCATAATATATATTTTACATGTTATCTTAATTGATTCTCCCTGAACCAAAGAAGTGCTTAATATTATTGTACCCATTTTATGGCGACAGGGCCTGAAGCTGGCAAGAAAAGGAAGTGGTCCGGAGTCCCACGGCATCTGCGGCGGAACTTCGGCCCAGGTCTTCCCAGGACTCTTCCTCTAGCTACAAAGGTCACCGTAACCTTGCGAGGTTATCAGGGTGGAAAATATTATCCTTTGTCTTACAGAGGAAGAAACTTAAGACTGCAAAAAGCCGGGCAAAAACCTTCATGTTGAACCCGGCCCGTGGAAGGCTTGAAGGCTTTCTATACAGTGACCCCGTGGGGTCGATGGGCGGCCAGCTTCCTTTGGGCACCCGACCGCAAGATGAAAAGATGGCCTTAGAAATCCTCCTTTTAAAAGCAATGAAGGGGGCAGCGAGGGAGCACTATAGTGGATAGAGCACCAGTCCTAGAGTCAGTAGGACCCGAGTTCAAATCCATCCTCAAGACACTTAACACTTCCTGGCTGTGGGACCCTGGGTAAATCACTTAACCCCGATTGCCTCAGCCAAAAATAAAAATAAATAAAAGGTTCGGAAAAGTGAAGTGACTTGTTTTAGGCTTTTCCCCAGTCGCGGCCGGGATCCGATGCTCCCAGACTCCGGCTCTCACGGGGCCGTTCTCTGAGCCTCGGCTCTGGTTCCCGCGGGGAGCCCCGGGCCTCGGGGAGCCGGTCCAAGCACGGGGAAGGTCCGGTGACGCCCGCTTCACAGGGAGTGGGGCGCTTTCCAACCCTTCATCAAGCTACCTAAGCGTCTGAAACCTGACCGCCGACTCCAAGCCAGCTCCCGGGCCAGAAACTAGATATTCATCGTCTGCTTTTAAAATCCTCACATCATAATGAAAAAACGCGGCTCTGACGCGGGGGCCTGCCTCGGTCTCTCTCCGGGGCCTTGGGGTGGGAGCCACGGGCCTGGGGGAGGGGGCGGGAACGGCCCGGGCCCAGCTCCCCACATACGTGGCTGAGGGCCGGGGAGCCAGCTCCTCTCTTTGGGTAATAGCTTTCACATGACAGGTCTGTAAAACACATGTTCCCAGAGACAATTAAACGGGCCTCGCAGCCGAGCACGCCGGGAAAGCAGAGAAGTCTGGCCTGTCCCTTTGCCCTCCGAAACCCAAGCAGAAGCTGTTATTTTTCTCCCATTCTCTTCATTTGCCACCTCCCGGCCCAGCCCCTCGGCTTCCAAACAGAAGGCGAGTGTTCGAGCCTCCACTCCGAGCACCATGATGGGAAGCAGATGAAAGGCCGGGCTCAAGCCTGCTGCTGCCTCTCTCTTGGTAGGCCCAGAAGCTGGTGATTTCTGTTCTCCCCTCCTCTCTCTCTCTCTTTCCATCAGTATTGTGGGGATTCACTCCCTTCCTCCTTTTCTTCTCTCCCCTTCTCTCCTCCTCTCTTTCTTCTCTCTCCCTTTCCTCTCTCTTCTTTGTCTCTCTGTCTCTGTGTCTCTATCTATCTCTGTGTATGTGTCTCTGTGTCTCTATCTCTCTGTGTATGTGTCTCTGTGTCTCTGTCTATCTCTCTGTGTATGTGTCTTTGTGTCTCTGTCTATCTCTCTGTGTATGTGTCTCTCTGTCTCTCTGTGTATCTCTCTCTCTCTCTCTCTCTGTGTCTCTCTGTCTCTGTCTCTTTCCTTCTCTCCCCCTTTCCCTCTACTTGCCCTAACCCTAAGGACTATTGAAAAGAAGAAATGAGATGAGGTAACACAGTATAATAAAAGGGGGACAAATACACCAGAAGTCAGGAGAATGTGGGTTCAGATTCAGCCATACCCACCTAGCAGCTGTTTGGTCCTGAACAAATTCTGTAACCTCTCAGTTAGTTCATCTGTATAATGGGGGCATTAACTAGATTCCCCTCTGACTCTCCTTCCGAGCTAAGATGGCCTGGGGGATGCGTTTAAGCTTTAAAACACCCCATAAATGCTCACTGTTCCTTGTTCTCTCCTGTGGCCAAACTGGACAACGGAGGCCCAGAGAGGCTGGTTCAGACCCAAATCTCCCAATCCGGTTCTCCCTCCCGTGGGCCCAGCTGCCTGCCGTCCAAGCCCGGCTCTCTCCTCTGTATCGCCCTGGAGAGGCGGTCGTAAAGGAGGCCAAAAAACGTGACTCTGGCAAATGGACAGAAAATCAAAGGGCTCTGTGTTGGGCTCAGGGCTTTGGACGGCTAACACTTGCACAGGGAGGGGGGCAGGCTGAGCTTTCCCTGCCCACCCACCGATCTGGGGCCTAGCCTGACACGCTGGTCCTCCCCGCCCCGAGTTCACTTCTACGCTCAATTCAGCGCAGACCCCCGGCTCCCTGAAGCATTCCGGGGAGGCTGCGGGAAGGAGGAAGTCACCTTCATTTTCTACCCGGAAACCAGGGGCTCCGAGGCGGGGCTCACATTGCCCACATCCCAACTCTGATTAGAGATTCCAGAGCCTAATTATAGCCAAGGAGAAGCATCAGCTGGGAGGGCTCGGGCCTCCTCACTGAGGGAGCCCCTTCGGCCGATCTCCTCCTTCCGAGCTCTGGAGAACCGAGGGGCTGGAGCCCCAGACTGCCGTCCCGCTGCGACCTCCCCTCTCCCGATTCCTCAGTTTCCCCTTCCCCACACGATCCCCCTCCACGCACAGTAAAGAAACACTCCGAGGGCCGTCTGACAAACCAAACCCTTCCTTCGAAACTGCTAACGCAAATATTTAGGTAACATGCAAGCGACAGGCTTCCTATTGAAGGTAATTAATAGCTGCTGGCCCTTGGAACGCACAGCCCACCTTACTCGGTTTACAATATTTGTTCAGATTTGGAGTCTGGACGCGATCCAGGTTCAACCGAAGCGGCTTCGCCGGGCCGGCTTGTCCCCAGCCTGGACGCGGGCAGCGTGACCAACGCCAGCCTTTTACTGCGGCGCATGTCGAGCATGTCGAGTGTGGTGCCTTTTGGGAGAAAGAGTGACTGCCGGGCCTTGTCGGGGTCGGGGTCTCTGGTGGCCGGAAACGGCCCGAGCCGCGAGAGGCCCGGGCTCAAACCCTGCTCTGCCACTTCCCGTTCTCTGGAGCCCGTAGGGAAGACTTCTCACCCAGAAAATGGGAAGAGCTGAACTATTCCGTTCCATTCAAGATGGAATACCACACCCCGCTGGGAATGGAGACGATCCGGGCTGTCGCCTTCCGGAGTCTCATCACTAGTTTTACACAGACCCTGCCCGTGGATGGCAAATTCTAGCCAGTGCCAGCAAGCCCGGTAAGTGTGGAGAATGGACGGACCGGGCAACTGTCCTAGAAGCCCCGAGCAACGTAAGGAAGCCGGAGACCCCTCCCCAGAAGGGGGTCATCAAGCGAGGAGTGCTCCCACCGTAGCACCCACGAAAATCACCTGTCCCAACAGAGAAAGGTCGCCGTGTGTCAGCGGAAGGATGGACACGCTAGTGAGATGGGGGAGGCTTGGAGTGCTCGAACGACAGTTCCACTCATCTGCCATCAATCAACAAGCATTTTTAAAGCTCCGACTGTATGTTATATATAGTATAGACATTTATAAACATATATAGTATATAAATATGTATATTTATGTAATACATGTGTAAATATGTACATTTATATACATATACATAAATATATACATTTATATAGATAAATATCTATCTATACCTAAATCTATATCTATATACACACACACACACATAAATAAACAAATATAAAGATGGAAGGAAGGGAGGGAAAGGAGGGAGGAATTGCTCCTGCCCTCAAGAAGCTTTTATTCTCTACCCTTCATCCTGCCTTCCAACAAATGCACCATAGAAGTTCCAGGGTTAATATGTTATGGATCAGTTAAAACATATAAAATGCCTACTATGTGCCAGACTTAGTAGAACTTTTATTTTACACACACCCCCTCATCTCCTTGAGAACCATGAGCCCACAATGACTTTTCACACGAAATCTCCCCTACAGCCCCCTTTATTTGGGGGCCCCTGACACAAACACTCCAGGAAGTGGGATCCAACATCCCACAGGGCTGGGTAACATATTCTCCCAAAGTTCAGCCATAAATAGGCCCCTCAGTCCGCGCTTGGGTTCCTCTCACCCTCGGCTCTCCCCACCATGTTTGCCGTGGCTATGAAAGACTGGCAAACATTCCCCCGACCAGTGCATTTCCCATTTGGGAGGACAGGCTAGGGATCATCCCCAGGCACTTGTGTCCTGCCTAGGCTCCCGTTGGGCAGAGTCCCCGGGCCCCTGCCATGGCCAGGGGCTCCTCAGGGGCTCGGAGCGCCGCGCCCTCCCGCCTTCTGTCCCTCCTCGGCCCAGGCTCACTCTTGGTCCAGCGGCTGCCTCGAGTCACCCGAGAGCCACCTCTGACGTCCAACCTCCCGGACTTCTGATGTCCCGCCAGGCCCGGCGGAGTTTATTTTACCGCCCCGTGAACCTCCCGTTTTCAGCACACCTGGCTCCGCGGCCTGGATAGGGGCATTCATTCCCAGGAATGCCTTTTTTAACCAGTTGAAAAACAAAAACATTGAGGACTTTCCCCCCGCAACTATTATGATCGCGATTATTGTTATTACAGGCTTGCCTGTTAGCCAGCGTCGGGCAAGGGTTGGGGTGTGAACCCCCAGGTCCACAATCTGAAATTTCCTTTCCTGGGGCGGCGGTCGAGCTTCTGCTGACCACAGAGAAATCCCCAGCTCCTTCTGAGACTGAAGGCGGCCCTGGCGGCCTCCCGGCCTCCATCCGGCGCAGCAGCCCTGGCTGTGTGCTCTTGTGGGGGCCTGGCTCGGTCCGGAGGGCCTAATTAATGCTTTTCGGCCAGCCGCACCCAAAAATATTGATGTTTGTTTATTCGGCCGGGGGAGAGGGAAAGGGGCCAACAGCGAGCAGATCTGCGCTCTCCCTCAGAGCCGCAAACTGGACGCGGGGATGACAGGAACCTGGCCTTGACCGGCCGCCAGCTTCATTAGGGAGATAATTATCACCCTAAAATCCAGCTTCCAGCTGGGAGGGCAGGGATGACTCTGGGGCGATGGGCACAGAAGCTTGTCTCTCCCTGACACTGTGAACCATTAGTACGAATATTAACAAACAAACTGAATTAGGAACGGAGGGGGCGGAGGAAATGGGGCTGACACACAATGGGGGGATTGTACAGCGAATCCCAGCTTCCCATGAGGACCATATTCTGTAGGTCAAAGATATTATATGACTGGGAATCATGGAATAAGGAGGAGGAAGAGGAGGGAGATGGGGAAGAAGGAAGAAAATTCATTGGTCTTTGCACCTTAATGCTCTGTGTATCAGGATAAAGTGCTGTGCACGGAACGGCTTTAAAAAGCGTTCACTTTGGAGTTAAGAGGAACTGGGCTCAAATTCTAGCAAGACCCCGACTCCTCGGGGTTCCGGTTTTCTGTACAGCAGAAAGATTGACCTGCATTGGCTCTGGGGTCCCTTCTGGCTCTGGACATGTGATCTTAGGAGAGAAGAACGGGAAAAAGAACCGACATGGACATGAAGGAGCTGCCCGTCCAGTTGGGGAATGGCTGAGCAATTGGTAGATAAATGGGATGGAACAGGGTATTAATGTGTAAGGGGGCAGAAGAAGCAAACTTGGGAAGACTTCCACGCACTGACGAAAAGCAAACAGAATCAGGAGAGTATCTAATAGCAACTTTGTGAAGCCAAACTTTTAAGAACCCTGATCAATTAGACGCCCAACTGTGACTCCAAAGGACTGATGGTGAAATCTGCTCATCTCCCTCTAAGTCTTATGGTCCACAATAAGAATATATTTGAGGATATGGCCACGGTAGGAATTTATGTTGCTCAAGCACACATGTTATAATGGTTTTGTTTTTCCTTTCTTCTTTTACAATGGTCAGAGGAAAACAGAGGATTCTGGGAAGGAGAATGGGTGGATTTTTTAAAATTAAAAACAAAACAAATTTTTTTTTAAACAGTGGAATGATGAAAAGTACGGTATGAGTTAAGGTGAGAAGGCAATAATTAGCAAGGGTCTGGAACTGGAAGCTAGCTTTGAGAACCAGGAGGAAAAAGGCTAAAAGATGCGGGCCCCATTATCCAAAATTGCGGAGTTGTGACCTAATCTGATGGGCCGGAGGAAGTCCTACTGATTTTTCGAGCAAAGGAGATACTTATTTAAATAAGTGGGCCACAAAGCTAGGTCTGAAAGATACTGAAGTCCAGATAGTCGACCTGAAAGTAAAATCTCCTTCTAAGCTGCACATAATTCCACCTCCCACTTTAGATTGTGATCATTCCAATGCCCCAAATCCACCTTCTTCAAAGGTCAAAGCTACAAAATTCCAAGCATCTCTCTGAAAAACTAACAATTAAGTCAAGGATTCAGCTGTTGTGTTTGCATGGTGACTAACCACCACCATCTCTGGTTTGCTCAGTGAGGAGATCGGGTCGGCCAAATGTTCTGTGACCTGTGGACTGAAACTGACAGTCTGGGAACCGGTTCCCGAGGAGGCAATAAGGGGAAAAGACAACTGGAGTTGATGTCGGAGGAACAAAACTGCAAAGGGGGGAGTTAGATTAGATGGTCTCTAATTTTGTGACTTAAGGAAGCAAGGTGGCTCAATGGGTAAAGCTCTACATGACTTTAAATATTCATTGGCTGTGTCATCCTGGGCAAGTCATTTAACCTTTTTTTGCCTCAGTTTCCTCATCTGTAAAATGGTGGAGAAGGAAATGGCCGGAATCTCTGCCAAGAAAGCAGAGTGGGAAACGACCGAACAACAACAAAATTCTATGACCCTGCAACCCGTGTGACCTCTCTCGGCCCGTTTTCTCTTCTGTAAAATGAGGGGGTTGGGCCGGATGACCCCTAAGACCTGTCCAGCGTTAGGGAGCTGACCCTGGGAATGGAAGGTGCTGCTCCAAAAGGACCCGAGGCAATCCCACGGCGAGAAGGTCCTCCTTCATCCGTGGGAGCACGGCTAAAAGGGGGCCCCAGGGCCGCTCCCACCACCCGAGCTCTGTCAATGTTCCTTTTGTAAAATGTAGAAATTTTCTTCCAATCTGACAGCCGCCACCTGCACAAATAATCTCGGTGGGTAATTCTGTAACTGAATACAAGCACTGAAAGCTGTGCAGTTTGAAGTCCCCCCAAATCCTTTTGACCTCCTCCTTCAAGGCTCACTAATCACTTTCTAATTTAGAGGTGATTTCCTTTCCACAGGCCTTCTCTATAGGATTCTCTTGCTTTGAATATCTAGGAGGGAAATGGATTACATTAACTCCCTTCATTAAAATGGAAGTCAGGCTGGGGCCAGTGATGCTCGAGGTCTGGCAGACTCGTCGGTGACCTCTCCAAAAGGTACAGGGAAAAGGGGGCGTGAGGGGAAGAAAGCGGCTTTAGAATAACCTCTTGCCGGGCGAGGGGCGAAACCGGCCTGAAAACACGAAACCCGATTCTTTCCTCCTCCACCCCCTCCCTCCTGCCTCAAATCTCTTCTCAGAGACTCTGCTCTCGGTGGAATCTTCTCCGACCTACGCTCCACTGGGTCCCCGGCCAAGGTCACCTCCACACAGTCCCCAGACAGGAAGGCCATCGGCTTCCCCCCCCCCCCCCCCCCGGGTCTGGGCCACACCGGGCACCTCCCCTGCCAGGCAGCCGCCCAAGACGCGATAAAGACCAGTCTGACCTAGGGCTGGAAATGAGACCAGTCCCACATAGCCATCTTTGGGGAGAGGAAAACAACTTCAGCTGGCAAACCCCCACAGACAAGGGCAAAAACAGAATTATTACTGTTGTATTGGTGATGCTGACGGCAATAAAAATAGCTCACGCTTTTAGAGGGCTTTCAGACACGCGGAAAACAACTCGTGTTTTCTTCGGCCCAGAGACGCTGCACCTTCCAACCCACCAGAGAGCCCACTCGTGCACGAGTATCAACGAAGTGCAAAACTTCATAGGAAGGCTTCATGGAAGAGGCCTTGAAGTGGGCCTGCAAACTGAAACACTTGGAGAGTTTCCAGAAATAGAAGAAACTATAGTCCCCAAAGTGCAAGGGACGCTCGCAGATGAGCTGCCTTGATTTATTTTCTATTATCTGGATGATCCTCCCCTGCCAGGAGGTGACCCATGCTATATGGAAAGCAGGCTGTCATCTGAAAGCAACTGGTCTCCTTTTTTGCAGGACCCAGGGCTCCGGTGGATGAGATCCTGAAGTCTGAGGAGGGCCAGGAGGCCAAGAAATGAGCACTAGGAAATTAAAGAACAAATCTGGCCTGTATCTGGGGTTTCTAATCTGGAGAGGAAATGCCTTATCTGGGGCAGAGGTTAGAACCTGTGGCAGGAAACCACCAGGGTTGAGCAAATGGACTTGGGAGGCAGGGGCTGAGGGGCTGAAGCTCTTCTGGAGACTGAACTGGTTGTGGTCAAGTGGTGTGGTCATGGTCAGCTACCCCCACCCCCTTCTGAGTTTCAGGTTCCTCATTACTAAACTAGGGTTGCCATGCCAACCTCCCAGGACTGAAGGGAAGACCTAGTGGGACCAGAGACGGGAAAGCCCTCTGTAATCATAAACCCTCCTATAAATGTCAGCGATTAGCAGGATCGTGATTAATTAGAACAACAATTTGCAGAACAGACCGACTCGCTCCGCTGTGATCATTTCCTCACTAATAGGAGTTCCGTTAGTGGGCAAGTAGCTGGGTTTCTCTCTATAGATTTCACTGAAACTCAACTAGAGAAAGAGCAGGAAAAAGCTGGGGATTACAGCCTAGTCATTTACCAATTTATCTTAGATTCAAAAAAAGTCAAAAGCACTAAATGATGCTAGGTATCAAGAAAAGGAACTCATACTTCCAAATAGAAGGGACTAGACCTAGAGTCAGGAAAACATGGCTTCCATTCCCACTTTTGCCCCAAGCAATCCAGGTGACCCAGTAGATAGAGCCCCAGACCTGGAGTTCAGAAGCCCCATCTTCCTGAGCTCAAATCCAACCTCCGAGGTTGTTAGTTATGTGACCCTGAGCTAGTCACTTAACCCTGTCTCAGTTTCCTCACCTGTAAAATGAACCGGAGAAGAAAATGGCAAACTACTTTTAATATCTTTGCTGAGAAAACCCTAAATAGGCTCGAGAAGAGTCAGATATGATTGAAAAATACCCAAACTCATATGTTGTCATGGGCAAGTGATCCATGGCCCAATTGAGAAGCCTCAGTTTCCTCACCTGCAAAATGGGGATAATACCTGTCATAACTAATTCACTGGGATTTGGGGAAGACCAAATGATCGTCCGTGTTTAGCTCAGGCTGAGGAAACCCCTCTACAAATGTAGCAGGTTCCTGGTCTATCGCAACAAGAGAGAGACTGTAGTTTTCACTCTTTGTCTCCATCCCAAGAATCATGATCATTATAATGTCACACACATACGATGTTTTCCCAAGAGTCTCTCTCTCTCTCTAAAACCTCACCAACACTGTGGGAAGTAGGTGCTATTATCCTGTCCCTTTACAGAAGAAGAAACTGAGTCTGGGAGCAATCAGTTAACTCGCTAAGAGTCCCACAGCTAGAAAAACGTCTAAGACTAATTCCTTCCCTCTGAGGGTACTTCCCACCTAGTCAGTATCTGGTAATTTACAAGCTGTCAAATCTTGTCAGTATCTGGTAATTTACAAGCTGTCTCTTTCATTAGTATTTAAGCCCCTTGAAGGCAGGGCAGGTTTGTGCTTGTTGATTTCCAAACCCAATGCTTACGTTAATAATAAGTTCTTAATAAATAAGTTAACAAGTTCTAATTAAAAATAAGTAATAAGTTCTTAATAAGTAAGTAACAAGTTCTTGTTAAAAGTATCCACAAGTATCTTGTAAGTCCTGGTTTGTATAAGCTAGCCAGAGGATCTTCTCTATAATCATTACTGTGATTGTGCAGCGTCTCCCAGAGTCCCGGAGAGATAGAGCTGTGGCCCACCTCCCTACTACTTAGGGGCAAATCGAGATTTCCGGGACCACCGAGGCTGCTCCGCACCCTTCCCATTAACTGAGAATTCAAGCCTGGCTGGCCCCGAGTAGTGAAGCAGCCATTAGCTCCTCTCTGCTGCAGGGAGGCTCCGCCGGGCGGAATTCTCCCAGAAGCCACTGCTGCCTGATGCCTTTTCCAGCTGTTCAGGTAAAGGGAGGCTCCAGGGGACCCTGGGGAACTTTCTTCCTCAGCCTTGGAAGCCAGCCCCCTGTTTTGTTCTTCATCTTCCCCACTCAGGGGGAGGCCGCTCAGAGCCCTTCTCTTTGTCCCGGGAGAGCTTGGGACACAATGTCTAGAGTGTTCCTTTAAAAATAAAAGCGGATCGCTCGCCACTTCCCATTCCAGCCCGTCTCCGCAACAATGACCAGTCAGGCTGTCCAGCAATGTGTGAATAAATAGGGGGTGGGGGGAGGTTAAAGCAGCCAGAGGGAATTGAGAGTCTTCCCCTCATCCCACCTCCCACCAACCACCGAGGCTCCCCCTCTCCATGGCAGTAAATGTCGACAAAGCCCCCAGTGTTCTCTCCCCCCCAACCCCACCACCCCCATTCAAGAGAGGGCACCGTGCCAAGTAACGTTACTCCCCCTCACCATGGTACTGGCATGAATGCGGGCTGGTATGTTTGCTGAAAAATTGCTAGTTTTCATGGAAATGCTGGTCCCACAACAACCCCCTTTTGTCAGATTGGAAGTGAAAAGAGGAGGAGGTTTCTGAGGGGGACCGAACAAAGGACACGGGGCCGCGGGGTTGGCCGGGCTGCGGTTCCTCACAGGCCCGGCTCCCCTTCCAGGACTGCTTCCCCCCGACCTTCTCCCAGCCCCCCGGCCAAGAGTCTTCCCGAGTCCCCCTTCACACGCTGCCCCATCTCGAGGCCCGCTTGGGTTGTGGGCTCAGCAGAGATTTACGACTCCGGGGCAGCTTCGGCCACTCGGGCCCCAGTTTGTTCATCCGTGAAAGGAGCCAGTTGTACCCATCCGTGGGGTAATGGCTGAACAAATTGTAATATATGGAGGAAGCGGAAAATTATAGGGTTGTCAGAAACAACAAATATGAGGAATTCGGAGAACGCTGGCGGGGCTCAGATGAAGGCGGCTGCGAAAAGTAAGCAGAGGCGGGATGACGGCAGTAACGGAAAGGGGAAGAGAAGATCGGCTGCAGCCAAGTTCTATGGAGTTGGAATCACTGAGCCTGGCTCCCCGAAGAAGAAGGATTTCCTTCGGGAGGTGGAGAACAAGGATGCACAATGCACAATGGCAGCTGCTTTCTTTGGCTGCAATGGCTTTTTTCCTTTGTGACAAGAGAAATTTTGGCCAGGGGGAGAGATCCAGAGGTAAAAACAAGAGATGGTAATGAAAAGTTTAAATAATAATAAAATAATATGATATAAATAATATAAAAACGATAAATAATATGGATTAAATAAAAATTTTAAATTAAAGAAAGTGAAAAGGAAGGAGCAGCAAAGAATCTCTGAAGTCTCTTCTAGAGCCCATACAGTGAGGTAGGTTTACAGTAGCTAAGTTTACATACACTATATATATGTGTGTGTGTTATATAAACATACACTTATATGTATATGCCGGTGTATGTGTATTGTGTGCATATATGTAGTTGTGTACATGTGTTCGTATGTACATGTATGTAAAAACACATGTGTGTATATATGCATGGATATCTATGTATGTGGGCAGCTATGTGACACAGTACACTCAGTACGCAAGTACACAGTACACAAACCTAGAGTCAGGAAGATTTCTCATCTGGCCCCAGACACTTATTAGCTGTATGAGTCCAGGCAAGTTATTTATCCCTATTTATCTCAGTTTCCTCAACTGTAAAATGAGCTAGAGCAGGCAATGGCAAACCTCTCCAGTATCTTTGCCAAGAAAACGGGATCCACCAAAGGTAATCAGTACGATACGACTGAAACGCAACAACAAAATGTGTGTGTGTGTGTGTGTGTGTGTGTCTACACATATGTGTATGTATGTGAGTATTTATTCATTGAACTATCAAGAGCTAGCTTTAGCATGGACTGTTTGAAAAGGAAACGAGAAAGGAGGATAAGGGAGTTGGATAATTTCTCCTCCTTTCTTACTCCCAAACTGCTTTTTTTTATAGCATTAGAAGAAAAAAATGAGCTCTCCCTCATAAAGTACATATTACATTCGTTATCCCATTGGAGTCTCATGACATTTAGTCATTCCTTCAACCAGCACTGATTTGTTGAGCCTTTATTGTGGCCAGAGCCTGGGCACTCAAAAGACAGAACTGAAGCAGGACCTGCCTTCAAGGGGATGACATTTTCCAGCAGGAAAACAATGTGTACATAGATAAGCAATTTGCAAAACAATTGCAAAGCAATTTTCCAAGCTTGGTGTTCTGACAGAGTGGAGGGCCGAGTCCCAGGCAGAAGGAACAGGCAATTCTAAGGCCTGGAGATGGGAGGTGGAGTGCTGTGCCTGAGGAACAGCTAAGAGGGCAGCCCGTGCAACTGGCTCTTACTAATCATTAGATCTAGAAAAGGAAGCGAGATACAGCAAGATTATACGATGATCAATTCTGATGGATGGGGCTCTTTTCAGTAATGAGATGATTCAGGCCAGTTCCAGTGATCTTGTGATGAAAAGAGCCATCTACATCCAGAGAGAGGGTTATGGGAACAGAGTGTGGATCACAAGAGAGCATTTTCACTCTTTCTGTTGTTGTTTGCTTGCATTGTGTTTTCTTTCTCATTGTTTTTTTCCTTTTGATGTGATTTTTGTGGTGCTGCATGATCATTATGGAAATATGTATAAAAGAATTGCACATGTTTAACATATATTGGATTATTTACCATGTAGGAGAGAGAACGGGAAGAAGGGAGGAAAAAAAATTGGAACAAAAGGTTTTGTAAGGGTGAATGATGAAAATGATGCATTCATGTTTTGAAAATAAAAAGCTTTAAAATATAAAATATATATATATATATAAATAATTTTTTTAAAGGGAGAAAAGGAAGCTAGAACCAGATCATGAAAAGGCTTGAAAGGCCAAATAGAGGATTTTTATTCTAAAGGGAATAGGGAGCCATTAGGGCTCCTAGAGCAGGGGATTGAGTGACATGGGTAAACAGTTCAACATTTATGAAAAGCTGCCTCTGTGCAAGGTGCCTGCCAGGCAAGCATTTACAGAATTACACAATCAGAGGATTTTGTAAGATATGGGACGGGGAGATCCCAAAACCATAGGGTCACAAGTCTAGGGGACGTTAGTCTAACTCCATCATTATACGAATAAGAAAACAATCTCAAGGAGGTTAAGGTGGCTACAGAGTGCTGGCAGGAACTAGCCCAGTAGCTGTGTGACCCTACTGGAAAAAAGAGTTGATTTTGAAGGGATCAAATGAGATATTAATTGGAAAGCACATAGTAGGTGCCTAATAAATGCTTTTACTCTTACCGTTGCTCCCCTCACCCTTAAATGACTTGCTCAAGATGACAATAAGATAATAAATCAAGGATTTAAATCCTGCTCTTCTGACCCCAAATTCTTTCTACTGAACCCTGTCACCAAACCTCAACAAAAATCAAGGAATGTTCTTTCCCTCTCACTAATACATAAAAAGTGTGTATCCGTACACATATACATCTATATGAAATATATCACAAATATACCTATACACATATATAACATACTATAAGTATATATATAACATATATAATGTATTAAAAGTATATATATGTTTAATATACTATATTGTTATTGTTCAATACGTTACATTGTATGTTCACTTCCTCTCTATATGAAAGGGGAAATCTAGGCCCACAGAGGGTCCAGGCCCACACAGTGAGAATTACCAGAGATTTAGCACTTGAAGGTCACCTAGTTCCGCGCTATTTTACAAGTAAGGAAGTGGAGGCCAGGCCAGGGGAAATGATCTGAAGATCACCTAAGTCAATGGCAGGTTCAGAATTTGAATTCGGGTCCACTGGATCTAACCCAAGACTCTCTCCTGCCCCACAGCAGAGCTTGGACAAAGGCCCAGAGCTCCCGCCGCTAAATTCTGTTCTCTCCATCCTGGAGGCCAGGCCCTGGGGGCCTGTGAACTGGGGCAGGGGATGTGAGAAAGGGCAGCGGGCTCTCCTCTTCGAGGGCCGGCCACCCGAGCTCGGGGCACAGGGACCCCTGCTTGTCCATCAAGATGACAGAAGGGGCCTTGGCGAGGACTAATTAATTATTCAGCAGGCCCGGCTTTTAGAAATTCCCTGAAAAGGAAGGATTCCAGGCCTTTCTGCAGGCCGGCTCTCGGAGCGCTCAAAGGCCCGGGCACTTCAAAGGCCGCACAAAACCCCAGGCCGGGCTTGGCAGGAGTTCACCAGCCACTGGGGCTTTCTGTGTGTGGCTTGTAATGACAAGCAGCCCAGATGCCAGGCGGCCCCTCCTCGGGGAGGGGCGGCCAATTAGCCGCAGGTCCCGGGGCCTTGAGGGAGCCTGCTGCAAGGCGCATGGCTCCTGGCCTGGGAAACGCACCCATTTTGCACAGAGGAGCTCCTTGGGCAACGGGACTGCCCAAATATCGGGGCGATCGCCCGCGGGGAAAGGAAAGAGATGCACGAAGGGCTGGCAGATGACAGAGTAAGAGGGGAAGGAACGAAACACAGGGAGGAAGGTATTCCTGACTCTCACTCATGCTTTTATTCTAAATCTTTCTTCTAGGGAGCGAAGACCATGGGTCCGTACTTAACCTCCCTACCTTAGAGGATGGCCATCAAATGGGCAGGATGTCAGGTCCCCAGAAGCTCGGGCAGAAATACTGGGCAAGCGAGACAAAACTTCTTGGTCTTTCAGGTCAATGACCAGTAACAGAAGCTGGGCGGACGATGCTCCTGTGAAAGTCAGGCGGGCAGCCTCCACCTGGGCAGCCTCCACCCGGGCCAGCCACAGAATTACCTACTTAGAACTACCAGGGACCTGACAAGTCACTGCAGGGACCTTTTCCCTGAGGCACAGAGAGGCTGTGTTACTTTCCCAGAATCACCCAGCTAGCCTACGTCCAAGGCGGAACTGGACCCTCCTCCTGACTCCAAGTTCCGTTTCCTATTCAGTGACCCACGCTGAGTAAGTACCTGGCCACAGTTGTGACTTTGGAAGTGCAGTTTTCAGTCAAAACTGAGTGACAACAGGGGGCCCACTGACAACGGGGGGAGGGCCACCCTGGAATATAAACCCTCCTCCTGCCTCCAACCCCACTGGTAATCTCCAGTGTTTCTACAGCAGCAGTTTATCACCTCATCCAGCTCTCACAACATCCCTGTAAGGTAGGTTCAACAGCTGAGGAAACTGAGGCAATGAAGGCTCAGAACCTAACTATCCGGTGCCAGAAATAAGATCCAGACTCTTAAGTTCTGCAAACTGCCAGCCACGTCCCACCGTAGCAAAAAAATTCATAAATAAACTGAAAATAACAGACATTATTAGGATGAGAAATTTCCGTGAAAAGGATTTTTACAACATGTATCTCTAAAGACTAAAAAACGGCCACAGGACCCCCCCAGATGAACCACTAGTAGCCTTGGACTGTCGACACAAAGTGAGCAGGGCCGCAGCCCGTTGGGTGGTCGCCCTGTGGCAAACGCAGGGCAAGAGCGGAGAGGATGGGAAGGCGCAGATAGGTGCAGATATCCATCTTGGTAGGAAACGTCCGTAGCAGTGGGAGCCCAGATACAGGAGAACGGAGCCATAAATTATGTCGCTTATAGTTGAGAGGTCCCTTTACAGCATTTCTCTCGAGTCTGACTATAACTCCCCCAATGGGGACCCTCTGGCCCAGAATTAAATGGTCCGTTTGGGGCCAGGTCACTACAAAGGGTCAGAGATGCCAAGTCCCCTAGCCTCATAGGAAGGCAGATACAGGGCTGGGAGGGACCTAGAGGTCGTCTCGTCCCACCCCTTATTTTACAGATGGAGAAACTGAGGTCCAGACAGAAAATGACTTACTCGCCACCATGCGGCAGATAAGCAGCCGAGGTCCCAGGAACATCAGCTGAGGAGGATTCGCGGGACACTAACAGTCTCTCTTATCTCCAACACTTGGACGACTGCTCTTTTCTAACAGGGATGATGGGCTCAAAGTTGTTCTACCAGCCAGAATCTTGCTGGGGTTTGGAGGGAAGGTGTGGAGGAAGGGTGGAGTTGACCTTTATTCAGACCAATTTGGTGGCTAGAATGGTCACGGTTGATTAAAGGGTTAAACTCACTTCCTTTTTTTGTTCCCAATCTCACGGCTAAACATCTGTCTAGGATGTCCAAACTGACTTCCAGGCCTCCCCGGGCGGGGAGGGAGCTTACTGAGCTTAACAATGCTTCTTTGAAGATGAAGGCCCCAGAGCCATCCTTGGAAACCTCCAAAATTAGACAGAAGCAACACCCCAGTGCCCCCCACCAGGTACGGCCCCCGATGACAGGGATCTACATCCTGGTCACACTCTTACTTCCTTCATCCGCAAAATGGGAGCAACGACACTTGGGCCCCCTGTTCACAAGGATGATAATTTGTAATAGTCATAAACTGATTGTGTTGTAGAAATAAAGGGGAGGGGTATGTATAATGAAGCATTTAATTAATAGAACTAAGATCACTTAACATGATGTTATCTCCATTTTAGAGATGAGGACTCAGACACGTGTTAAGTGATCGATCCAAGATCTTTCAGCAAAAGTAGTAAAGAGGGTATTTGAACCCATAGCTTCCCGAGTCCAAGACCCTACATCCGATATTCTATTCTGTTCATGTGACTTAGACAGCCCACCACATGGAACAGTATTACCCAGTGAATGGGGGCCTTGCATTACTAGAAAAAAGAATTTATTAGCAGGAGTCCTGGGTTCAAATCATGGGTCTCCTTGCTTACTTGCCATATAAGTTTCAGCAAATAATTTCAATCTAAGCAGTGCTAACATTCTATTCTAGTTCTACCGTAATGACGTCTGCTGTTCTAACATTTTGTGTGCTCAAGTTTCTTTGGGGTCTGATGTTCTCTGTCCTCCGGTCCGTCCAGCATTAAATCACTTTTGGCATTCTATATCCTTTCTGAAATCCCACTCAACTTTAACACTCTGGTCTAGTC
This sequence comes from Antechinus flavipes, assembly GCF_016432865.1. Classification (NCBI taxonomy): domain Eukaryota; kingdom Metazoa; phylum Chordata; class Mammalia; order Dasyuromorphia; family Dasyuridae; genus Antechinus; species Antechinus flavipes. Next base: position 470,376,328 of record NC_067401.1, on the reverse strand, counting down.
CCTTCTGGCTCTTCTCTTCCCTAATAATAATATTCCCTTAAGTTCTAACAATCTATCCCCAATCTTTAATTCTGAAGTTCCCTTCAGGTTCCAGGTGCTTTTCTAGCATTGTAAGAGACTTCTTTTATGTTTTGGAAACAGCAGTTCATGTCCAGGAAGGTTAGATTTCCTTAAAGCTGGTAAAAGAACCATATGGGGAGAGGAGCAGTCTTCCTCCTTCCCAGACTCTGGGCGCCCTCCGAGTCAGGGAGATGGGTCTTCGCATGGCCTAAGAGAACCCCGCGGAGCTCCCCCCGGACACCTGGACCGCCGGCCTTGCTGCGGTCAGCGGCCTGTCCAGCAGCCCTGCCCTTCCTTTTCTTCCCTTATTTCCTCTTCTATAAATTGTTCAGCTCAGTTGACAGGATGCAGGTCCTGTCCTGTCCTGTCATGAAAGTTTTTAATAAGCTGAAGTTGAAAAGAGAGAGAGAGAGAGTGCGCTATAGGCCAGAGGGGGTTGTTCTTTTAAAAAATAATCCACTTCCTTTTCCTTAACCAACATAATTAATTAAAACTCTCCGATTTGTACTTCTGCTCAGACCTCCTGAGATATCACTCCTCTCAGTCCTCGTCAGTATAATGGCTGCAGAGAAAAAGATAAAAAAAAACAAAACTGAAAAGGACACAACAGGAAACGTCTTTAAAACAGGGACCCTCAGAAAAAGGAAATCTTGGTGCTGAAGAGAGCTTACAAATCACCTAGACCACCCGCCCCCTCATTCTACAGATACTAAACAGTCCCTGAGAAGGAAAGTGATTTGTCTCCGGTTACCAGGCTAGGAACTCTGGGATAATCCCCATTTTCTCTGACTCGGAGTGGAAGAGACTTTCTTCTCCTGCTTCCTGTACCCTAAACGTCCCTTTGGGCACTAAGAGGGGAGAGGGGGTGGAAGTAAATGCTCTACCACATATACACGTGTGTACACGCACATATATACATTTACACACCCACATTTCGGAGGGTTTCTGAATAGAACCACATTGTGCAGAGCAACCTTATCAGTTTTCCCCACAGATCTCGAGTCCCCCCTCCTCTTCCTCACCGAGTCTCAGGGGGATTTTCCAGGCCCTGGCTCCTTTGGGTATAGCCAAGGCTCAGCCTCTCTCCTCAAAGGGCTCTTTGTTCCGCAGCTCTCCAAGTCAGCATATCCTGCACTTGGCTCCCCTGCCCCTCCAGCCTTGGAGAGGGCCCTGGCAGCAGGACGGGGGCTGCCAGCAGGTTTGGGTCCATAATCAATTTTTAAAACCTCCACTGGAGGACGGTCTGAGGCTGAGGCACTTTTCAAGCTGGAGAGAAAGGGAGTTTTTTAAAAGGTATTTTTAAAAGAGCGGCAAAAAGAGCTGCAAATCGACTCCTTTTATCATAAAGAAAAGTTTGTTCCCTAAGTTCCCATTACAATGAGAACCTTAATGATCAATAAACAATAATACCAGCAATAGTTAACATTTACCTAGTACCTTAAAGTCTGTGCTTTATATAAATTATCTCCTTTCAGCCTTTAATTGATTTTAACTAATATGAAGAACTCAAACCCAGACTTAGACTCCATGTTTTTGTTTTTTCCACTAGCCTTGTTAAAGGGGCAGGTAGAGGGCGCAGGGGAGAGAGCCCCAGCCCAGAAGTCAGGGGGACCGAGTTCCAATCTAACCTCAGATAATTAACACTTCCACACTTGGAGGGTTAACACAAGCACAGGCAGGAAGGCCTGGACCCGTGACAGTCACTAGCTGTAGCCCTAAGTTTGTTTTCTCTTCCCTGCAATGGAGAATCATCCCTGGGACAGCGAAGTCCAGAGGGCTGTATCTTGCCGACCTGAGATCCCTGCCCTGGCTCCAGGAACTCGGGGATCCAAACGTTTTCTCAAGGGGAAGCAGGACCGGGCCTGCGGGATAGAAAGGGCCACGGAAATGGGGGCCGGGGTCCCCGGGGCTCGGTGACAAGCGAAGGAAACTTCCTGGGCTTGGGCACCTCCAGCCGAGGGGAGGACCAGCTGCTCCCCAGAGAACGCCCAGGGTCGCGGCAGCTGTCCACAGCTTGGAGCCACAGGGAGGTCGGGGTGGGAAGCCCTGCCAGGATGAAGGGCACACAACCAGGATTCCCGCTGCGCCAGCCCGGGAGACCTCCTCCGAGCACAGGCTGGTGGGACCCGCGGCTAGAGGACCCCTGACTTGACCTGAGGCCCTGGCTCTTCTAATCCGCCCCTCCCTAACCCGCAGCGGCCCGGCCACTTTCCTCAGGGCCAGCAGGTTTCCTCCCTCGGTCTGTTTGCTTCTGGCCACAAGGACACGGAAAGTCGGGGAACTGCCAAAGACACTAAGAGGAGAGAGGCTGAGGACCCAAAGGCCGGAGTCTGAAGCCAGGTGCTCTTGACGGCAAGGCCAGGAGTCTTTCCCCCTGAGCCAGACTAAGTGCTTCTGGAAAGGGCCAGGCTTGAGGCCTACCTGACCAGGGCTGTGGCTACAGACTGTCCAGGCCCACTGAGGTCAGCCCTCCGGCACTGAAACCTGCCCCTGGGAAGGATGGAGGGAGAAGGAGAGGGGAGTCTCAGCTATAGCCTCCAGCCCCTGGCAGCATCCGGGGACAAAGAAAGGGCTACGTGACTCTAAAATAATTGTTAGTAAGGCTCTTAAGTGACTCTGAAACTTCACGGGCCCAGAGTTAAATGTCTGTTCTTTTTATGGCAGGGGGGAAGGGAAGAAGTAGGGGAAGAAAGACAGAGACAGAGATAGACAAAGACAGAGAGACAGACGGATAGAGAAAGAGAGAGAAAAGACACAGGGACCTAGAATCAAGAAGACCCGAGTGGAAATGTAGTCTCAGATACTCATCAACCGGGCAACTCTGGCAAAGTCATTTAACTTCCCTCTGCCTCGATTTCTTCATTTGTAAAACAGGGTCACTGAGGCTCAAACGAGATACTATCTGTGAACCACTCTGCCAACTTTACAACGCTGCGTAAACGCTAATTGTACCATTATTACAAAATAACAGGGCAACAGACTTGTCGGCAACCCCAGCATTACCGCACGGCTCCTCACTGGGTCTCGGTTCCTGCTCAGGAAAATTAGCACGTTGGACTCGGTGAGCCGTAAGGCGCCGCCCAGCCCCGAGTGCGTTACAACATCTAGAACGTGTTTTACAAGAAGTGCAGCAGCCCATGATTAGAGCAGAACCCAAGGAGTTCAAAGGCTCCAGGGGAAGAACTAGGTTAAGGCTAACAGGCGTTCGGGGCCAGACTACAGGCCATGAAGCATCCCGGCGCCTCAAGGGTGGAAGGGACATTAAAATTAAGAGTCCTTCTAGCCCAGGAGCATTCCTAAACCCTAAAATGCGACATAAATGGCGGTTATTCACCTAACATCGACTCTCCCAGGAGTCTGGAAAGAGCAGAAGGGAAAGAAACCGGCACAGACGGAAGGCTAGGAGGAGAGAGGTCTTCGTTTTATCTCCATTCTTGCTCATTTAAGGCTCTGAAAAAGCAATCTCCCGTTCTGTTTTTTTATGTGGAAATGACCATACTTTCTGTCCTTCTACCTGAGCAGGTGGAGGGCTCCTTGGGAAGCCAGCAGGTTCCCTTTGAGAGTTTCTATGGCAACCTGGATAAACAGTACCAAACCGTGCAGCAAAATAATTATATTAATATGTTTATATATTGGATTTAATATATATGTTAACATTTATGACATCTATGGGATTGCTTGCCATCTAGGGGAGGAGATAGTGGAAGGAGGGGAAATTTTGGAACACAAGGGTATGCAAAGGTCAATGTTGAAAAATTATCCGTGCATAGGTTTTGAAGATAAAAAAATTTAATTAAAAAAAATACTAAACTAAGTTGAGGACAGCTGGGAGTCAAGACTTGGCTTCCCAAGTTCAAATCTGGCCTCAGACACTCGCTAGCTGTGTGTTCTTGGATAAATCACTTAACCAATCTGCCTCAGTTTCCTCATCCGTAAAATAAACTGGAGAGGGAAACAGCAAACCCCTCCGGTATCTTTGCCAAGTAAGCCCCAAATGGGATCACAGAGAGTAAACAAGACTGAAACAACAGAACGAATCTAAGTACAAGGGCAGCAGCTCAGAGATGGTTTAGCCCAGGTAAGTCGGGAAGTGTTCCAATCCCTGACAAAACCTTGAATGTCATCCCCAACACCAGAATAAAATGTCAAGGGGAATGTTTAACCAGGTAAAGAAAAATGTTTCTAATCGAAATGCACCTGCAGGGACCCGTTTTGGTTTTATTTGAGTTGGACGCCCCTGGTCTGGGCCAATCACACTTGCAGAATCCGGGGCAGAAATCTCTGCAATCAGGGAATCGTGATCTAGAGGCTGCACTTCCCAATTCTGTTTCCTTTTCTTCTGTCTCTCCTCCAGCTCTCTGTGTCTCCCTACACCCCCCCTTCACCCCAGAACTGAGAGCGGCTTCAGAGACCCCCACAATCGGACCCAACCCCAGTCCTGAGGAGAAATTCCGCCCCAGAAAATGATGGAGGGCATCAGGCCGACTGCAGTTCCCACTGGTCCCCTGGAAACAATGGGGAATGGAGGGGGATAGAGCTCGCCACACTCTCGGGACAGCTGGACCGGGGCCTGTTCCCAGCCTCCTGTTCCCAGAAGCTTTTTCATTAGGAGCATGACCAGTTTCCACAAAGCGAGCGCTCCCAAGGCCTATTGGACCATAGGCTCTGTGCCTGTCAGGAGTTTTGTGCCAGACTACAGAGAAAGAAAGGCCATGGAATCTGTTTTTTAAAGGGTCAGCGGGGAGGGGAGGGAAAGAGCCTCTTTGGCTGCTGGCTCATATGCTAATTCCTCTATTATTCAACGCTCAGCTGAAGAGAAACCTTACAATGGTGGAGAAAACATATTGGACCCATTCGCCAGGCTGTGGGGGCCTTTACCCAGCATGCTCCGGTTTCCTTAGGATTTCAGGCCATTCAAGAAAATAAATGAGAAGAGGGGAATATAGAAGGCTTATCCAGTGTCTGGCATGAGACAGAGACAGAGACAGAAACAGAGAGAGAAAGGGGGGGAGAGACAGAGAGACAGAGACACACAGAGAACGAGACAGAGACAGAGACAGAAACAGAGAGAGAAGGGGGGGAGAGACAGAGAGACAGAGACACTCAGAGAACGAGACAGAGACAGAGAGACAGAGAGAGAGAAGGAAGGAGAAAGGGAAAAGGAGACTTGCTCAAAGTGACCAAATCAGCTACTCTGGTTAGGTTTTTAGCAAACCCACTACATGTGAGAAGCAAGTGAGCCACTTCCTCCTGGTGGTCGCTCCCTTCGGGCCACGGCGAGTGGGAAGTGATTGGGGAGGGAAACTCTGGGCCGCACTTAATGAAGGGGCTCCCTCCACAGCCACTAAAGCGTGAAACTTGGGGTTTTCCGACTCGACCTAAGCAGGAAGGAGACCCTGACCACTGCCAGGAAGAGGCAAGAGCCCCGAGAGCTTGTGTAAAAATAGCTCACGTTTCTAGCGGGGAGCCGAGGTCACAAAGCTGCTAGTGTGTCACCGGCGCAGGAGGGGGTTACGGGCTGCCCGGGCTGGTCCCCCGTTTGGCTTCCTGGAGGAGGGGGCGCCCAAGCCGAGGGGAGTGATGGAGAGGAAGAGGGAGTGGATTCCAGGCACGGGGGATGGCGGCTGGGGAATCGGAACCAAAGGGGCAGACGGCCCATGAAAGCTCCCAAGGCCTCCAAGAGGGCGCCCGGGATGGGATAAAGGACTGGCGTTCTATTAGGAAGATCTGGATTCAAATTCTGCCTCAGACACTTGTCAGCTGGGTGACTGACCAGTCACTCAAACTCTGTCTCAGTTTCCCCTTCTGTAAACCGAGAGTCAGACTGGATGGTCTTAAGGTTTCTTCTGTCTCTAAAACCCCAGTCCTTTGATCCTTGAAGGCTACAGAAGGCTCCTTCCAGAGGAGCAGATCGGGAAAGGGGAGATGCAGCAGAGACCCGTGCTAGCGTCGCAGATTTGCTGAGATCCGGAGTCGGAGGAGCCGAGTTCAAATTCTAGCTCTTCTATTTAGTCTCAGCGTGACCAGGGTCTCCCTTTGATTCATTTGCAAATGAAGGAACTGCTTCAGGGACTCTGGGACTTCATGGACCGGCCCATTTCCCATCAATCCACCTGAATCCAGATACCACAGAAGCGTGGTCCTGAAACCCCAATTTTAGGACTCATTAATGGTTTCTAAGTCCTCAGAAAGCTGTCCTGTGACCCCGGCCTAGTCTGCCTTTCCAGCTTTATCTGAGACTGGGATGGAGGGTTCAAATCTAGCCTCTGGGATGACCCTTAACCTTTCCTCATCTGAAAAAGGAGGGGTCACCGAGCTCGAGTATCTCAGGACACGATCAAACTCATGCTAACAGCGATCGATCGCCAATACTGATTGTGCTTCCAAGGTGCCCAAAGCACTCCACACATTAAATCGCAGAGACCGCGGGGAGTGCAGTGGATAGAACACCGGCCCGGCACCTTCCTGGATGCAAGTCCAGCCTCAGACTTCCACCAGCATGGGACGCTGGGCAAGTCACTTAGTCCTCGTTTCCTCAGTTTCCTTAACTATCTCAAAAGGAGGAAATGGCAAAGGATCCTGCCAAGAAAACCCCAGAGGGGGTCTCGGAGGACAAACAGAGCTCCGCTAGAACTCAGGGGTCCAGAAACCCAGCCCGGCCCGTTTCCACATCAGAAGCCGGGGTCACCTCTATCAGCTCTGTCAATTAAAAGATATTTTTGAAATGGAAGGTTCCAGAGCTAGGTGAGCCCCCTGACCACCCTCAGGAGGGGATGGCGGGGGGAGGAAATTGCTCCTTAAGCAGCCCAGGAATCACAAGCACTGTAATTACACTTAAAAGACACAAGCAAATATAGACTTAAGTGCCATCTCCAGAAACTCTGCTGATTGATGGTTCTGGGCAGGGAGGTCAGCCCGGAGCAGAGCTTCCTCGGGGGCTGCGCTACCGTGGTCGGGCCCTGTTGGAGGACCTGTGAACAGGTACCTTCCAGTGTCGCTGCTTCTGACCCCAACGCTCCATGCAGTCTCACTTCCACGCTCAGTCTCCGGGGATATAATTTAGTTAATTGGTAACAAACCTCAAAACACACACACACTCACTCCTCTCCATCTCTGTCTCTTTCTCTCTCTCTCTGTCTCTCCCCTGTCTCTGTCTCTGTCTCTCTCTGTCTCTCTGTGTCTCTTTCTCTGTCTCTCTCTCTCGGTCTCTTTCTCTCTCTCTCTCTGTCTCTCTGTGTCTCTTTCTCTCTCTGTCTCTCCCTCCCTCTCTCTCGCTCTCTCTGTCTCTCCCCTGTCTCTTTCTCTGTCTCTCTCTCTCTGTCTCTCCCTCCCTCTGTCTCTCTCTCTTTCTCTTTCTGTCTCTCTGTCTCTCTCTCTCTTTCTGTCTCTCTGTCTCTCTCTCTCTGTGTCTCTCTCTCTCTCTCTCTCTCTCTCTCTCTCTGTCTCTCCCTCCCTCCCTCCTTCTCTCCTGGGCCTGTGAAAGTACCAGCCAGCCTTTCCTCAGCACCTTCTCTGTGCCCGGCCCTGTGCCATTCCCTGCTCATACCAATAAAGACAAAAACAACCCGTGGGTCTCTAGGCTTCTGGTTGAACAGTTTCACTAAGTGTCAGGTTCTCATTCACAGCTGTGAATCCTCACCATATCGAAGAGCAGCAAACACCCACTGGAGGCGGCCCCACTTGCGGCTCACCCCCGGTGGGATCCCTGGGAGGAAGCCAGTGGCCATGGGAGAGAAAAACTCGCTTCTATCCCCAAACTCTCTGGGAGCCTCGGTTTCCCTGTCTGCAAAGGAGGATTGGACTAGACAGGGAGGCCTGGATTCAAATCCTCCCTCGGAGCCTCAGTTACTGCACATGGAAAATAAGATGGATTCAGTGCCTTCTAAGGTCAAGTCCTTTTTCCTTGATCTTCCCATGATCCCTCCGGCTTCCTCTCAGCTCTCGAGGGCTTGGGATCCAGAAGTGGGTCTCACACCAGCCCCGTCATCTACAAGTGGCCTTGGGCACGCCGCCTAATTACTGCCTCTGAGCCCCGGGCCCCTCGCTCATAAACTGAGGAACCCTCCCTCACTCCCTATCTCACACAGTTTCGGGGAGGATCAAATTAGCTAATGCCTCTGGAGCACTCCATAAATGGAAGCTATCATTACCATCGTGGGCCCCAACCATCATTATCATCATCATCATTATTATCATCATCATCACCATCTTGTGATTTCTCCCCGACCCCCGGGAAGACTGGAGGGCTTTTGTTACACAAGAATGGACTCCAGAGGGCAACCCAGCTATGGGTAAGAGGCTCAATGTGTCCCCTGCCCTTCCCCCCGCAGGTCCAGCCCTGCACTCCGGGCCGAGCGGAGCAAGGCGAATCCCTCTTTTTCCAAAACTCCCTTCAACTACTTGAAGTCTCAGGTCCCCCCGAAATCTAACCTACACTGGGACTAACCCCCCTCGGCTCCTTCAATGTCCTGGCTCTTCAACATCCTTCCTAGGCTTCCAAGGGAGCCCAGCTACCCAGAGGTGCCCTAAACAAGGCAGAGTTCAACAAAACTGGATGCTTTGTGATGATTAATGCAGTCTAAGGTCACCGAACACTGCTGATGGAGCGCGGGCTTGGCCCGATCGTTTTGGAAAACAATCCGGAATTAGGCAAGCAAAGTTACAAAACTCTTTGGACCCGGTGACCCAGGAGTTCTACTGTTGGGTTAATCCCCAAAGGAGGTCGTTGACCAGGAGAGAGAAGATCTAATTATGCAAAAATATTCCTAGCAACAATATCTATAGTAGAAAATGCTGGAAACAGAGCACAGGCTCACTGACCAAGGAGGGCTGGCTGCTCTGGTCTATGAACAAGGAGTCTTCCTATGTTGTAAGAAAAGATAAGAGAGTTCAGAGCCATGTGGGAAGGACTGGATCGAGTGATACGCAAAGAAGGAAGAAAATAATGGGCAGTTACTACAATCATATGATGGAGGCGGTTTCAAATGGCAACAAAAAGACCAAAAACACTGGAAAGGAGACACTTACTTACAAGAAAACATATGCCATTTTTTTAAACAAATGGAAAACTTCCCGAGGATGAGGTCAAAAGACACCGTCGATCCCTCACTTTTTTAATGCTACTGTTGCTTAATTGTTGACGGGGCCGATACAAACGATGAGAGGTTAATTTTAAGTCTCTATGTGGCGCCTTTGCTCTTTCTCTTGCTCCCGATTTTTTTTTAGGACTTCCTTTATGTTTAGTGGTTACCTTCCCAACTTTTTTCAGGACCACAAAACTCTTTATCTGCGATCTAGGTTTCTTCTCCTTCTGGCTATCATCTTTACATGTCCTTTGCAACCTGTTAGTGAACTCCCTGGGGAGCCACACTGGTTTCTCTACAGCTCCCAGCCCCAGTTTCCTCCTTTGAATCATCTGTGGGTGTCATCAGAATTTTGTGCTCCCGCTGCCATTCTCCCATCCTTCCACGTAAGAGCCCGATCCCAAATTCCAGCTCTGTCACTGTGGGAGTCGGTTAAAAGATGGCTTCTAGGGTCCGTCCAGCTCCGAATCTTACGTTCGATCTCATCCCTGATACTAGAAAGTGATTCCATCTCCATGAAAGCATCTCCTTATCTGTAAGATGAGAGCTCCTGATATACGGCCTTTGAGGAGCTTTCTAACTCAGGGTCATTCCCCCCTGGCCTTCTGGTCTTGAGGCAGTAACTCCCCCAGAATTTTAGGCCCAGGGCCTATGTGGGTGAAGGTCCAACCGTGTCCAATTGTCTTCTCCATTACTAGGGGATCTAGGCTTTTCCTTATTTCTACTAGACCAATCAGCTGTTTATTGTTGTTTTTTTCCCTGCCCCTGTAAGCTTCCTCACAGAATACAAGCTCCTGGAAACCAGGATTGTTTCAATCTTTGTACCTGCCCTGGAAAAGCGCCTGGAACAAAGATCACCTTGATAAACATTGTTTGTGTGACCAGGTGAATGACTGTTCTTTCTCTCCGAGGGAGTTTTCACTACACTGAAAAGTTAACACTGGAGGGAAGCTTTGGAGATCACTTATTTTGTTCCACCCGTGAAGGAGCTGCAGCTCGTGGGAGAGGGAATGGCCACCGAGATCCTGACAGAAGGAGGGCCGGTGTCGAACCAGGGCCTCTGCCCACTGTGTCCGAACACCCGACAGCAGCACCAAGCGACCGAGGGCTGCCCCGGGCTCAAGGCCGTCACCTCTCCCAGCAAACATGTGGGATCGCGCCACCCCAGATAAGAGATGTCAGTCACCTAGCTGGTGCCCGCGTCAAGGCCTCAGGCCCTGGCACTCACTGCACGGGCTCCCAGCTGCATCCGTGTGACCCGCTTTTAACACGGTCACGGGGGAGGAGCAAACATCTCCTTGGGAAAAGTTACAAGGAGGAAATATTACAAGTCAAATGGCTGCGAAACCACAGGGAAGACCAACCGAGAAGTGGCCAAGTGTCGGGGAAATGGTTCCCTCTCGTGCCAGGGACACGCGCGTGAGTCACTTATCGGCTGCGCGGCCCGGGGTGACCCTCTACGGTCAGCCACATGCAAGGCTTAACTCCTATGTACTTGTTAAAGGGAATGAACCAACATTCGTGGATTAAATTAAATTAATCCGTAAAATAAAGGGGCTACATTAGATCTTTTCCGGATCATGGACCCCCCTCCTTTGACAGTCTGGCAAAACCAATGGAGTCCTCAAGATGTTAGAAACTATAAAAATAAAGGAATGCTTAAAGAATACAAATATATAGAGACAGAATATATTGAAATGCAGTTATTAAAATATTACAAAAATAAGTTCACAGGCCTCAGGTGAAGAACCCCAGCCTCTGACGAGCTCTAAATGCCTCATAAGAGTCAACATTCTATGTTCAATGTCCTTTTCCACACAGACGTTCTATGTTCTAGGGGCCTTCTGGCTCTTGCTCCGTCCCAGCTGTGTCGGCCCCTGCTCCAAGAGTCCTCCTGGTTCTAACATCCTGTGCCTGAGGAACCCTCTCATCGGCAGTCTATGTTCGAAGGTCTGGGACCCACTACTGCACGTCCTAAAGCTCCTTCTTGGATCAATGTTTTATGTCTGAGAACAAACAGGGCAATGGAATCCGTTCCCTTTGAAGGAAGAAGTCCTGACCTCGGGGGCAGAAGATTCAACTTCAAATCTAGGACCTGCCACTGAGTACCTGGGAAGCTTGGGAAGATTAAATCAACACTGTTAGCTCTCAGTTTCCTCATCTGTAAAATGGGCAAAGGGTGGAATCCCAGCTCAAATTCAAGCTCAGTAAGCACTAGCTTACATGGATGCAAGGCACCCAAAGGGGAAGTCTGGGAGAATCTGAGAAAGAAGATGGCTCCAAAGAAGCGGGCCCTTGTAGCACTGCTGTCCCACTGGCTAAGCGAGCCCAGTTAATTCTACTTCTTTCCTTTAAGCCTCCCTGCCCTTCCCTTTCTGTTAAAGGAAGCAATCATTCTTGTTCTAATGATGAATGGCTTCTTTCCAGGTGAATGGAGACAGAAGCAGGATTCAAATCTACATCTTTGGCCCCAAGAGCTGGGATTTCCCCCACAGGAACTAACAAGAACTAAATGTGAAAAAAGAGCAAAGAAAGCAGGAGGTTCATGACTTCCCCTTCTAGGAACAGGTGCCATTCACGGTGAATCCCCAAGACTGTCAGTGTAAGAGAAAGTTAGGCAAGGTGAACCAAGAATGGGTTAGTCACTGAGGGTGCAAGTGGGAGCGGGGGATGGGAGCGAGGAGGGTGGAAGTGCGGGGTGGGACCTGGGAGGGTGGAAGTGGGGAATGGGAACTATGAGGGTGGACGTGCTAATGGGAGGGGGAACTGTGATTTCACAGCTGTCTAAGAAACTAAGAGGGGATTACCAGATAAGCTGCTGGTAAAATAAAGGAAGCGGAGGCATATTCTGAGAACCAGTCACCCGTACGGGGTTAAGGAGAATCTGAGAATCTGTTCTTCACATCTCAGAGGCAGAATTTCAAATAAGTCACAGAACTTTGGGATTAGAAAAACATGAAAATACAAGATTGTTGGGACATAGATTATCGGACATGAGAGAAACATCGGGATATCGGAACATGGGATATTACAATTAAAAAGGAACATGAGAGTATAAGAGCAGCCTAGAACATGGAACATAAGCCCAGGGGGGTATCTTTAGCAACAGAATATCAGAAGCTATTGCCTAAGAATATAATGTAAAGGTGAGAACAGCCTTAGAACAGAGAATGTTAGAACTGGCAGGGAGCCCAGAACAGGGGATGTCAGAGCTGGGAGGGGGCTTAGAACAGGGGATGTCAGAGCTGGGAGGGGGCTTAGAACAGGGGATGTCAGAGCTGGGAGGGGGCTTAGAACAGGGGATGTCAGAGCTGGAAGGGGGCTTAGAACAGGGGATGTTAGAGCTGGGAGGGGGCTTAGAACAGGGGATGTCAGAGCTGGGAGGGGGCTTAGAACAGGGGATGTCAGAGCTGGAAGGGGGCTTAGACCAGAGGATGTCAGATCTGGGAGGGGGCTTAGAACAGGGGATGTCAGAGCTGGGAGGGGGCTTAGAACAGGGGATGTCAGAGCTGGAGGGGGCTTAGACCAGAGGATGTCAGATCTGGGAGGGGGCTTAGAACAGGGGATGTCAGAGCTGGGAGGGGGTTAGAACAGGGGATGTCAGAGCTGGGAGGGGGCTTAGAACAGGGGATGTCAGAGCTGGGAGGGGGCTTAGACCAGGGGATGTCAGATCTGGGAGGGGGCTTAGAACAGGGGATGTCAGAGCTGGGAGGGGGCTTAGAACAGGGGATGTCAGAGCTGGGAGGGAGCCCAGAACAGGGGATGTCAGAGCTGGGAGGGGGCTTAGAACAGGGGATGTCAAAGCTGGGAGGGGCCTTAAAAATCTAAAATACCAAGAACTGAGAGGGGCATTAGGGGCAGCAGGTTCAGCCTCTTCAGTTTAGATTAAGTTTAGGAAACTGGAGCCTGTTTTCTTAGCAGATCCACAACTAACCAGAGCCAGAGCCAGCCAGAAAAGTCCAGCTGCTGCTTCTCCCCTATCCTTAGGCTCCTTCCTCAGAATTACATGTTCTATCTCTCAAAGAGCTTACTTGGAGTCAGCTGGCTTGAAAGTATGATGGACCACCTTTTTACACCCTGGAACAACGCCAGAAGGAAATGCTTTACAGAGGTGACATCTCCGAAGGTGCCATTAATGCTCCCTCCCAGCTTGGTATAAAAGTAGGCAACTGAGGGCTTTCTGCCATGATCTTTTTTTTGTGACCCTGAACTACTCTAAATTTCCCCGGGAGGCCTCGGTCTTCCCATCTATAAAATGAGGAGATTCATTATCTACCTCAAAAGTCCATTCTCCTGCTATAAGGTCCCTGGCAGGTGTGACATCAAGATGGAAAATCTTCCTAGAAACTGATTTTCAAATCACGCAATGAACTATTAGGAAAGATAGTGTCAAAGGGGGTATTCAAGTGATTACTAAATGACCGCTCAAGAAGAAATTCATATTCCAGGTGTAGATTGATCAGATCTGGGTTCCCTTCCCACTCAGAAATTATATTTTAATAGGCTTCAAAATACCCTCTCTCTTCTTCCATGCTGTTTCCTAATGATTTCTATCCTTTGAGCAATTAACAACCATCTTGCCTATTAAGCACCCACTATGTGCCAGTATCAGAAATACAAAGCAAGGGGCAGTATGTATAGAATTGCACAAGACTGACACATATTGAATTACTTGCCATCTAGGGTTGGGGATGGGGGGAAGGGAGGGGAACACTTTGGAATACAAGGTTACGCAAGGGAGAATGTTGAAAATTATCCATGCATAGATTTTGAAAATAAAAAGCTTTCATTAAAAAAAGAAATAACAAAGCAAAAATGAAATCCTCTCTTCCTTCAAGAGCTTCGAGCCTATTTCCAGATAAAGACCCCAAATTCTCCCCCCTTCTGCCTTCTCTTCCACACAGCACAATTAAGAACACTCTCCTCCCAGATGGAGTTGTTCAGCTCACAGAACAAAGCTGCTGATGAAGTACCAGTATGATGCAGGAACTTCTCCTTGCACAAAACTAGACTATGGTTGAAAGATAAATCCCTTTTCTAATTATGCTCTTTCTGTATATATGTATATATGTACTATATATGTATATATGTTTTCTTATATAAATATGTGTATATATGTTTTCTGCACATATGTTTTATATGTGTGTATGTTTTCTGCATATATGTTTTATATATGGGTATATATGGTTTCTATATATATGTTTTATATATGGGTATATATATATGTTTTCTGTGTGTGTGTATATGTGTGTGTATATATATATATATATTTAATATATAGAATGAAAGATTGGCCATAGAGCAATTTAGAAATTTCTGAACATTTTGTTGCTGCTTGGAATCTTCTGGCTTCCAATCCCATGAACTGTTTCGGGAGGGGAAGCTCAGGCCCATTTCCTACACAGAGAAATCTCTGAACATTTTGTTGCTGCTTGGAATCTTCTGGCTTCCAATCCCATGAACTGTTTCGGGAGGGGAAGCTCAGGCCCATTTCCCACATAGAGAGATCTCTGAACATTTTGTTGCTGCTTGGAATCTTCTGGCTTCCAATCCCATGAACTGTTTCGGGAGGGGAAGCTCAGGCCCATTTCCTACACAGAGAGATCTCTGAACATTTTGTTGCTGCTTGGAATCTTCTGGCTTTCAATCCCATGAACTGTTTCGGGAGGGGAAGCTCAGGCCCATTTCCCATACGTTTCCTGTCTCCTTTGGAAGTTCAAATTTGAGCCGAATTCAAATTGTGTTTAAAATGAATCCTCCGATTGTTCTCATACGTTCACTATGCAGGCCCCAATTCTAACATGGCACATCTGTCCACTAATTAAGAGAAAATCTGATCCAGGACAACCGATTCTACGCCTTGCTACAACCGAGTCTTCCAGAAACCGCCTGATCCCTGGGGTCAGCCTAACTCTCCCAATCCATCAGTGGGAATTCAATCCCTTTACCTAGCTGACCTTGTCCTTCAGTGCCTACATCAGCATAATAGATGACCTTGTTTAATTTAGGGTTCTGGCTGACAGGAAACAGAAGGCCGTGATTTTCTGGGTCAACACCTGCTTCCTTGAATTTTCTCCATCCTTACCGAGTACCCCAGACAGCAGCAAACCCAATAGGGCACCAAGCCTGGGAGAAACCAAACCTAGCCCCAGGGGAACCAAAGGATCTTTTCTTAAAAACAGAAGAGACTGGACTTAAGAGATGAAAAGTACTAACTGGCAATCAAATCTGAATGAGAATTCTAGCTCCACTGTGTGCCTCCTGGGGGAGTGGATCATCTCTCTAAACCTCAGTTTCCCCACTTGTAAGATTGTGTAGGGAACGGAAACAAGCATTTATTAAGAACCTACTGTGTTCACATCTCAATTGATCTTCACCAAAAACCTCTGGGGGTAGCTGCTGTTATTATTTCCATCTGACAGTTGAGGAAATAGAAGCCAAAAAAAAGGTTAATAATGATGGCTTCTGGGAGCTTTTTCATCTCTCAACCCACAATCTCAGCTTTACTCTCACTGTCTTAACCAGTACTTTTCCCTTCTTGCTCTAGTGGATAGGAACACACTTCCTTCTATTGCCACAGCAGTGTCGTTCTGAGCAAGACATTTCAGAGAGGCAGCTTTCTCATCTGAAAAATGGGGATAAAAATAACCCTACTACCTATGAATTAACAGGACTGTAATGAAAATTGAGAAACAATGTCCTGAAAAGGGACCGATTAAAAAATACCTATTATGCAACAGGTTGTCCCCAGTTAAGTTCACGGGATTTAAGGTAAGGCAACTTAAGACTGAATCCTGTCCAACTATTTTCTACCTTAAGAAAGTCACTTTGTTTCCCTGGGCCTCAGTTTCCCCATCTGTAAAACGGGGGAAAGGACCAGATGATCCCCGAGGCCCCTCCTAGCTCTCAGTGTAGCCTCTTAAACATCACTGACTTCCATTACCAGTGAGTTGACTGATGGGAAGCCAAAACCTCCCTGAAAAGGCTACCCTCCCAAACTAATTTGAAAGCATTTATTAGGCAAAGCTATAGCCCTTCTGTGGGCAATGATTAAACTTTACCCTGCCCAGAAATACACATGTCGCCTAATTCCTCTGTCCCTCGAGCAAGAGTGAACTTTTTGGGGGTTTTTTTCCCTTGTTTTTTTAATTTAACCAAGAATTTAACATTCCAAAAGGTAGATGAAAAAGTGAAACTTGCTGCATGGTTTCCATTTCTCTAACTTTTATATAGCACATCAGCTATTTTCCTTTTTCCAGATATGGGGAGGGATGGAGCTTCCTGGACTAGTATATATTCCTGTGGGAAAATAAACAGAAAACTATGTCTCTCTTCTTAATATATTAGTGCCTTGTAATCCAGACCATATGATCAACAGGCTACAAAAAAATTAAATCAAACTGACAGGCTTAAGCAAAACGCAGAGAAACACTCTCCCCCCTCCCAACCCCACCAAATACTGTGGCGTGTGGAATATTAAAATCACATGCTCTTGTGTTATTAATTTTTCTCTTGGAAGTCAAGTAAGAGCTTTCCTGCATGGATTTCTCAATTGGATGTTTACCCATCGCACCAAAGGCCTTTTGAAGGGGGGAGTTTCATGCCAAAGCTGTCATGGTAGAGGGTAGTCCTGGCATCCGTTGGGCATCTCGGCTTCTGCCTACCTGGGACCGGAAGTTTCGGGGTTGGAGAAAGCTACTCTATTGTCCCGCTCTTGAAGAAATCCCGACTCCCCAGGCTGGGCTCCAAAAAGGTAGGTGTGCTCTCTTATTAGCCAAAGCAGATCCCTTGCACAATAGAAGAAGGTTGGGGAGGAAACCGGAATGGTAAAAAATAAACAGAACCAGGAGTGGGGAGGGGGACTCTGGGATAGTGTAACATGGGACCACAAGAGTCAGCTTAGAGGGTAGAAAGGCAGCCCAGGGACAGAGAGGGAGTGTCCAGACACTGAGGGCCAGACTTTGGAACAGTCAGAGACCTTACAGATCATGAAGCTCCAGGTCCCTCAGGTAGGGATTTAGCAGAACCTGTTCTTCTTTACTCCTGTCATTCCCATCGTGCCACTTTCACACAAAGGTCATCCCCTGTGCTGACACTTCCTACAGGAACCTTTCCTGATCACTTTAACTACTAGTGGCACCCACCTCCCACCACCCAGAATGATACTTTGTGGATCTTTCTTATCAATTAAGAGGCTTTTTTTTTCTTCTGCTGAGAATAAACGGGAAATCTCTCTGAGAGCAGAGACTGTCATTTGTCCTGCTATTCCTAGTGCCCAAGATAATTTCTGGCACACAGATAATTCATAAGTCATCGAGGGAGCTGGAAGAGACCTCAAAGACCATCTAGTCCAATCCCCTTCATGTGACAGCTGAGGAAATTGAGGAAAGCCACAAAGATACTTTTCCTTACAATTTCCTTCCCCCTCCTTCTCTTCCTTTTGATTAATGTTTGTTTGTTACAAGAGATGACAGTGTAGACGCGAGGGAACATTAGATCTGCAAGTTAGGGTAACAAATGATAAAGCCCAATCTATTTCTGCTTTACAACAAGGCTTTCTTTTCAAAATCCCTGCCGTTCCAGGGTTTTCCGGGCTCTCGTTCCCCCCTTCTTCAAAATCCGGGGAACCTGGGAAATGCTTTTATTAATGGAAGACCTCGGAGCAGAGGCAAAACAATGAAACTGACAACAGCCCCCTGCCAAGCTCCGGCTCCCCTAAACCACCGCGCTGTCCCCGGGGGCCGAACGGCAACCAAGTTGCAACCTCGGCTCCCCCCTCCCTCTCCCCGGAGCTTGCAAAGGACTTTGTTCCCTACGAGCAAAGGATTCTCAGCCACAAGGATCCATTTTCTGGGGGGACAGGGAGGATCGGGAGCGGTCTCGGGCTCCGGAAGCTCCTCGGGGTTTGTCCCCCACCCCAAAAATAACCCCCTCCCCCCCGGTAAACCCTAAGGCCCAGAACGCCTGCCGCAGCAGGTTAGTAGTGAATACCCAGAGTGCAAGGACCTAGTTTCCCAGGCTGCAGCTCCAGCTCCAGGCAGCCCTTTCCCCCCTCGAAGTTAAGGTTTTAATTTAATTGCTAATCGGCGCGCAGTGCAAGATAATAAGAGGGGCCCAGGACTGGGCCCACCGAGGCAATTCCTTTACACAGCAGTTTAACTCCTAATCGCTATTTAGTGCAAGGGGACGGAGAGATGTTTGGCGACCTCCAGTGACCTCTCTTGCCTCATTTGCATTATTTCACCTAGAGCTGTATGGTCTTAAAGGGACCAGGCTCCTTTTACAACTCGGGCTTACAACCCACCCCACCCCCCACCCCCAACCATAGCAACAAACGCATCGCAGGCTCGGCGAAGCTCTAGGAGCCCTAGGTGGAAGGTGGCCCGAGGCCGGATCTGGTGACAGCCTTAGGTGCCCAGTTGGGGAGTTGTTGGGGGGGGTAAGGGTGGAGGGGGGGGGGAAGGAGAGGGAGAAGCCGGAGCGCCCGGGAGATGCTTAGGGAGCCCCAGCCAATCTCCGGCCTCTCATTTCAGTCGCCATACGCCGCAGAGACAAATCCCTTTCCCGGGAGGCCGGGGTCCCGGGGGCCCCGCGGACCTTTTAAAGACACTCAATTGGGAAGACAGATGTTACCCTGAGTGGCGCTCCGCAGCTACAGAAGCTCGCGCTCTTCCTCTCCCCCTCCCAACTTTTCCCTACTTCCTACAGAGGCTCCAAGCAGCAGCTAAAAAGTGAGGACCGCACCCCACCCGCGATGCCATCTGCCCCTAGTCCCCCCCCACTAAAAAAAATCTCTAAGTCCAGGGACCTCAGCCACAGCTCGCCTCAGGTCAGGGTTCTCCCCCCACCCCCATATGACAGGAGCCCAGCGGTTCCAGCTGCAAGCTGAGCTTCAGGTGACACGGCGAGCCTAGCTAGCACCCACACTCGGGATGGGGGGCAGAAAGCGGGCTTGGCTCTCCCAAGCCAGCAGGGGCAGGCCGGGGTGTGGAGGGAAAGGAGACGGCTGCCGGGCCGGAGAGAAGCGGGATCATCCATTTTTGCAAGTCCCGCCCCCCCCCCACCCCAGAGCCCAGCTCCAGATCATGGGGGGCAGCAGCCGACTCCTTCCTTCCCCCCCTCGGTCGTCACCCCCTCCCCCGGTGTCCCCGGGCACGGAGCTGGCATTTGCAAAACTCCCGTCCCAAGCCCGCCGGCTCTCTGAGCTCCGGCCACGGGGACAGCTGCTGGGGCCGAGCTCCGAGCCCCCACCTCGCAGAATGGGGCAGCTACGGCACCGCACGCCCCCCGCCCGGCCGGGGGTGCGGAGCGGGGGAGCCCTGCCTGGGCAGCCCGGAGCCCCGCTGCGGAGCCGGGGCGGGAGGGAGTTAAGAGCCGGGGCGCGCAGAGCCGGCGGGGCAGGGACGGGACTCGGAATCTGAGGGCAGGGGCCGGGGTCGGCGGGCGCGGGGCCGGTTCGGCAGCTTACTCACCCATGAAGAGGCAGAAGAGGTCGAGGCAGATGAGCAGCACCCGCTTGCGGCCGCCCTTCCTGGGGTTGTTGTTCAGGGCCGGGCTGCCCCCGTTCTTGCTCTCGGGCGGGATCGCCTTGTCGTACTTGTAGTTCTGCATGGTGTCTGGGACACGGTCCGGGGCTCCGAGGCCGGCACCCGCCGCCGCTCAGGGGCCGCAAGCCGAGAGGCAGGCAGCCGAGTCCGCGGCTCGGCTCCCAGCCGCCGCCGCCGAGAGGCGAGGAAGCAGCTCCCGGGCCGGCCGAAGGCGAGAGGCGGTCGGGCTGGCCGAGGGCTGGGCTCCGCCGCTCACTTCTCGCGCTCTGCTCTCGTTCTCCCCGGCCCAGCCGAGTCCGCGGCTCGGGAGGAGGCTGGCGGGGCGAAAACTTAAAAAAAGGCAAAAACAATCCAAAGCGAGAAAGTTTTCCCCAAACTCCGGCTCGTCCGGCTCCCGGAGCTGTGCGTGTGCGTGCGAGTGCGCGGTGTTTGTGTGTGCGTGTGTGCGCGCGTGGACCGCGCTCCCGGCAGCTGGATCCTTAATGAATGGAAGCCCGGGGCGCGCAGAGGGATCGCGGAGATCGCGGTCCGAGTGCTTGGGTCCCGGAGGGGCTGCGCCCGCGGCGGAGGCTGCCTCGGCTGCTCTGCGCTGGCCCGGGCGGTTTTCGGCACTTTTATTTCGCCGTCGGCTTCTCCAGCCCCCTCCTTCTCTCGCTCTCTCTCACTCTCTCTCTTTTTTTAAAGAGAGCCCTCCTCACTTGGCTCTGATGGGATTTCGAAAGCACAGCCCCTTCCTTAAGCTGCCTAAGACGTAGGATAATTAAGGCCACATTTTCCCCCACCCCCTTTCCTTAAAAAAATA
Organism: Antechinus flavipes; assembly: GCF_016432865.1. Taxonomy (NCBI): domain Eukaryota; kingdom Metazoa; phylum Chordata; class Mammalia; order Dasyuromorphia; family Dasyuridae; genus Antechinus; species Antechinus flavipes. The sequence continues at coordinate 470,355,836 of NC_067401.1, read as the reverse complement.
AATAAATAAATAAGAGGCTCCGAAAAGGAAAAGTTTTCTCAAGTTGGGATCCGGGAGCCCCTAGCGTTCAGAATGGCGAAAGCTGCCGGGAAAAGAAGGTGGGGGGCGGGGCAGGGAAAAGACACAAACAGACCTCCGGCGGGGGTGGGGTGGGGATGAATTCGGGGCTGTGTTCGGTAAAGTTTTCACGGGACGCCTTTGGGGGCTCCTCCGACCGACCGGGTCTCCGGCCTGAGGGGGCCTGGGGTACGGAGCTCGCTGACCGCAGGCCTCCGGACTGTCCGGCCCTGGGTCCGATTCCTCTCCCCAGCCCGGCGCAGCACGGTTCGGGGCTCGGGCCCGGGGGGACAACCCCCATTAGTAATTCCCCCCCCCACATTCGGGATGGGGGGCGGGGGGACACTCCAAGGGCAATCGAACACAACACTCGGTCGTTGGGGAAGGGGGCGCCGGGGGCAGGGGCGGTATTATTTTTCACTCGCTTCAGGGCGCGAATTAGAATCAAATCAACAAGTGTTCTAAGTTTGGAGGAGTTCAAAGGCAGCGGGGAAAGTCAGGGAAAGCTTCGTGGAGGAGGAGGGACTTCGGGGAGCAGTCTCCGGACTGCGGGGCCGCAATTGGCCAATGACCGTTGCGTGAGATTTCGGGTTGAAAGGGAGAGCGGAGGATCCCTCGGAGCCTCAACTCCCGGAGCCTGAGTGGGGGTGTTGTGTCCATTGACGGGCAGCCGCGAGACCCCGCGGTATGCCGGGAGCTGGAGATCCGAAGGTAAAAACAAAAGGGCCTTTGCCCCCCCAAAGGGTTTTCTGGGAAACGAGATGTACACCCAGAAGTAAAGGAAAAACAGCCTCGGTAAAAGACAAAAGGGGGGTGGTCAGAACTGGCTTGGGAAACAAGATCCTCTGTCCTTGAAGGTGGGAAAGCTGATCGGTAATTTCTTTGGGTTATAAGGAACTCCCGGGGGGAAAATTCCCTCCATTCACGCAGCTCGACACGTGGCTCTGCAGCTTAACCGTTGCTCGGGGGCACCGAAAAGTTGCTAAGTAGCCTGTGATTGGAGCAGAACTTGAACTCAGCTCTTCCTGACTGAGACTAACTCAATCGAAGGCCGGTCCATATTCATGAAACGTTTTCAGTGTTTCGGGTACTTTAGTACAAAGAATGAACTGATGACTGCTAGAATTGTACTTAGGCTCTAATGCTTCTCACCCTGACACCTTTTCTTTTTTGTTCCGCTGACTTAGCTTGCTTTGCCCCCCACTTTGGGGGGGAGGGGAGACAGGCCACCCACCCAGTACAGAGAAATAGAATTTGAACCCAGATCCTCTGATTTCCACAGACCAAAAGCGTGGGTCCTCCCCCTCCTTTCCTCAACTTGATTGAATTCTCCTAGAACTAGATAATCACCCCGGTTGAATTCTGGCTGCCATTTTATTAGTCATACTTAACCTTATCTTTACAAGGAAGGGATTAGATTAAAAGGCCCCTCCTAGCTCTAAATCTAACATCCGGTGACCCCTACTGAATGTTTGATTGAGTCGTTGGGCCTCTGTGTGGAAAGAACCTTGGAGAAAAAAACAATAACGCAAACTACTTACCTTGGCATTCAGTGCCCTCAGATACCTTCGCGGAATGATTTCATTTTATTCCCCCATCAAAACCTTTGGATTTTGGCCATTTCTCCCACCCATCGCTCAGCACTCCTCACCACCTAGAATGAGCTCCCTTCTTACTTCGGTATCTACAATTGTTTAAGGCCCTAGTAAGATCACCAAGCCTACCTTGATTACATCCCTTCACGTTGACCAAATATTACTGCCCCTCCCCCATTCCTTTTCCTCAAATTGCACTTTATCAAACTGTTCTTTAATTAACTAGAAAGTCAGATAGCTCCCTTGCTAAGCGCCCTAGACCTGGAGTCATTAAATCAGGCCTCAGATATTTATTAACTCTTTATTATTTATTTATTTTATTTTTATTATTTTATTATTATTTAGTCATTTATTAACTCTTCATCTTAGACGAGCCATTTAATGGCTGTTTTCTCCACTGTAAGATGGGATAAGAATAATAATAATAATAGCACATGTCTTCCAGGATTGTTGTGAGGATCAGATGGAACATCTGTATACAAATATTAATTATTTTCTATCATTATTATTGCCATTAATCATAAGATCATAGAATTAAATCTGGAAGGGATCTTAGAAGTCAAATACAAACTCCTTATTTTAAAGGTCAGGCACCTGAGGCCCAGGAAGTGAATCATTTGCCCAAGATCAAATAGGTAAAAAGTATCAAAAGCTGGATTTGAATCCAGATTCTCTGATTGAAGAAGCAACGGAGAATACAAAGTCACTGTAGGAAGAATAGATATTTATATTCTGTCTTCCTTGCTTAGGATTCAGCAGCTGTTCTGATTAGGTATTTTGGTTGTTGGATTGACTTCTTCATGGCTTTAAATATGCTGTGGATGGTACCTTAAAGTTGCAACGTCCACGAGGAGATGAGAACATCACAAATTTAAAAATAAAGTGTCATGTCATCCAGCCGCCTCAGTTTTACCATCAAAGAAGCCGGCGAAGGCCCCACAACCAGCATCTGAATCGGGGTTCTTAGGAGTCCGACCCAGTCGGGTCCCACCTCCCAAGCTTCAGATCCCCCAGGAAGGGGGGTTGTCCCTTGCTCCTTATTTTTTCTCCAGCATCCCGGTGCCTTTTTGTTGTACCAGAAGCATAAGAAGCTGCCTTGGCCAGGCCCCAGGAGCTCGGTGGCCGGAGAGAGCTCAGAGGCTATTTTGAAGCCATGGTCTCATCTGAGCAGGCTCAGGGTAATCCTTCGGGCAGCAGCCGGCCTTGTCAGTAACCACAAGGACCATTTTCCACTCTTGGCCAGCACGGATGGGAGAATGGGGAGGCTAGGTGGCGCCATAGTGCCCAGAGCACCAGGTCTGGCATGGGGAGCACTCACCTTGGTGAGTTCAAATCCAGCCTCGAACACTTCCTAGCTGTGTGACTCTGGGCAAGTCCCTTCACCCCCTTTGCCTCAGTTTCCTCCCCTGTAAAATGAGCTGGAGAAGGAAAAGCCAGACTGCTCCTGTGTCTCTTCCAACAAAACCCCAAGGAGCTGGGCAGTCTGAAATGACTATAAATAACGCTGACCTTCTGCAGTTCCCTGTATTAGTTGCCTGTTTGGGTATTTATATTTTTCTTCTTCGTCTATACATCTTATCTACTAACAAGATTGAGAGCTCCCTGAGGTCAGGTAATAAAGAGCCACCGATCTGGAGCTGGACTCTGAGACCATAGAGTGCAGCCCTTTCATTTTACAGATGAGGGAACCAGGGCCAAGTACTTTAAGCGATTGACAAGAGTCAGAGGCACTCTTTGAACCCAGGTCCTCTCAGAGCCGGTGCTCTTTCCACTACACTTTGCTGTCTCCCTTAAATCATATATATCCACACTAATACTAACAACAATAACCGCCTGCGTTTATATAGTTCGGAAAAATCTGCAGTTTGACCCAAAACTTTGAAACCTCTGTGAGCCTCAGTTTCCTTTTGTATAAAATCAGATTTTTCTCTGAAGGTCTCTCAGATCTCTGACATGCTGTGATTTGAAATCCAAACCGTGGGCACACGCTCCTCCTCTTTGGCCACATTTCACAGGAATTCCCCATAGTTCTACGCTGCTGCTAACAGAAGTTGATCTGTTCTCCGACCAAATGGGCCATTTGGCACCGTCTGTGTGAGTGTAGGTGCACGTGAGGGTGTGTGCCAAGAGGAGAGAAAAATGATACACGTTCACTGAAAGTAAAGTGTTTAGGGTTTTTTTTTTTTTTTTTTTTTTTAAAGAAAAGGTAGCCTGGTGTTTTTCTGCTAACAGAAATCTGTAATAATGAAACTGGTTTCTAATTATCATACAGACTATGTAATTCCATAGCATAAAAATTGGTCCTAACCTTCTACCCAAAAAGGTTTAGAGACTGGAAATACCCGAAACTAGGATAGAGAACAAGGACTGTGTCCTAGGTCACTTAACTTTGTGGGGCAAGGGGATGATAACATCCTCTAGCAGATGAGGAACAATTGAGTATCTAATTAGTAAAACTTACTAGTTAGAATAGGAAGTTGCCCAATGTTCTGATCCCTGATCACTATAATTCAGATGAACTCCTCCTGGGTCATCCTCCCTCACCAGCCTCATGTCACACCTCAGCAAAGACATAGAGTCGTCCTAGATTCTCTGTTTGTGTTCTGGGCTCTGCCCCCAACTCCTAAATGAATTGTAATATAATTCTAAAATGTGGGTTTCCTTTCTGATTTTTATCTCCCAACATGATTCATAAGGAAATATGTATTTTAAAAGTTAGTATACCTGTGTAACCAGAAAAAAATAAAACAATTAATAATAGAAAGCTGTTTCTTGCTGTGTCCCCAGAATAGATTTTGTGGAGTTTGTATCCCATATTAAAATTTCCCTCTGGAGGCAGGGCGACACTGAAATCAAGTAAAACCTAGGTTCTGTTTCCAGTTCCGAGATTATCTACCTATCGCACGTTCTTTAATTTCCCTGGGCCTCTGTTTTTTTCATCTATAAAATGGGGATAATAACTCATGCAGCTTCTACTGGCTATTTTGTGAGACGTCAGTAAGAAAATGTAATATAGCACTTTAAGTTTTAAAATAAGCATTAAAATTCAAATATAGCTTTACCCAGATAAATGCTTTTTCTGTAACCCCTCAAATCCCTCGCCGAGCCCTTTAAAGGGTCATTGTGTAAAGATGGTTGATTTCAGCCTTCCATTACCCAATGTTTGGGCTCCACGGGTTCTCTTCGAGCCCCCATTAAAAAGGGAGGAAAATCTGTTATTGCAGCAACAAATAAAAGGGAAGTTGATGGGTGTTTAATTTAGAGTTTTCTATTTCCCTTTACAAGACTCTGTAGGCTATAAACTTTTACATTTTCATAACAAAGCTGCTCACAGCATTAAATAGACACATGCAACTGCGTACAAATAAGTGTTACATTTGGATTACTCTGCTAGGACGAGGAATACTGGAGATACCCATTAAAAAGACTTCCAACAAGCCATCAGTAGAGTGTCAACTTCACTTTTAGTGAGTGTGGGGAACGTGGCGGGATCGGAGTAGAAGGGTCTGGGCCCAGAGTCAGGAGAACTGAGTTTGAATCTCTGCTGATGAGCTTCCCGGCTTACTGGGCGTCTCCACAGGCCGCTGCCTGCCTCCGGGTCATTTTCCTCTCATTGGAACCTTGGACTGTGCCCGTGGAAGTCCAGGCTTTCGAAGGAGAAAGCTCAAAAAAAAAAAAAATAGCCTCTGGATCCCCAAATCTGGTCACCATATTCTTTGAAGGACGCCACGATTCCTGCTTTGTCTTCTTCCTCTCTCCAGGATCTATAGGAAGGAACTTCTGTTTGGGACTCCCTAGGAGGAAGAGGGGAAGGCTTAGCCCCTCTCTCCCCCAACACCTCCGACAACTAGAACATGAGCCGGCCTGACTCAAAATCGATATCCTGCAATTTCTCCTGTTTTCGATTTTTGTCCCTCTGCAAAGGAGACACCATAGCCATCTTGAGGTACAGCCCGGGGGGCAACTCTGTGTGTAGGAGAAATCTCCAACATGTCCCTGGACAGAGAGACGAGCCAGGGGACAGGAACCTGGAGAGAATGAACAAGACCTAGCTAAGACGAAGAGGAGATGCCCCATTCAAGAAACCGTCCCACTAAATGTTGCGTATTGGAACGTTTTAAAGATCGAACTCCCAGGAGAACATAATAAAAGTTATAGATGACTGTTTCGTATTTTAAGTCTTTGTCGATGTAAACCGAAGCTTTTACGCTTTAGGCGTTTCTTCTATTTGGAGGAATAAATCGTTGTCCTGGACGACCCGATTTACATCGTACATTTGTAGTTTTGTTTTTCTCTTCCTCTTTGGGGAGAACCAGGACATAAGCCAAACTTAAGTGTTAAATGTTCTTCCCCTGAGGCTCCAGGGTGGGTGTATAATGAGCCCAGAAAGAAAGAAGGCTAGAGCCAGCTTTCCCCCCTCCATTTCAGGACTGAAACTAGGTAACAAAGATGCAATGGAACAGGCTTGTAAAGTTTTAAAAAAATTTTTATCACTACATAATTACATCTTAATTAATAACTGCTGATCTAATTTGTATTAATTTTTAATAATTGATATTTGAAGTAACAGGGATAAAAAGGAAAGGGACTCCCATACTTCAAAGGATTTCGCATTTTACCTGGGGGTGAGAGTGTGGGAGTGGAATCTATGTACGCTTATGGAAACTACTTTCTATCTCTGGTAAGCAAATCATAGAATTAGATGACCTTGGAGGTGCTCTAAAGCAAATTCCCATTTTACAGATGAGAAAGCCGAGCCAAACAGAGTGAAGGGACTTCCCCAAGATCGCACAGCTAGGAAGTGTCTGAGACTGATTTTGAACTTGGATTTTCCTGACTTGAGGCTCTGTTTGACTGTGCTCCCTAGCTGCCCATACATATACATATATATGTATATATAAATATATATGTGTGTATTTTATTTTTGTGTATAATTATAACTGTGCATTTGTGTAAGTATATATGTGTATGGGTATATAAATACAGTCATATACACATATGTATATGTGCATACATGTATGTGTACACGTGTATTCACACATGTGTACACACACGTGTGTGCGTGTGTTTCAGCAGCTTGCTGGTGCAATAGAACTCTAAACCTGCTGTCAGGAAAGCTCATCTTCCTAGTTCAAATCTGGCCTCAGACACTTCCTAGCTGTGTGATCCTGGGCAGGTCCCTTCAGCGTGCCTCAGTTTCCACAACTGTAAATGAGCTGGAGAAGGAAAGCGCAAGGAACCCGATATCTCATCCAAGAAAGCCCAAATGGGATCAAGGAGAGTTAGATGCTACTGAAAACAACTATAAATACATCTACGTGTATATTATCACATAAATCTCTATTTCTATAGATACAGACTCACATATATCTCATAACAAGAACATTGAGGGAAGGCCGGGATAAATAGCCTTTTGAGATGAATTTATTACCAGCCAACAATAGCACATCATTCTTAAACAGCCAATACCTCTGGGGACACTTAAATAGCCCCTTTTCAAAGCTCTCTTGTTACCTTATAATTCTTTTTTTTAACCCCAGGAATTTTAAGCATGAATCATTTCACCTTCTCAAAGGTGTGAATCGTCTCTGAGAGTGTTTAAGGGAAGACTAGCGGAGACTGGATCTAATCCAGGGGGGTCTGGGTGCTGACCTTCCCCTTCCCCCCAGACTAAGAGGAACCACTCTTGGCTGGGAGAGCCTCATTCCAAGCCCTCGGAGACCATTACCTCTGACCTCTGACCCCGGCGGAGCCCAGGCTGCCGCTCGGTCGCTGCCTCTGTTTGGATTCTGTAACGCGAATGCCCACCGAGGACTCGGCTGGGGCCACCTAAGTTCTCCTTCCCAGGAGTAGGAGCTTTTCTGATATTAATCATTTTAATAGATGTCACCTCCCCCGGGGACCCCAAAATGTTAACACATTCATCCAAGAAGCGCGGGAGGAGGAGAGCAAAGGTTACGGATGGAGAGCTGACGCTGATCCCTCTGGCCAATCGACTCGTTTTACAGGCGGGGAAACTGAGGCTGGGGAGGCCAGCAGCTGCCCAGGGCTACACAGGTTGGAAAGGCCGGATTCCGATTCCTTCTAAGCCTGCCACATCCTCACTGGCTGCTAGAGTGATTCAGGTAGCTCTGTTTAAGGTTAATAAATACCACTTAAAGTGATAAAGGGGTTTGGCTTTTGGAAGCCTTTTTCTCTCTTCTCGTTTTGTCTTCGTCATCCCGGGAGGCGATTTTGCTGTTGTTCAGTTGTTTTCCGTCATGTCCGCCTGACCCCATTTGGGATTTTCTGTTCCTCTTTCCCTCTCCAGCTCATTCAACAGATCAAGAAACTGAGGCAAACAGGGTGACGTGAAGAAAAGATCACATGACTGCTTGGGTCCTTTCTAGTTCTTAATCTATGGTCTTAGGCCACTTTAGACGAAACTGTGAGTCGGGAAATCTAGGATCGTTGGTGCCAAAAGTTGTAAGTACCTTATGGGACATCTCATCGGCCTGGCATTGAATCCTGGGCACGAGCTTGGCCACGTCACCGAATTTCTCAGTTTTCTCCTCTGCAAAATGGGGGGATTGGGCTCGGAAGAACTTCTGGGGACTTTTCCAGCTTTAGCTACAGTCACTTTTACAGAAGCGTAGCCAAATGCAACTGCTTGCACTAGCCAGATTTAAAACCATAACCTCAGGTCTTCATTAGAAAAGTAGAATGATCAGATTTAAAACCATAACCTCAATTCTAAATTAGAAAAGTGGAATGTTCAGAGCCGGCCCAATATCCTCCTTTTAGGGAAAGGTAAACAGAGGCTGAAGGAGGAGAAGAGGTTTGTTGTGACTGAAGATGGATTAGGAAAAACCTGACCTTTCCTGATCCCACTTGCCCTAGAAGGTCTGATTTTTCTCCTGACCAAAAAAACTACGGATCCCCAAGAAATATCCACAGAAAATTCCCATTCTTTTGCAGAAAGCCCCTAAGTTTTACAGGGATCCTGGTTACCTCCCTACAGAAGGGGCTGATGGAAAGTTCTTCCAGAACCAGGGAACTTTGTGCTGCTAAAGGGAAGAAATCAGCTGTTCACGACTCAGTTCACGGACCATATATCTGAGGGACTGAGTGTGAGACAGAAACGTTAAGTTGCGGGGGCAGCTACGGGGGCGCAGTGGCTAGAGCACCGACCTTGGAGTCAGGAGGACCTGAATTCAAATCTGACCTCAGATACTTTACACATCCTGGCTGTGTGGCCCTAGGCAAGTCACTTAACCCCAATTGCCTCAGGGGGAAAAAAGTTAAGTTCTTTGGACAGATCATGGAGTAGTGGGTATTCCCGGGAAAACCTGAGCTCTTCTAGCTGTGTGTCCTTGCTATAGGGATGATTTTATTATCATGACCTAACTCGGAAGCTGCAAGTAACTGAAATGCTCTGAAAAGTCCGTTTAGAGGGACCTGACTTATGCAGGCAGATCTCAGGCAGGTGATTCTGGGATCAATAAAGGGCTTGATGATTGGATGAGAACATTTGTAAAGCACTTTGCAAACACTCAGGCTCTCTGAATGCTAGCTGTGATTGTGATCCCTAGGAGTTCTCTTACTGGCTTCCAGGTGGAACAGCATGTGGACAGAATGATTCTTGGTGCATTTGGTTTTTCCCAGATACAAGAAGGGAGCCCTTTCCCTCTTTTGTTGAATGGGATTGTGAGGACCAAGTTGAGGTAGAGGAACCCTTGCCGGGGATACTAGGGACAATGTTCACGCCCTGAGCTTGGGCTTAGACTATTAGAGTGATCCTGATGCTCCTCCCATCTTCCTGGTGCTCCTCCCAGTTTCCTGATGCTCCTCCCATCTTCCTGGTGCTCCTCCCAGTTTCCTGATGCTCCTCCCAGCTTCCTCATGCTCCTCCCAGTTTCCTGATGCTCCTCCCAGCTTTCTGATGCTCCTCCCAGTTTCCTGATGCTCCTCCCAGCTCAGCAGGCAGTTTGCTGAAACAAGCATCCTTGGTACTAGGTGGGCATTCTGGTCCCATGGACGGACACTGATAGCGGAAAAGGACCCATCTTCCAGTTCTCTCTGACACGGATGAGGAGCGAGCGCTCTCGGGGCCTCAGTTTCCTTCTCTGTAGAAGGAAGGGTGGAGGAGATGGCTTCCGAGACCCCATCCAGCCCCAGAGCCGAGAGCACTGGGAAGATCAGAGAATCATGGGGCGGGATTGGGCTCCCGGGGACTGGAAGGAACCCCCTCTTTTTCCAGGATTCTGACTCTGGTTCTGGGATCGGGGGGCCCTGGTTCCCTCTGGCTCTGACGCCCACCAGCAGTTTCCCTTCGAGACTCAGTTTCCTCCTCCTGGAAATGGGAGACCGTACCTGTCGGTAGCCACCTCACAGGATTGCCGGGAGGATTAAATGAGCTAATGTGCGTGTAGCACTTTGTAAACCTTAAAGCTCTATATAAATGTCAGCGATTATGAGGATGGATGGTTGGGAGCTGGACCATAAACTGCATAGAGCTGATAAGTGAAAAGGAGACCTCTGCTGCCCCCTAGTGTCCGCCCGAGGATTTGCTGAAACTCCACCTGGGCTTGTCTGAGGAGTCCTCACCTGGGATTTAAAGCGCTGACTGTGTGCTGAGCGCCCCGGGGACACAGACTCGGCAAAATCGGTTCCTGCCCTTGGGGGTCGTCCCGTCTAACAGGGAAAGGGACAAGTTCCGGGGGGGTGGGGCAGGTGATGAGGGAGGGGGACTTTAGGGGGCTTGGAGCTTGGTTTGGGTCAGATCCACAGGAGACAAAGGCGAGTCCCAAGGGTGAGGGACCCAGGAGAGAAGGGCGGGGCCGGGTGGAGGTGAAAAGCAGGGAGAGGTAAGAAAACTGGAAAGGGGGATGGGCCCAGGACTTCACGTGCCAGCCTTCGCTTTTATTCTGGAGATAACAGGGACCTGTAGAGTTACTGGGGGGAAGGGAGAAGTGGGGAGAGTCCCCGAGCAGGGGGGCCTCTGGGTAACCCAGACCCTCAGGTCAGGAGAAGCTGATTCCAAAGCTGGTCTCAGATTGGTCGCCTCCAAAGGAAAAGAACAACCCACTTTTGCAATAATCCCCATGGAAGGTGGCGGTGACCTGCGGCAGGGGCACAGGCTCTGTGACAGAGGGAAGGAGATGCAGGAAGAAGTTTTTTTTTTTTGTTTGTTTGTTTTTATTATTATTTTTAACATTTTTAAAAAATTGAGTTCCAAATTCTCTTCCCACCTCACCCGGTGAGAAGGCAAGGGATATAATATTATTTATATATGTGAAATTATGCAAAATACATTTCCACGTCTCCACTATTTTAAAAAAGGAAGAAGAATAAAAGTGAGAAAATAATACTTCAGTTTGTCCTCAGTTCATCCGTTCTCTCTGAAAGTGAATAACATTTTTCATCACGAATCTTTTGGAATTGTCTTGATTCATTGAACGGATAAGAATAGTTAAGTCTTTCACAGCTGATCATTATTATAATATTTCTATTACCATGTGTAATGATCTTCTGGTTCTGCTCATTCTGTTTTTCATCAGTTTATACACGTCTTCGCATGTTTTTTTCCCCTGAAAGCCATTACTCTTGTCATTTCTTATAACATAATAATACCCCATCATAATGATATGCTACATAATCATATGCAATTCAGCTGTTCCACAACTGATAACATCCCTTCTTTTTTTTGTTGTTCCTTCCTATTTGTTTATTATTATTATTTTAAATAACTTTTTATTGCCAGAACCCATGCCAAGGTGATTTTTTTACAACATTATCCCTCCCACTCTCTTCTGTTCCGATTTTTCCCTTCCCTCCCTCCACCCCCTCCCCCAGATGGCAAGTAGTCCTTTACATGTTAAATAGGTTACAGTATATCCTACATACAGTATATGTGTGCAGAACCGAACAGTTTTCTTGTTGCACAGGGAGAATTGGATTCAGTTCTGCACACATATATTGTATCTAGGATATATTGTAACCTATTTAACATGTATAGGAAGAAGTTTTGGAGAAGAGAAATGACAATGATCTGGCCACGGAGCGGGTTTGCACAAAGTCAGAGTGAAGCACTGAGGACGCTAGTCAAGCTGTCCGGCATCTGGGGGGAAGCCGGGACTGAGGCTGCTTGATTTGTTTCATTCATCCAAGAGATGGAGGATCTCTCCCGAATCCTCCCGAATCCTCCCGAATCTGGAAATCTCCCACTGGGAAAGCCTTGGCAAAGAGTCTCCATTAGTGCGGTGACATTAGTGTGGGGCGGTGACCGCTGAGCAATCAGCAAACACTTCTTAGGGCGAGAAACAGTCCCTGCCCTCCAAGAACTCATATGTCAAGAGAGGGACAGCATGGAAGGTGTTCAGATGCAAGTATCCGGGTCTGGGTGGCATTTTTCATCAGAATCACCGAGTAGGGATGGTCCTATTTACTCCTAGCGGTCATAAGGAGCCAGGGAAGAGTTCTGGAGCAAGGGAGGGATGGACTCAGACCTGTGCTGGAGAGACCTTATTTTGATGCCGGACGAAGGATGGCCTGAAGAAGAGAAAGGACGAGATAAGAATAACAGAGGTTAGAAACTATAAATGGCGGTAATAGAAGGGAGATGAAAGATAAAGCCAGGAGGAGATGCCGGTGATAGAAAATGCTGAGCCAGGGTGACAGCAGCGAGAGTGGAGAGGAGGGCCTGGCGAAGGACACATGATGAGGGTAATAAATACAACCTGGGCCCTTGCTCTGCGCTCTTTGCTATTTGAACAGAGCTGTTTACTCGTTTTTCAGTCGTTTCCAATTCTCTGTGACCCCATTTTTTCCTTGGCAGGGATACGGGAGTGATTTCCCATTTCCCTCTTCGGCTCATTTTATAGAAGGGGAAACTGAGGCAAATAGGGTGAAGTGACTTGCCCAGAGCCGTGCATCTAGTAAGTGGCTGAGGCTGGACTGAACTCAGGAAGATGATTCTAAATGCAACACTATCCACCGTGTCCCTTACACGTACTATTTTAACAATAACATTATTATTATTTTTTATTGACCCAAATTGATGACAATTTAAAGTGAGCAAATAGACACAAAGATTCTAAAAATCACCTCTGACTAGAAGTTCTGGAGAAAGAAAAACAATGGTGGAGTACTGGGGAGTGGGCAGAATCTGGGGACCACCATAGAGGTTGACAAAATCCTCCATTTTCTTCATCCTTTGGATGAGACTTTCTGGCAGTCATTCTTTTAACCCATAGAAGAGAGGATGTTGAATGTTTTGCTCTTGAAGAGAATTTCTACAAGGAGGAAGATCTAATAGTCAGACAGTCAGCAAGCCTTTATTAAGCTCCTACTGTATGCCGGTCACTGTGGTAAATGCAGAAGGCTCTCTGGAGCCCTTGGCCACATGGTAATAGTTGAATGCTTACAGAGCACTTGGCATTTTACAAACTGCTTTACATGTTATCTCAGAATCGGGAGAAAGGGGTGCTGTTGCTGTTGTCATGTTAGATAAAGAATTTAGGTTGATAAAGGTTAAATGGTCACATGGCTATTAAGTGTACGAGACTAGACTGAATTTCCCAATTCTCTGGTAACCTCTCTAGCCACCATATATCACCAATCGCCAGACCTTATGATTGCAGTTTCTGGGTCCCTCTCACATGTTTTCCTCCTCTCTGCTTGTACCCAAGCACTCTCTCCCCAGAGCCGGATCACTATCACTCCAAGTGGAGGGCACTGGCACGGGCTCTTCCGCTCCCCGCACCCCCAAACTCTGCCAAGAGCTCAGAGTAACGGGCACAAGCTGGACCCCATCCCTCCCCAGCCAAAGGAGCTGCAGCAGCTTCCTCTGGTCTTTCGGATTCAAGCTGAGCCCCGTTCGGCCTGTAAAGTCCTTCCTCAGGTGTTTCCCGCCTCCTTCTGCAGGCGAATGACACGTTATCGTTCCATCACATACTGGATGGTCCAGTCAGACTGGTCTTTCCCTTCTTTGCTCAGGCCTGAGGGATTCTTCCTCATCCCTTCCCTCCCCCCACCAAGGAACCAGAGAAGAGCAACTTCGGGAGAAACTAGGAGCGAGGGGAGTAACAGGAAAGTTTGGTCTAAAGAGAATATTCAAGGGCTGGGATTGAAAGGTCTCTGTCTTCAGACTTTACAAGGTGGCTGGTCCCACAGAACGGGGCCTGGACTGGTTCTGCTCTGCCCCAGGCGGGCAGGGCAAGGAGCATAAGGTGCAGACAGATTTAGTGGTTATAGTAGTTACAATAATATTAGTAGTAGTAGTAATAGTAATAATAGTAGTAATAATTGTAGTGATAGTAGTAGTGGTGGTGGTGGTGGTGGTAGTAGTAGGAGTGGTGGTATTTGTAGTAGAAATAGTAGTAGTGGTGGTATTAATAGTACTAATAGTAGTAGTAGCAATAGTAATAGTACTAGTGGTAGTAGTGGTAGTAGTAGTAATAGTACTAGTAGTGGTAGTAGTAGTAATAGTAGTGATGGTAGTAGTGATAGTAGTTGTAGTGGTAATAATAATAGTGGTGGTAGTTGTAGTAGTAGCATTAGTAGTGGTAGTGGTAATAGCAGTAGCAATAGTATTAGTAGTTGTAGTGGCAGTAGTAGTAATAGGTAGTAGTAGTACTAGTAGCAGTAGTAAAATACTAGTAGCAGTAGTAAAATAGTAGCAATAGTACTACTACTAGTAGGAATAGTACTAGTAGTAGTAGTAGTAATAACTGTAGCAGTAGTGGTAGTGACAATAGTAGTAGTAGTAATAGTATTAGTTGTGCTAGTGGTGATAGTAATAGCAGTAGTAGTAGTAGTAGTAGTAATAGTAGCAGTGGTAGTTGTAATAGTAGTGGTTGTGGTAGTAATAGAAGTGGTGGGGTTGATACTAGCAGTGTTAGTTACTAGTAGCAGATAAACATTTATAAAGCACCTACTTTGCCCCAGGCGCTATGCTCAGCATTGGATAGATGATCACTAGATGAATAGTTGGATAGATGGATAAATGGACAGAGAGTTAGGTAAAAGACTGTGGATAGAGAGTTAAAAAGGACAGACTTCCAAACGATTAAAGCATCCCAAAGTCCCCGTGGGCTGCGGCGGGCTCTGCTCACTGTAAGCCTTTGAGCTGATATTTTGTACAGATCACTGTCCAGCGAGGAGTTGGACAAGCATCATCCCACTGAGCTGGGGTCCTGGTTCAAATCCTCCCTCTGAAATTACTGCATCTCCCAGTAACTCATTTCTCTGGATCTCCATTTCCATCTCTGAAAGATGGAGGCTGGATAAGTTAGTTCTGAGGTCCCTTCCCCTCTGGACCTCTGCCCGTCTACAGTAGCACATGACCTGACGAGGTTAGGGTTTGAAACTCTGAGTGTGGATCCTCCCTCAGAACTTACTTAACTGTGTGACTTTGAACCAGTTAGCTAACCTCTCTCAACCTCTTCTCATCTATCAAAGGAGATCTTACTAGTGCCTTCCTCACAAGTTAACGTAACGATATCATAGGAACAACAATTCCGCCACCAACAATAACACTGATAATAACATTTATCTAGCACTTTAGGAATTGCAAAATATTTTACATATGTTATCTCATTTGATTCAATGCTATAATAGAAAATATAAAATCTTTTGATCAAATGAGATAATGCATATAAAGCAATTTGTAAACCTTAAAACTAATATTTATATAAATGATTCTATAGTTATTATTTTGATATTGTCATCTAGATAGTATTTTTCAATTATTTTGTTCTGCTATCGTCATGTTTATTCTGTGATTATTTTTCTATTATGATTTTCCCATTAATATTTTATGATTATTTTATTATTCTGTGATTTTAGTAAAAGATAAAAGGGAACTGGGTCATGTTGAATAATGAACCGATAGCATTAAGAGAGCTTAATTAAGGATTAATTTTTCTGCTTTTCCACTTTTTTTGAGTTCTGGGAGTCTGTAGGGAGAGAGTGGGAAGTACTCATCTGGGAAGACCCGTTCTGTATGTTAGAGCCTGAAGAGAAAATCTTTGTCTCGGCCCTCATAATCTTGACCCGTTCCTAAAGTTGAAACAGACTCTACTGCTTGAGTAGGAGACTTGAAAAAAATAAGACTTAAAGTAAAGGAAGCCTTTTTGAGTCCTCTGCCCCACGGCAGAATTTACTTTATGAGCCACTCATCCCTCCTGAGCTAGGTCTGCTGAATGATCATTTTTCTGATAAGAAGTTCAGCTCTAACATCTTCCTAAATCCAACAAAAACCATTCTGCTCAGATTTGGGGTGAGCACAATAACAAGAGGCTTTGTTTTCAGTTTAATTCATTTTCTAACTCCAAGTTTCATTTTTTATTTTTATTTTTTATTTTTTATGAAACAGGGAGAATAATGTTTCTTGACTCAACAATAAAGTAAGCCACAGTCAATCTGCAATACAAATACAAGTGTAAGGAGCATTGCGGAAGCTAGAATCTATTCTTACTTAATAATATCCCCCCCCCCTCCATTACACAAATAGATTTCAACATTCATTTTTTGAGTTCCAGATTTTTTTTCTCCTCTCCCTCTCTCCCCTGTCCCCAGGACAGTAAGCAATCTGATATAAGTTATACATGTACAATCATGCTAAATATATTTCCTCATTTGTCATGTTGTGAAAGAAAAATCAGAACAAAAAGGGAAAGCAACGAGAAAGAAAAAAAAAACAGAGAAAAATGTTAAAATAGCAGGCTTTGATCTACACTCAATCTCCCCAGTTCTTTCTCTGGATGTGGATGGCATTTTCCATCCCAAATCTATTGAAATTGTCTCGGATCATTGCATTGCTGAGAAGAGCCAAGTTTATCAAAACTGATCATCACGCGATGTTTCTGTTACTGTATACAATATTCTCTTAGTTCCACTCACTCCTCCCAGCATAAGTTCACGTAAGTCTTTCTAGATTGTTATTTTTTCCCTGAACTTTTCCTCCTCCTCATTTATTCTAGAACACTGTTATTCCATTATATTCATATCCCCCAACGTGTTCGGCCATTCCCTAATTGATGGACATCCCCTCAATTTCCAATTTTTGTCACCCCCAAAAGAGCTGCTATAAATATTTTTATACATGTGGGTCCTTTTCCTTTTGTATGATCTCTTTGGGATACAGATCCTGGGATACAGACAGGTATTGTTGTATCAAAAGGTATACAGTTTTATCAGAATCATGATTATTTTCAAAGTCTATAATAGACGTCTTCATTTTTTTGCTCTTTTCTTTTAAAAAATAGATTTTCCTCCACTTCATGGTTTTTATTTTTCTAACTACATGTAAAGATTGTTTGCAATATTTACTTTTATAAGATTTTGAATTAAAATTTTCTTTCTTTCTCCCTCCCAGTCCCCTCCCCAAGTTGACAGTCTGATAAAGATTATACAAGTACAATCATATTAAACTTATTTTCACATTAGTCATGTTAACAAGGTGATTTTGTAAAAATGACCTGCTCTGCCCAATAATTTCAGGGGCTCCCCATTACCATTACCTTTTCCAGGCCCTTTTCCCATTATTCTCCATCATTTTTCTGTAGTCCAAACTGTCCTTCTTGCTCCCTCACAAACAATATTACCTTTCCCATCCTTTGTGCCTTGAAGTTCCCCAGGCCTGGAAAGCGCCCCCTCCCCACCTCCTCTTGGAGTCCATATTGCCAGGACATCCTGAACTTAAATCTAGCCTCAGAAACTTACAAGCTCTTGAACTCTTGGTGAGTAACTTAACCACTGTCTGCCTCAGTTTCCTCTGCTATAAAAATAATATATAATCATTATATATATGTAACCAGAGATAACAATGCCCACTGTTTCTCAGGGGATCTCATGTGGCGATCCTAGGTGCAGTGCCTGGCCCATAGTAGGTGCTTTATAAATATCAGCTATTATTTTTTCTCTGAAATTCAGCTCAGGTGCCATCTTCTACATGAAGTCTTTCTTGATCTCTTAGCCCTTAGTGTATCGTTCCCCCTCCCAAACTAATCTATATTGTCCTTCTTCACTCTCCAGAATGAGATGTGCTACTACGTATCATTTTTTTTTTTAAGACCTTAACAATAGGGACAGCTGGATGGCTCAGTGGATAGAGCCCCAGCCCTGAAGCCAAGAGACCTGAGTTCAAATCTAGCCTCAGACACTTAACACTTCCTGTGTGACCCTGGGCAAGTCACTTAACCCCACTTGCCTCAGTGAAAAAACCCAACCTTAACAATAGGGATAAATAGCCCCCAAAAGAAAAGGCTCATTATTACATTAGAAAATATGAGGCAATTGCCCATAGTCTTTAAACTCCCAAATAGGAGATATCAGAATGCCTCAGTCTACGGTACAGAATATTGCAAAACACTCAGGTGAAATAAACAGGGCAAAATTGCATCAACTTTTGCTGATTTTGCAAACAATTACAAAGAATAGAAGGGTTTCAATGATGGAAATGGAGAATATTTTAGTTCTGTGTATTCCATATTGCACAAAAAACTACATTCCTCTTAACAGAACAGAACAGCCCCACCGACAAAAGGTCCAAGTTGCTTTAAGGCCGTGAAAGAACATGGGAATGAAGCAGGGGATAAAGTAACATTTACGGCAAGCGTTGGCTGGTTCCATTGGTTTGAAAAGCAATTTCAATTGTATGATGTCAAAATGACGAGAGGGAAGGATGGTCCAAGGAGCCTAGGACACGGTGGCTAATCTCCCGCCGCTTTAAAGAGTAGCACAAGAATGAGGATTCCTTGGTTAATGTGGGTAGTGTCGTTCGGTCCCTTCAATAATGTCTGACTCTTTGTGACCCCGTTCCGGGTTTTCTTGGTAAAGAGACTGGAGTGGCTCGCCATTTTCTTCTCCAGGATCACACATGCACACAAAAATCATATATATGATCCTTCCAACTGAGGAGTAAATAGAACAAATGGTATCTCCCTATTTTAGGGATTGTAAGGGTAGAAACTGAGTCCCAGAGAAATAAAATAGGTTTCTTCTCATTGGAAAGTATTGGGAATGCCAAAAATGAAAGCTCATTGCATATATTGCTGAGGGAGAGACTCACAGGTGGTAAGGGTTGTTCAGTCACACCCAATTTTTTTTAAATAATAGCTTTTATTTTTAAAACAATTGCATAGTTTTCAACATTCACCCTTGCATAACCTTGTTTTCCAAATGTTTCTCTCTCTCCCTTCTCTTCACTCTCTCCCCTAGACAGAAAATATAGGTTAAACATGTGCAATTCTTCTAAACGTATTTCCACAATTATGCTGCAAAAGAAAAATCAGATCAAAAAGAAAAAAAATGAGAAAGAAAGAGAAAAAAAGCAAGCAAACAAGAACAAAAAGAGTGAGAGTGTCATGTTGTGATCCACATTCAGTCCCATAGTCCTCTCTGGGTGCAGATGGCTCTCTCCATCCCAAGTCTATTGGAATTCCCTTGAATTATCTCATTGTTGGAGATGGCCACGTCCATCAGAACTGATCATCATATATATATATAATACTGTTGTTGAAGTATATAATGATCTCCTGGTTCTGCTTGTTACACTTAGCATCAGTTCATGTAAGTCTCGCCAGTCCTCTCTGTATTCATCCTGCTGGTCATTCCTTACAGAACAATAATATTCCATAATATTCATATACCACAATTTACCCAGCCATTCTCCAATGGATGGGCATCCCTTCATTTTCCAGCTTCTAGCCACTACAAACAGGGCTGCCACAATCATTTTGGCACATACGGGTCCCTTTCCCTTCTTTAGTATCTCTTTGGGGTATAAGCCCAGTAGAAACACTGCTGGATCAAAGGGGATGCACAGTTTGATAACTTTTTGGGCATAATTCCAGATTGCTCTCCAGAATGGCTGGATGTGTTCACAGTTCCACCAACAATGCATCAGTGTCCCAGTTTCCCTGCATCCCCTCCAACATTCATCATTATCTTTCCCTGTCATTCTAGCCCATCTGAGAGGTGTATAATGGTATCTCAGAGTTGTCTTAATTTGCATTTCTCTGATCAATAGTGATTTGGAGCATTTTTTCATATGATTAGAAATGGTTTCAATTTCTTTATCTGAAAATTG
Organism: Antechinus flavipes; assembly: GCF_016432865.1. Lineage (NCBI taxonomy): Eukaryota > Metazoa > Chordata > Mammalia > Dasyuromorphia > Dasyuridae > Antechinus > Antechinus flavipes. Next base: position 470,336,111 of record NC_067401.1, on the reverse strand, counting down.
TCTGTTTCCTTTGAGCATTTATCAACTGGAGAATGCATGCCCGATTCTTAATGACTCCATTTGGAATTTTCTTGGCTGGATGCTGGACTAATTTGTCATTTCCTTCTCCAACTCACTTTACAAATGAAGAAACTGAGGCAGATTCCTAATTGAGCACCTGGCTACTGGAGGCTGCTGCTTCTCTCATCAGTCAGATGTAGGATTTGAACCCATCTCTTAATTCCAACTAAGCCACTTTCCTTCCTCTTCCTCACTCCTCTGTGCATAATTCCTAACTCTTCCTCCCCCAGGGCTGTCAGAGCACACTGAGGGGACAGGCGCAAAGAAAACCTATTGCCCAGAAGACAAACCCTCGCAGAGTCCACATAGGCAAAGACAAGTTGGGTCCCTCAAGGCAAGGAGGCAGCCCAGAATCCCCCTCCTCTGTCCTGACCTCTGGGCTGTGTGGGAGCATCTAAACAGGAGGGAGGCTCCGGTCCATAGTCTGCTTGGAGATGTCCAACTGGGGTACCAGGGCATCTTGGCGATGATCATGGAGGGTACAGGCTCCCCCAAAAAGAGAGAATGCTTAACCTCGGGGAAAAGAATGTCAGGGTTGGGAGGGAGCTTAGAACAGGGGATGTCAGGGCTGGGAGGGGGCTTAGAACAGGGGAGGTCAGGGCTGGGAGGGGGCTTAGAACAGGGGATGTCAGAGCTGGGAGGGAGCTTAGAACAGAGGATGTCAGGGATGGGAAGGACCTGGACTAAGCACCTCAAATAACAGTTCTGTGACTTCCTCAAGCCCCCCAGGTGGTTTATGGCAGAGCTGGGTTGGTCTCCAGCACTTTGCACTACACCGCCATCTCCTGTTTTATTTATTGCTGTGGTTTAGTCTAAGAGCAGGGCTTGAGGTCTGGCCCCCGTTTCCCAGCCGCGTGGTTCAAACTGCTTCTCTCTCTTGTTACTGTACTTTTCTATTCTGTAAAATGGGCCTGGGGAGCAGGTCGGATTTGGTGAATCCCAGATCAGGAGCAGGAAGGAGTCTTTCCTTCTGGCTGCTCCTCCCACACTTCTCACACACACCCATTTAACAGAGGCAGCAACTGAGGCTTAGAGATACAGAGGTCCCCCAGTCCCACTCCAGCTCCTGCCCCTCGTCTCTTCGGTCCCTTAAACCTCAGGCCTTCTCCTTGTCCCTTGGGATCCCAGAAGCAGCTCCGGGGCCCTCCCTCGGGCCGCTCTCGGGTCCTTTCTGCCCTCTGGGCGTCTCTCCTTGCTGCACTCGGAGCCTGGGCCCACATTAGGGGCACAGCCCTCGGCGTGGCGGGCGGTCCCGAGGGGAGAACGGGACCAAACCTGGCCGCTTCCCTCCCTGTTCCCGCGGCTCCTGGGGCCAGGGTCCGGTTCTCGGGACTCTGGTTCCTGCCTCACAAATCCCACATCTCCTGCATCCGCGGCCCTTGTCGGAGCCGTAGGTGGGTGGAATCGGGCCAGCTCTTCGCCAGGGACCCCCAGCAGCTTCCCACTCGGGCTCCAGGCAGCTTCCCTAAAATCTGCCTCAAAAGCAGAGATTTCTCTCTCTCGTGGCTGCCATCGGCTCAGGCCTGGAGAAGATTTGGGAGGCGGCCGGAAAGCGCCTTTCCTGTGGGGCTGCCGCGGGATAAAGGGAAAATCCGCAGCTCGTTCCCAAGAAACGCTGTTATTCCCACAACTGGCATTCGGACTCAGCTTCTACCAAGTAGCAGAGGGAAGGCCCGTCCCAGGAAAGATGGCGGCCCAAGTCGGGGGGTGACCGGTGGAAAAGAGGTGATGGGGCTCTCGGGGAAGCTGGCGGCGCAGTGGGCAGAGCACCAGCCCGGAGTGAGCGAGACGTGACTTCAAACTTTGTGTCAGCCCCTCACCGGCTGCGCAAATCATTTAACCCTGCTGGCCTCAGTTTCCTCAGCTTTAAAATGGGCTGGAGAAGGAAAGGGCAAAGCATCTTTGCTAAGAAAAGCTCAGATGGGATCCCAGAGAGTTAGCAATGACTTCGGAGCGAGGGGCAGCCGAGCTGTCCATGGTGGAGGCCACTCCGTGAGCTGGAAACTCCTTCCCCCCCAGAGTCGGCTCCTTTCCTTCAGTCTGTGGCTCGGCTAAGGCCGAAGGACTTCCCGAGGTCGTCCCGACAGCACGTGTCAGCGGCCACCCCGGGACGTCTCCCGCTCCTCAATCTCCGCAACAGCTTCTCAAGTCTCCCCGAATCTCGTCTTTTAAGAGTTAAAACAGCAACAAACAAACGCACAAACCCAAACTGCCGATTTCTTGTGCACTTGGTGAAATACGCCCGGGAAGGGCGGCCTTCCCCATCGCCATGATCTTAATGGACTCGTTCACGCAAGAGCGGACTGATTTCCATCTGGCAAAGGCCGGGGCCCAGCAAGGCAACGGAACGTTCCACTCCGGCCCGATCGGCTCGGCCCTGGCCCAGCCCACTTCCCGGTCCCCCCTGCCCGCCGCCGGGAGAGCCCGGTTCCCGGGCACAAAGCAGAGCTGCCTCCATGGCTGAGTGATCCCCCCGGTATTTATTAATCTCCGACCTGGAATAATCAGAGAGCCAGGGGCCCGGGGAGACAGGGCGGCTCCATGGCGAGGGCACTAACCTGCACTCGGTGCCAGGGGCCCGGGGAGACAGGGAGGCTCTATGGCGAGGGCACTAGCCTGCACTCGGTGCCAGGGGCCCGGAGAGACAGAGTGGCTCCGTGGCAAGGGCAGCGACCTCTCACTCAGTGCCAGGGGCCCAGGGAGACAGGGTGGCTCAGCTTCACGTGGTGAGGAAGTCTCCGAGGCAGGATTTGCACCCGGCTCAAGGCCTGCCAGCCGTCTACCATCCATGTCACCTCCTCCGGGGTCAGTGTGGTCAGCAGAGAAGCTCAGGACCCGGGAGCCTGGGGTTCTGCTCGGACTCTCCTGTGACCCCCTCAGCTTCCTGCTCAGTGCAATGAGATTACTGGATAACAAGGTCTCCAGAGTTCCTTCTGACTCCATTGTAGATGGATGGGGAAACCACTGGATTTGCAGCTGGACACAGTTATTCAAATGAAGTACAGTGACTAGTTAGAGAAGCTGGATTCAAATCCTTCTCGTGCTACATGGGTACTTACTACCCATAAGACGTCTGTGAATCAGCTTCTTGGAACCTCAGTTTCTTACTCTGGCAAGTGGAGAGGTTGTTTTGAAGTACATCCCCTGTTCTAAGCTCCCTCCCACCCTTGACATCTCCTGTTCTAAGCCCCCTCCCACTCCTGACACCCCCTATTCTAAGCTCTCTCCCACCCCTGACATCTCCTGTTCTAAGCTCCCTCCCAGCTCTGACATCCCTTGTTCTAAGCTCCCTCCCAGCCCTGACATCCCTTGTTCTAAGCTCCCTCCCAGCCCTGACATCTCCTGTTCTAAGCTTCCTCCCAGCCCTGACATCCCCTGTTCTAAGCTCCCTCCCAGCCCTGACATCTCCTGTTCTAAGTCCCCTCCCAGCCCTGACACCCCCTGTTCTAAGCTCTCTCCCAGCCCTGACATCTCCTGTTCTAAGTCCCCTCCCAGCCCTGACACCCCCTGTTCTAAGCTCTCTCCCAGCCCTGACATCTCCTGTTCTAAGCTCCCTCCCACCCCTGACACCCTCTGTTCTAAGCTGTCTCCCAGCTCTGACACCCCCTGTTCTAAGCTGTCTCCCAGCTCTGACACTCCCTGTTCTAAGGTCTCTTCCAAGGTCAGAGCTGGGAGGGGACTTAGAACAGTATTAGAACATAGACTATTAAAATGGGGAGATTTCTTAGCTCTAATCTAACATTGTATCACTTTAAAGATAAAAAAACCAAGACTCAGTGAGGTGCTTGAGGAAATGTCATGAAGCTCTAGGACAGATGGAACCAGGGCCTAGAAAGCTTATTGCTCCGTCTAATGCCATTTGTCAAAGTGAAAATTCTAGAGGAGAAAATGCATGGAGATGATCAGGTCTCAGCATTTGGGAACAATTCCCATTGCTGCACCCATTAGCTTTTTTTTTCTTCTCAGCTTATGGGAAATTATCTTGGGGTCTCATTAGATAAAAATATCTTCTTGTGAGTTTTCTTGTCCCAGATTCACACAGGAAAAACCCAAAGGACTAATGATTTCAAGGGGCTCTAACAAGCTTCGATTCTCTCCTCCTGTCCCACCTCTTAAACTCCCTTCCCTCTCTCCCCTTTCTACAAAAGCTGAGAGATCTGAGAGATCTTTAAATTCGTCAGTGAGAGCTGCCCCTGAGATCCCGGACTCCAGTGCGAAGAGAGGCTGATTGCCCTTCAGGGTGTCTGGGTTTAACTCCAATTCTGCCATTAAAGATTCGCGTGATATTGGACGGTTCCCTCCTCTGTAAAAGGAAGGAGTGATTTGACATCTCACTTTCTTGAATCTGAAGAGCTACATTTTTTTTTCTTTTCTTTTCTTTCTTTTCTTTCTTTCTTTCTTTCTTTCTTTCTTTCTTTCTTTCTTTCTTTCTTTCTTTCTTTCTTTCTTTCTTTCTTCTTTCTTTCTTTCTTTCTTTCTTTCTTTCTTTCTTTCTTTCCTTCTTTCTTCTGAGGCAATTGGGTTGTGACTTGCCCACAGTCACACAGCCAGGATGTGTTAAGTGTCTGAGACCAGATTTCAACCCAGGTCCTTCTGACTTCAGGGCTGGTATTCTACCCACTGCGCCACCTATTTGCCTCCAAGACCTGCATTTTTATCCTGATTCTGCCATGATCTGATGTGTGGCTTTGGTTATTTCCCTTCTACATTTTTTTGGTTTATTTGTTTGTTTTTAGCACATCCTCTACATGAATAGTTGACATTTATACAGCGCTTTAAGGGCAAGGCATGATATAGGATAAAAGAGACTGCAAATGCTCTCCATTCCAACCCTTCTATTTATAGACAAGAAAACTGAGGTCCAGTGAAGTGAACTGATTTGCTCAAGATTACACAGCCAGGAATCATGGGATCAGAGCTCAAGGTGATCTCAGCTTTGATTTTCACATTTGTAAAATGAAGTGTTGAAGCTAATTTAATGAATCAATCCATTCAGCATTTATCAGACACCTTCTGTATACACAGAAAGGTGCCAGGTGCTAGGAAAACAAAGACAGAAACAGAACAGGTCTATTCTTAGGAACTTTTGCGTTCGATGGAGAAAAAGTCGGCTAGTGATTCCCTACATTTCCTCCGGCTCTAAATCTCATGAGCTTCTAGGGTTTTTAATTGGAAAATGCAGGGCTTGAGTAGATTCTCCTTACGTTTTTCCTAACTCTATAATTCCATGACCTAGGTCCCTAATGCCCAAAGCATTTGGGCAAAAGTGGTTTGTTTGAAGAATAAATGAGTAATTAAAAAAAGTTATTAAGCAAACTCATTCTATGTCTGGTCATATGAACACAAAATTGTTTGTTTGACTGGAGGATAAATGAGTAATGGAAAAATGATTGAGTGTTCATCACGTGCCTGCCATTGTGCCCTCTGGGAGTCCCCGTTACCCTGGGGAGAAGGGCAGCATGGGGGAGATGGGAGTCCCTAGTCCCTTGGGCGGCATGGGGGAGATGGGAGTCCCTGTTACCCTAGGGAGAAGGGCGGCATGGGGGAGATGGGAGTCCCCAGTCCCCTGGGCGGCATGGGAGAGAAGCCTCTGGGAAGGAGGTGTTCGGGGCAAGGACAATTGACAGCTGGAAGGGTTTAGGTAGCTCTGGCTCCCACTCACCGTTCAGCAATCGGAAGCCTGAGGAATAGGGAGGGAAGGAGAAGCCAAAGGAGAGGGGAAAAGCTGCTGGGGGAAGCTGGGAGAAGACCCTTCTGCTTGCCCCTTCCACTTCCCTCCCACATCCCCAGGCTGCTGGGACGAGAGTCGAGAGTCCTCCAAGGTGAGAGCCAGTGGTGGCTAATCTGTTACCAGCATCCCCAAAGGAGAATTGCGTCCAAAGGAGATCTGAGGAAGTATTCCGAGTTAGATGAAATGTTTGCTTTGGCCCAATGGACACAGGAAACAATAAAACATCATTATTCTTTTTTTTAACCCAAACAAGATAGAGTTTCACAAATCCGGGAGTCGCCATTTGTGCCAAATTCAGAAATTCCAATTGTCGGCCATCCCTGCCATCTAGTGTTCACTGGTGAATTTACAGAGAAATTTGCAGCCCATTCTAAGTCCCAGAACCCAGACTCAGGAAGAGAAACAACAATCTTAAAAGTAGTCGTGAGAGTAATGGAAACTCACATTTACAAGATTCTTCGATAGATACAGAAAGTTTTGTGTCGGGTTTTTTGTTTGTTTGTTTTAGCGCATCCTCTATGGGAATAGCTGACATTTCTACAGAGCTTTAAGGGCAAGCCATGATTAGGATGAAAGAGACTGCAAATGCTCTCTATTCCAATTTACAAACAAGAAAACTGAGTCCAGTGAAGTGAATTGATTTGCTCAAGATTACACAGCCGGGAATCATGGGATCAGAGGTCGAAGTGATCTCAGTGGCCGGCTATTCCCAGCTGCCCCCATTTTATAGACAAGAAAACCAAGGAGCAGAAACCTGACCAAGATCACACAGATGATGAATGTCAGAATCCAAGTCCTCGCCCTCCAAGCATTTACTCTTGCCATTGGGCCAATTTAGAAACCACTTTGCACATACTGAGCTCGACAGAGCACAGATGACCAGAGGACGGGGAGTCGAGTCCTGCCTTTTCTACTTCCTTCCTGGGTGGTCTTGGGTAAGTTCATTAATTTCCTTTGAATCTTAAAGTTGTTATGTCCAAACCAAACCATTATCTTTATCCCTAAACTCTCCATTTCCCCCAAATTTCCTATTACTGTTAAGGGATTAATAAACCCAGATTATAACTTCAGGGATATCTTCCCCCCTCCTTCCTACTCATCCCACACAGTTAATCTGTTGTCAAAATTTGTCCCTTCTGCCTTCAGTGTTTCTCACATATGTCCCATTCTCTCCACCCAGAGACCACTACTCTCCAAAGGCCCTTGTTACTTCTCACCCCGGTACTGCTACAGCTTTCAGCCTGGGCTCCTTTTCTCAAGTGAAGGTCTGACGTTTAAAATAATGTTTAAAATGAATGGATGCCCATCAATTGGAGAATGGTTGAGTAAATCGTGGTACATGAACGTTAAAATAATGTTTAATTTTTTTCTAATTTTGTGTAAAAACATTATAAACATTCATTTGGGTTTTTTTTTTGTGTGTGTTGGCTTCAAATTCTAACCCCAGTTCCTTTTCCCCCTCCCTGAGACTGCAATCAATCTGTGGGCAGTTTCTGTGCCCCAAATCTGACATAGGTTATACAATTCCATTCGTGTAAAACATTCTATATTAGTTATTTTGTGAAAGAACACAAACAAAAAAGAATAAAAGGATGGAAGGAAGGAAGAAAAGGAGGGAGGAAGGAAAGGAAAGAGAAAGGAAAAGGGGAGGAAGGAAGGAAGGAAAATAAAAGAAGCATAGGAAAGGAAGGAAGGAAGAAAGGGGAAAAAGGAAAAAAAGGAAGGAAAGAAAGAAAGAAGGAAAAAAAGGAAAACAGGATGCTGCAGTCTATATTCAGATATCAGTTCTTTCCCTGGAGGTGAACAGCATTTTTCATCATGAATTGAGAAAGTCTGTTTTGATGGATTAAAAAATATGGAAGAAGGAATCCAACATGGCTGGAAGGATAGATTAGGGGCAGGTTATAAAGGACTTCAAAAGTCCAATTAAGCTTGACAGTAGGAACTCCCTGAGATTGACTGAATAGGAGAATCGGGTTTGGACCTGCGCTTGCCTAAAGAAAATCACTTTAATACAATATATAGAATGGACCAAAGTGGGAGAGACTTGGGACAGATAACCAAAGATGAGGCAATTGGAATAATTTATGGGAGAAAGCATGAGAACCTGGATTGGGGCAGTAGCAGTGGGTGGAGATACGGTCACCCATGAGAGATGCTGGAGAGATGAGAATGGCCAGATTTGTCACCTAATTAAATATAAATCAGAAAGTGGGCTCCTTATGAATATGTAATCACTCATTCTTTGTACCTGTATCTCCTAATTTTCTCTAATTACATGTACAGATGTAATGTGCCCAGCACAGTGCTTGGTATAAATGTAGAATTCATTTATTAAAGGCTTATTCTGTGCCAGGTTCTGTACTAAGCGTAGGGATACAGGCACGAAGAATGAAACACTTCCTGTCCTCAAGAGGCAGAAAACAGAGGATGCGTTTTTCCACAGGGCAGCCGGGGGTGCCGTCATGCCCAGGGTGCCAGGCTTGGAGTCAGGAGCACGCCTCTTCCTGAGTTCAAATCCAGCCTCAGATACTTCCTAGCTGTGGGACCCCAGGCAATTCACTTATCCCTGTGTGCCTCAGTTTCCTCACTGGTAGATGAATTAGGGAAAGAAATGCCAAACAACTCGTGTATTTTGCCAAGAAAACCCCAAATACAGTCACAAAAAGTTGGACAGAATGGAAAGTGATTAAACAATAACAACATGTAAAAAAACCCTGAATAACTGCCTGTCATCTAGGGGAGGGGATGGAGGGAAGGAGGAGAAAAATTGGAACAGAATGTTTGCAAAGGTCAATGCCGAAAAATCACCCATGCATATGTTTTGTCAATAAAAAGCTATAATAATAATAATAAAAGTCCCGAATAATCCATTTAGTCAGTCAATAAGCATTTTAAAAGTACTTACTATATGTTTAGTACTGTGGAGGGAATAAAAAATATGAAACCCTGGGAATCTAAAAGGGGTGCAGATTATGAAGGGTTTTAAATGACAAACAGAAAACTTTTACTTGATTCTGGAGATGATAGGGAGTCCTTAGGGATTCTTGAATTTGGGGTGACATGATCAGACCTGTTCTTTAAGAAAATCGCTTGGTCTGATGGATTAGGTGAAGAGAGATTTGGTGACCCATTAGAAAGCTGTTGCAGCAGTCTGGGCAAGAGGTGACGATGGAAGCCTCTATCACGTTAGGAGCTGTGTGAGGAGAAATAAGGGGACACATTAAAGACAAGTGAAAGGAGACATGACAAGATTTGGCAATAAATTGAACATGTGTGGGGAGTGAGAGTGAAGGGACAAAAATTGCACTGGAATTGCGAGCCTAGTTTATCGGTGGGAGTCTCAGCTGGAAGAAAGGACTGCAGAAAAGGAGGAATTCATTCTGATTTAATATGTTGAGTGTGAGAAACTTAAAAAAGGCTTTTGATTCAAGATGTATAAAAGGTGTCGTGAGTCTGTAACTCAGGAGAGAGACTAGGGATCTGGGAATCATGTGAAGAGAGATGATCATTGAACACATGGGAACAACCGAAATCAGCAAGTGAAAGAGTGTGAAGGGAAATAAAAGGGGCAGTGAGGTGACCCTGAAGTCAGTAGGACCTGAATTAAAATCTGATCTCAGATACTTAACACATCCTGGCTGTGTGACTCTGGGCACGTCACTTAACCCCAATTACCTCAGCAAAAATAATAATAATAAATCAAATTTTTAAGAGTAAAGGGAAATAAAAGAGGATCTGAGCTAGAGCTTTGGGGGACAACATAGATAAGGAACCAGCAAAAGTGATCAGACAGACAGAAGAACCAGAGTGATGGAAGATCAGAGAATAGAGAATTTTGAAAGAATATTGAGAATATTGGAGAAAGGAATCAACAACGTTACATGGTGCAGTGAGTTCGAGAAGAATGAGGACTGAGAAAAGGATGGCCAGTTTGAAAGTTTTGAGATCTTTCGTAATATTGGGAAGAACGATTTGAGTTGAATGATGAGAATGGAAGAGAGAGGTGAAAACACTGGGACTTCGTCAAGGAATTTGGTCAAGACCCATGAGTGGTGATGGGTAGGGGAGGTAGTTAGTGTAACCGGCACCGGAAAGGACATCCAGGGCAGCAGTGTCATCCCGAGGGACCCAAAGCTTGGTGAGCGACAGAAGTAGAAGCGCGAGAAAGGAAGATGTTTTTCAGATGAAAGAAATTATGTTAATTATAGGAATTCCAAAGGGCAACGTGGAAGGTATGGGCAGATATGGATGGGACTTCTGAGGGGAGCTAGGATTAGGGTATATACGAGGAAAAGAGTAGGCAGTTGAGAGAAAGAGACACAAAGAGAGAGACAGAGAGACAGAGAGACAGAGAGAGAGAGAGAAAGAGAGACAGAGACAGAGACAGAGAAACAGAGACAGAGAGAGGGAGGGAGACAGAAACACACAGAGTTGTACATTGTTCAGAATCATCAGGATAGGAAAGGTATGGGGGGAAGGGTCATGTTAGCCATTGAAGAGTGAGTCTAAGCAGAATATCTATGGATTGGGATTAGAGTTCCATGATTAGAATTTTCAGGTTCTTCCTTAGTACATAGCATGATATGCCAGGAGGTAGGACGGGAAGGAGTCTTCTATCCCAAGCCTTTATTGAGATGGCTCTGGGGTGAGTCTGAAGTAATGGGTGCATGAAGGAAGACCAAGCCTGAGAAAGAGCCTATCAAAGCTAGGTAGTAAGGCGGGCTGGAGGGTTCAATATACTCATTATTGGGGCTCTTAGTTCTTAGACAATCTCAAATTAAAGGCCCTTGGGTAGGTAAACTCACCACAGCTATTGTTATAAATAAATAATAAAAATAATAAAGTTATAAATTCAATTATAACTTCAACAAGCAAAGAACATTTTGTAAAGTTCTTATAGGTTTCCACCTGGCTGGTGTCTAGAGGGACCCGTCCTAACCCAAAATAGCTAGGAAAAAAATAAAATAAAAACAAACAAAATTAAAAATAAAAAAGGAAAGCCTCAGGTGAACTCTAAGAGCATATGGATCTACGAACAAATATTGGAGATTTGGGGTTCACTAGAAACTGCCCCTTTCCTTCTCAAATGAGAAATCAAATAGGTCTGGGTAAAAATTCCACTCACCAGAAGAGGCCCCAAGATGGCCTGTGATAGGGAGTCGGGGAGAGGGGGTGGGGGGAATAGCTCTCTCTCTCTCTCTCTCTCTCTCTCTCTCTCTCTTTGTCTTCTCTCTGTCTCGGTCTCTCTCTGTCTCTCTCTCTGTCTCTGTCTCTCTCTCTCTCCCTCTCCTCTCTCTCTCTCTCTCTCTCTTTCTCTCTCTCTCTCTCTCTCTCTTCTCTCTCTCTCTCTCTCTCTCTCTCCTCTCTCTCCTCTCTCTCTCTCTCTCTGTCATGCACCCTGACTCAGGGCTCAATCAGTCTCAGGTTCATGCCTGGGGAACTGTCTCACTCCTAACAGAAAAGGTCATGCTTTTTTCTCCCACTCTGGCTTATCATTCCTTGGAGCTTCTCCAGGAAAATGTCCCAATATAGCTTTGGGGTGGTTCCTATACAGAGTCTATCTTAAAAGAGGATTAACAAGGTCTTTTCTGGGTTGGAACTCACTGTACAAAGCAGTGGGTATCAGGTGCGGGAGCCGGCCAGTAATAAGCATTTATTAATTGCCTTCTGTGTGTCAGGCACTGCACTAAGCCCCAGGGGGTTCAAAGAGGCAAAAATAATGTCTGTCTTTGAAGGAACTCACACCCAACATGCGAGGGAAACAACATGCGAATAACTGTGTACATAGAAAAGGAGAAGAGAGAGAGAGAGAGAGAGAGAAAGAGAGAAAGAGAGACAGAAAGAGAGACAATGAGAGAGAAAGAGACAGAGAAAGTGACAGAGAGACAGAGAGACAAAGAGAGACAGAGAAACAGAGAGACAGAGAGACAGGGAGAGGGGGAGAGAGAGAGAGACAGAGAGAGAGAGACAGAGAAATAGAGAGAGACAGAGAGATAGACAGAGAGAGAGACAGAGAACGGAGGAGAGAGAGCAAGAACAGCTGAAGGAATGAAAGAATGAGTTCATAACAACATGTAAAAAAACCCTGAATAACTGCCTGTCATCTAGGGGAGGGGATGGAGGGAAGGAGGAGAAAAATTGGAACAGAATGTTTGCAAAGGTCAATGCCGAAAAATCACCCATGCATATGTTTTGTCAATAAAAAGCTATAATAATAATAATAAAAGTCCCGAATAATCCATTTAGTCAGTCAATAAGCATTTTAAAAGTACTTACTATATGTTTAGTACTGTGGAGGGAATAAAAAATATGAAACCCTGGGAATCTAAAAGGGGTGCAGATTATGAAGGGTTTTAAATGACAAACAGAAAACTTTTACTTGATTCTGGAGATGATAGGGAGTCCTTAGGGATTCTTGAATTTGGGGTGACATGATCAGACCTGTTCTGTAAGAAAATCGCTTGGTCTGATGGATTAGGTGAAGAGAGATTTGGTGACCCATTAGAAAGCTGTTGCAGCAGTCTGGGCAAGAGGTGACGATGGAAGCCTCTATCACGTTAGGAGCTGTATGAGGAGAAATAAGGGGACACATTAAAGACAAGTGAAAGGAGACTTGACAAGATTTGGCAATAAATTGAACATGTGGGGAGTGAGAGTGAAGGGACAAAAATTGCACTGGAATTGCGAGCCTAGTTTATCGGTGGGAGTCTCAGCTGGAAGAAAGGACTGCAGAAAAGGAGGAATTCATTCTGATTTAATATGTTGAGTGTGAGAAACTTAAAAAAGGCTTTTGATTCAAGATGTATAAAAGGTGTCGTGAGTCTGTAACTCAGGAGAGAGACTAGGATCTGGGAATCATGTGAAGAGAGATGATCATTGAACACATGGGAACAACCGAAATCAGCAAGTGAAAGAGTGTGAAGGGAAATAAAAGGGGCAGTGAGGTGACCCTGAAGTCAGTAGGACCTGAATTAAAATCTGATCTCAGATACTTAACACATCCTGGCTGTGTGACTCTGGGCACGTCACTTAACCCCAATTACCTCAGCAAAAATAATAATAATAAATCAAATTTTTAAGAGTAAAGGGAAATAAAAGAGGATCTGAGCTAGAGCTTTGGGGGACAACATAGATAAGGAACCAGCGAAAGTGATCAGACAGACAGAAGGACTAGAGTGATGAAAGATCAGAGATTAGAGAATATTGAAAGAATATTGAGAATATTGGAGAAAGGAATCAACAACGTTACATGGTGCAGTGAGTTCTAGAAGAATGAGGACTGAGAAAAGGATGGCCAGTTTGAAAGTTTTGAGATCTTTCGTAATATTGGGAAGAACGATTTGAGTTGAATGATGAGAATGGAAGAGAGAGGTGAAAACACTGGGACTTCGTCAAGGAATCTGGTCGAGACCCATGAGTGGTGATGGGTAGGGGAGGTAGTTAGTGTAACCGGCACCGGAAAGGACATCCAGGGCAGCAGTGTCATCCCGAGGGACCCAAAGCTTGGTGAGCGACAGAAGTAGAAGCGTGAGAAAGGAAGATGTTTTTCAGATGAAAGAAATTATGTTAATTATAGGAATTCCAAAGGGCAACGTGGAAGGTATGGGCAGATATGGATGGGACTTCTGAGGGGAGCTAGGATTAGGGTATATACGAGGAAAAGAGTAGGCAGTTGAGAGAAAGAGACACAAAGAGAGAGACAGAGAGACAGAGAGAGAGAGAGAGAGAGAGAGAGAGAGAGAGAGACAGAGACAGAGACAGAGACAGAGACAGAGAAACAGAGACAGAGAGAGGGAGGGAGACAGAAACACACAGAGTTGTACATTGTTCAGAATCATCAGGATAGGAAAGGTATGGGGGGAAGGGTCATGTTAGCCATTGAAGAGTGAGTCTAAGCAGAATATCTATGGATTGGGATTAGAGTTCCATGATTAGAATTTTCAGGTTCTTCCTTAGAACATAGCATGATATGCCAGGAGGTAGGACGGGAAGGAGTCTTCTATCCCAAGCCTTTTATTGAGATGGCTCTGGGGTGGGTCTGAAGTAATGGGTGCATGAAGGAAGACCAAGCCTGAGAAAGAGCCTATCAAAGCTAGGTAGTAAGGCGGGCTGGAGGGTTCAATATACTCATTATTGGGGCTCTTAGTTCTTAGACAATCTCAAATTAAAGGCCCTTGGGTAGGTAAACTCACCACAGCTATTGTTATAAATAAATAATAAAAATAATAAAGTTATAAATTCAATTATAACTTCAACAAGCAAAGAACATTTTGTAAAGTTCTTATAGGTTTCCACCTGGCTGGTGTCTAGAGGGACCCGTCCTAACCCAAAATAGCTAGGAAAAAAATAAAATAAAAACAAACAAAATTAAAAATAAAAAAGGAAAGCCTCAGGTGAACTCTAAGAGCATATGGATCTATGAACAGATATTGGAGATTTGGGGTTCACTAGAAACTGCCCCTTTCCTTCTCAAATGAGAAATCAAATAGGTCTGGGTAAAAATTCCACTCACCAGAAGAGGCCCCAAGATGGCCTGTGATAGGGAGTCGGGGAGAGGGGGTGGGGGGAATAGCTCTCTCTCTCTCTCTCTGTCTTCTCTCTCTCTCTCTCTTTGTCTCTGTCTCTCTGTCTCGGTCTCTCTCTGTCTCTCTCTCTGTCTCTGTCTCTCTCTCTCTCTCCTCTCTCTCTCTCTTCTCTCTCTCTTTCTCTCTCTCTCTCTCTCTCTCTCTCTCTCTCTCTCTCTCTCTCTCCTCTCCTCTCTCTCTCTCTCTCCTCTCTCTCTCTCTGTCATGCACCCTGACTCAGGGCTCAATCAGTCTCAGGTTCATGCCTGGGGAACTGTCTCACTCCTAACAGAAAAGGTCATGCT